>NC_086241.1:23299000-23615000 GCF_036321145.2 Pelmatolapia mariae
ACCACAGGGTGAAATGCAGTTTCTGCAGTTTTTCAGCGGTTTTTGGTCACGTTAGTACCCTTTTATAAATATATCACCACACATGTCATACAGTTTTATGACAGCCGTTCCTGTGGCCTATTTACATGTGGTAAATGCTGTGTGTTGTTCACACATTAAACCTAAAATATAGACCATAAAATTCAACAAGAAACATAACAAACTGCTGGTGGAACATATAGCACTTGAATCCACTGTGTCTCTAACTCTTGCGCAGACAGAAAATAATAACTATAGAAACAGATCCAGAACAATTAAAGTTGTTGCAAATGTCTCTTTAAATAAAAAACAAACAAACAATAAAAAAACAAACTCATCCTCAAGCCACTAAATAACAATGCATCATTATCCAAACAGGAAAATATTAAATATGTTGCTTTTGCAGACATTTAAGGTTGGCAGAGAGTTGGAATAATCTCTGTTGACTTCCCTAAACTATTACACCTGAAAGCTGAACTGAAACTTGGGGGAAATAAAAGACAATTGAAGCGTGATTCTGTATGAGAATGAAACTTCTGTCAGATCTAATTCATCCTTACTTTTCAGTTCATAGAAGTATCACTGTAAGTGAGACCCTTTGATGTGAGCTTGCTGGTTTTGAATCCAGACTGGGGCCTTCCAGACCTGTGTGGCTCTATTGGTACTGTGGTTTCCTCCCATTCTCCATGTTAGCTCTGCAACAGGTTCCTCCTTGAATTCTCAGACATTTCCAGAAATGTCCTTTGAGTGCTTTCACTTGTGGAAAACAATCCATTAATTTCCAGTGTCTACAGATGCTGGGCATTCGTGATGATGTAAAAGTCCATTTTAAGGTTAAGACCTCTTTATTTGAGACACTATCTTTGAGAAAAGTCACCCTGAGAAAAACAAAACGAAACAAAAAGGTTCCTCTTATTCTGTGCCGCTCTTTGTCCCTTAATTCTTTAGATCAGTCGTGATAGTGGGATCTTCGTTCTGTGACTGTTCCCGTAACTGAGCTTTTTAGCTGGATCTTGTTACCGTCGAGGAAATCCTTGGAGGAACCTTCAGGAGACATTCTCACTGCGCTGGAGAAAGACATGCTAACGTGCACCTTCAGGATTTTCAGGAGTTTTCTTTTGTAGCCCTTACAGGCAAAGAAATAGATAAACGGGTCCAAGCAGGAGTTGAGGTTCATCAGACATACGGTGATGTGCAGTGACACCTGAAAGGCTGTGAGCTGACTGCAGTCGGGTTCCGACACCAGCTTGCGGATCATGTACTGCAGGAGGTCAATGTGGTAGGGGCTGAAGCACACGATAAACACCACGGACACGCAGCAGATCACTCCGATGGCCTTGCGACTCCTGCCGGACTTTTCTGTTAAATGGTTGTTCTTGGCTGTTAAGTGAAGCTTGGAGCATAAGACAGAATAACACACCAGGATGGTGACGACAGGGATAACATAACCCATGCCAACAGCACCAATCAGTATAGTGGCAATATGTGGAACTTTATCAAGGTTGGGGTATTCCATGCAGGTGATGTAGCCATCAGGTTCACTGTGGCACATGTCCATGTTAAGCAGTGGGAGTGTCTGACCCAGGACCAGCAGCCACACGCCAACACAAATGTAGCGCACGTTACTGACTTTCCTGAGCCAGGCAAAACGCAGAGGCAAGACCACGGCGATGAAGCGGTCCACACTGAGACAGGTCATGAAGTTGACTCCCGCATAGGTGTTGATATAGAAGATAAGGCCTGAGATCTTGCACAGAGCTTCTCCTAGTGGCCAGTGGAAACCCAAAGCATAGTAGATGATCCTCAAAGGCAGAGAGAGGGTGAAGAGGATGTCGGATATGACCAGGTTGAGAGAGTACAAGGTAGTGGAGTTTATCTTCTTCAGATTGGGACGGATTACATGGAGGGCCAGGCAGTTACCAAACAGTCCCACAAAGAACACAAGGCTGTAGAAAAGAGGCATGAGGATTTTGGCATACTCCCGATGAGCATACAGGGTGGTACAGTTAGAGGTACTGTTGAAGGTTGTGGTTGGGGCGGCAGAACCCATCTTAGTTTTATTGAGTATCTGCAAAAAGGAAAAAAATACAATCAAACTTGGTTTAAATCCAGAGAGTAACACATTGCTTTGCATTTTTTTCTTATTTTTTTTGTATGTAACAAATTAAATGAAAAAAATAAATAAACTGAACTGCTGAGACTTTCTTTATGATGATATGAAACTATTGTCAACGTTGGTGTGAGAACACATAGAGGATTACAGATCCATGACCGTGTTTCGAAAGGGAAGTAAAAGGAGTATGTCTCAAAGTCAATTTCCTCATAGTCTACAAAATTGTTGCGTAAATGGCAGTATCATTAAAAAAAAATCTTAAATGGCAATGCTGACATTATCTTTTAGGTTGTGTTTCTAAACTCTAACGAATTATAAGGTTATATTTTTAAAAAAAAAATGTTTCTATGGGCAGTCAAAGCAAGCAAATTGACTATTTTGTTCTTCACGCAAGTAAAACCTGATCTGTCAACAGCAAGAGTTAACAATGAGTTGTGAAACAGTGAACACTGTGAAAAAAGTGCTACCTTTGTAAGGTACAAATAGATTTTTTGCTTTGTAGTGCCATCTTGTGGTTTAAAATTTTGTGCAAACAAAGATACACCTGATATCTGAGAGGAACTGGTGACAGACTGGAACTGCAAAGCACATGTAAACAGCCACACGTACAAAGCCTTGGCTTTCAAACATCACAGTCCCATCGACCCAGATGATTCATAAAATCCTGAGCCGACATCATAATGCATTACGAATAGATAAATGAACGCCTCCAAAGGTTGTAGATTTATGTCCCGACTGGCTACTTTTTCGCGGCGTGAGGTTAGCATATTTAGCTTTTAATCTGCATATGCAGCTCTTCTCCTTTTCTATTCTGACAGATGATTGTGGTTTGCTTTTTTAATATAACAGTGCCTTTATTAGGATTTTAATGATTTCGAGCATATTTTCCTTTTCGTACATGAAGTTGGTTTTATATTTCTTATATTTCTGTCTCAAGTGACTACCAGGGAAAATAGTACAAGTCACGTTCATTTCCAAACTGTTCCAATCCCTCATTTAAATTTTTGACTCACAGGACGTGTCTGGCATAGTGCGTGTGGTTAAAAGTGTTATGAAGGAAGTCAGTGAACAATGCCTCTGCTCAACGGCTATTCTCAATGCAGCTGCAGCGCTGTCACATAAACAGCACAAAAAAAGTTTATTAAAAAAAAAAAAAAAAGCGGTGTTACTAGTTGGCCTTGTGTATGAGGAAGTGAGCTTCCCCAAGGTACTCTACCCTTGAATGCTAGGCAGTTGGAGTGCCACATTGTGTAAGACTGCCTTATCATTCTACGTATCTGCTTGACCACATGGTGGAGTGGAGAAACATGTTTCCTGGCCCACCAATGGCATTTTGGACAAACAGGCAACAACACTGTTGTGTTTAAATAGTTTTAAAAAGCTGCTGTATGACTTCACAAATTTGAAAACCAATAGTCTTGTGTGTGTGTGCTATAAAAGTGTGTTTCTTAAGACAGTTAATAATGTGTCTGTGATAATGTCACGTTTACACAAGTGAGCGAGTATTTTGTTTTTCTGAATTTGCCAAATTCAATTACATGAAAGAATAAAGGATGAAGATTGTAACGATATCAACATGCACCATTTAAAAATGTTTATTTAAAGAAAACTTTTTTTTTTGCATTGGTGTGAGACATTTGCGCGGAGTAAATTCCTGACTCTAGTCTATGCCCCGTTTCATACCTTTAGTCCACGTACATTAATCTATATGATCACCTGAAATCGATTTCGGCAAGTCAAAAGAGACACGGTGTTCACCGTTACACTACAAAACAAGTTAAAGCTTGGAAAAAACAAAGAGAGAAACTTACCTTACAGATGGAACGTGCTGCTCATCAGACTTGAAGTCCCATTTATTCAACCGACGTTAGAATTTTTGGCGGAAAGATATCACAGCTGCCCTGAGCGCGGTACCGTCACACTGACCTGGGTGAAAATAACAAGACAAAGTAATCAAGATCAGTATCTCCTGCCAGTAACCATAGTGACAAAATATCCTGTTCTAGCGCTCAGTCTCTCTCTCTCTCTCTCTCTCTTTCTCTGTTTCTTTCGCACCGTTTGCCTGTCTCTCACTTTTCTCGCTTTAACTCAACTTTTTCAAAAGTTTTGTCTTTAAAAAAACTCTTGCGAAACACCTACTGATTACGCCAAAAGACGTGCTCAGTGTCACTTGTTACATCAAAATAAAACAAATCATTTCATTGGCACTTGTGGTCTAAAACGTGGGTGGTGAGCCATGTGTGACTTTTTGAAGGGGGAAAAAATGTGGGTTTCATACACATGTTGTACCCATGTGAGCACTCATGGGAGGATGTTGCTTCAGGTACAGGAGTATGACCGTCAGCATTTTTATAAAATCATATATGCAACAAAGCAATTTTTTTTCCTTTTTGCATTTTTGTAAAGAGACTGGCTCTCGGCCCACAACTGCACCACACTTCTCTCCAGTAATCCTCAATTCAAGCTCATAGTAATTCGCTTGCTTCTGATCAATTTTCCCCTAGACTATACAAATGAGTGATAGCTAAATGAGGAACTTCCCCTTCACTCCAAGATACCTTGGCTTTGATGTTATTAGCTCAGGCTCACTTTCAGAAATGACGAACCACACAGATCTGAGACGATACAAATAAAGGTATGAATCCCCGCAGGCAAATATAAGCAATGTGGCATTCGCAAACATGCTTTGGAGTAAGAGATCAGAGACTGGTTTCACTGTATTATGTGGTTATGCTTTGATATATTAGAGAGAAAAAAGAAAAATGATTTTACATACCTGTGCTTTTAAATGAGCAGGTTTTCTGAAGGCATCAATTAACTTTAAGACAAAATGCTATTGCCATGCTCAAATTAGAGCTTCAAATTTGGTGTACTTACACCTTATAACAACAGTTATCCTGCGGTTTTCACACCTTTAAATCACCACCGCCCTTTAGGATACTTTGAATTTGAACGCGCACAACTACAGGATGTGAAGTGTGATGGCAACTGCATAGTGGAGAGCATAAATATCTTTTCTGCACCTTTTGTTTTTCCATTCAGTCATTCAGTTCACTGCTTTTAAGGTGTGGAAGAACTTCAACTTCAAACTTCAAAGAAAAATTAAAAAATTACCAAGAGCATCTATTAAATGCTTGTTTAGGCGGTGGGAAATGGAAATATTTCTAAAAGAATTTCTGTTTTTCTTGGTTTTTTGGGGGTTTTTTTGTTGACCACAAACTTTCTTCCTTCAAAACATGTCTGGTAGTGAGAGAGAGAGAGGAAGCAGTTAACTTCCTCATGGCCTGTCCTTGTGGGTCTGACTCACTGGTCTTTAGACAGCCAGATCACGCCCGCTGATGACAGACAAAAGGCAAAGCAATATAACCATTGCTATTCATAGTAGACATATTGGACCAGTGCAAAGGCTAAGCCACTAATAACATTTTTACACTCTGTTCTTGTAAATGTTGGGTTTTTGTTAAAGATATCTGATAGTTTTTTGTGACAATAACAACAAAATCAATTGCGTGAAACAAAGACTAAGAAAATGACAAACTGGTAAAAAAAAAAAAAAAATTAAACAAAATCTGTACATCCTGTGCACACTGAAGGAAGTTTTGACAGAGAAACAGTGAAAAGGATTTCCTCCTGAGTTGCATATTATGGCACACAAACATTGTCACCATGGCTGTAAAGACCACACACTGAAAGTGTGTGGCAGCATGGAAAAAGTAGTATGATTTATGTGTCACTTGTCAGTATATTCAAAAGGTTCATGACCAGTTCAGAACTGTGGTTCGGTAGTATTATTAGATATGCATGACACCAAACACTGCTGTTTGATCACATGATTTTTAACATTAAGCTAAATATACCAGACAATTCTACCCTTATTAAATAAAAAACCCCAACAAACTGTTCATGATTTACAAATGTCACATATTGAATTGGCTGATCCACTCACAGGGTGTATAGCGTTGTTTTTTATACTACAAACAGATTTTAAAAATGTGTAGAGTTGCTTATCAATAGTGCGATAGCAATCTTTTAAAGGCTGTTCAGCTTGTGGTTCAGAATAGTGCAACAGCAACAGGAAACTCCTGTGGCTATTCATCATACTGCTGAAAACAAGCCAAAAACAAATATACCAAGTAACAAAATTCCCATGAGACTAACCAATATTGTATATAGGGTGATTGCATTAATATTTGAGAGCACAATTTACTTTAATTCATTTATAGGACAATAACAGCTGATGCTGTTCTGGTTAAAAGAACTTCAAAACCAAGTTCATGTAACTACTTTTAAACATATTTACAAATCATCATTTCAACATCAATGCAATTCAGTGGCCTGTGGACCAATGGGTTCCTGTGATGACAATGACTTTATACAGTTTATTAGTGGGAAGTGGGACCATGTGGAGCAGAGGACATGTCGCAATGACTATGCTCTTGCAATCTTTATACATGTGCCTTTCTTGCCATGTCACAACTGTTTTTCTTAACTGTATTTGGCCGATTATCAAACTCTCTCTGTGAGATCATGAACATCTACTCAGGAGCAGTGCTCTCTTTTGGCAAGTGGAATGCACTGCAGGTTGAGATATTTAGATTATGTTGCAACAGGAGAAAGAAAACGAGAAGGTCAAAGCTTCGCTCTCAACACATGGTACACACAGTACTTGCGTCATAGCATAAAGAAGTCACAGGATGGCAGTAATGCCTTTACAGTTCTTTTACCTGCAACAAAAAGAGATAAATTCCAAGTCAGTGTTGGAATCAGCAGTCGTCAAAGAGATTTATGTCACTATCTGTGCATGCAGGGTGTACACATTGCCCTAACTAGAGGAAATTGCATGGAATTAATAGATAGATATTGAAGTTTGAAAATTAACATTAACTGGTAAAATGTTTAAAATGTTTCACTAAAATCAGATTCAAGAGTTTTGTACAAATAAGATAAAGCAACTCAGAGATAATTGACAATTTCAGGAATTTCTTTGAGGTTCTACGTACAGTGGTTAAGATAGTTTATCTCACACAAGTACTTCTCTTTAGTATCTGCTTTGACAACAACCTTGCCTAACAAATTAAATCTGTTTTTCTAACAGACTGAACTGGTTTGATCCCAAAGGTAACAGCATCCTGCGCTGTTTAATTTTATTTCTACTGAAGAATAAAAATCAAATAAAAAGTCTATTCAACTTTGGGTGAAATGGAGAGAGTATGTAACCGGTTCAGTTTATTTGTTTGTCTGTTTGTTAGAAGTCTAGCATCCACAGTTTTTCAAGATATCAATTTCAAATTTTGTGTGATGGTAGCTAATAACAGTGCAAGCTGATTTAATTTTGGTGAATCAAGGTTAAACTCAAGGTCACACCAAATGTGAAAATAATAATAATAAAAAAAACCTTACTGTACTACTCACAATTTTTTAAAGCCTTTTGAAGCTTCATAAAAAATCTACTAGGCCTTGGAGGACATGAGTACCTAGGTTGGTTAAGGATTTGACCTTGGCAGTCATTGTTAGCATCCAAGGTCAAAGTTGTTCTTGAAAAAAAAAATGTCAAGAAACAGTATCACGTAATATATCATATGAAAGGGCATGGAGAGAGCACACATTTTATTTGACCCCATGACAGCCTGACATCAGCATGTTTTAATAAAAACATTATAAAATCTCAAAGTTTTAGTATAGCCTCGGCCCTTCGGGAAGCTGTGCTCTCTGAGTGCTCTTATACTATATTATATTATTTTAAATATTATTATTATTATTATTATTATTATTATTATCATCATCATACTTTATTGTATTATGCTAGAATATAAATTTTAGAAAAAATTAAGGAAATTTGTCTTTGGTTAAATATTTCTCTTGTAACAATGCTTCTATGCAACAAGTTTTATATTGTTGAAAACCCATTCTTCAACTAGCATTGGATGGAAGTCACCCAATGAAGCTGTGTTGGTCACTCTGGCTTGAACAGCATGGGGAACTTGGTCAGGGCTACAAGCAAGACACTGTATCCTCTCCATTACTAAATTCTGGAGGTAGTCTCTGATGAAACCCACTCTATGGGGCGAGCATTGTCATCTTGGAAGACCAGGCAGTTGGTCAGAGGTTCCTGTTAGTTAAATTAATAAATTGGTAAATTGCCAGTATGTCTTGTTTATTTTTCAGACATCAATAATCTGATCCAATAACCAACACCAAACAAGGGTTAATAGGAGAATAAGCTGTTTGACAGTGATAGAGAAGATTTGGCAAGTCTTTCATTGGCGCAAACCACATACTCAACTCAACTCTGCTGCTCAACACACAAAGTTTGTTTAAAAATAATCTTGTAAAAGTTGAAGTACTGTTTCAACTTCTTCACTGAAGCAAAAGTGGAAAAGTACAGGCTCTGAAATAAACTTAAAGTAAGAAAGTAAACAAAAATAACTGAGGATGTTTCTACCAGCTATTTTTGTCCAAAGCAAACTGAACCTTGTGCTATATTATTGTACTATATGCTCAACATAGCAGCACATTGAGTGCTATTCGTAAATGGGACAGAGATCTTACAGTTTTTCTTTATTGCTTAAACACTATAACCAATATTGTGAACCCAAATTTCAAAACCATAATGCCATTTCCAAAAAGCACACCCATTTCCTTGAACTAAAAAACATATGCCCCTGCTTTATCACATGAGTCAGACGTGGTGAACTGTTACTGCAAAACTCTACACACAAATCCCTACATTTGTCAGTGCTGACACCACGTGGTCACTTAGAAAGCACTAGCAGTCAATAATGTTAACTCACATCAGCACAGCTTTAGCTCAATTAGCACACAATTAATGAAGTGGAAACACTAGGAGTCAAAATATATCACCCACCAATCAGAAACTTTGATGGATAGACAAAATGGCCAAAGTCATCTCATTTAGGTTTGAAACAATGGATCCAAAGACAAGCAAAGGAAGAGGTCGAGGAGGAGGAGGAGGAGAAGGTGGTCTAGGACACCAGTGAGGAGGAGGTGCAGGAGGTAGAGGTGGAGGAACATAATTGGCCATCGGGCTATTGTAAATGTCCCTGATCAGCGTGGAGGATGTCACTCTGTGCGCAGCCATCAGCCAACGAGGGATACTCCACCGCCATGCCATTCTAGGACCCTATAACACTATGCTTCGCCTTACTTTTCTTGATGGTCTAAGACAGCATATGTTCCAGTTGGACTACAGGGAACCAGCACAGCCAGAGCAGCCTCACTACGTTGTTGTTTGGGATAACGTCAGCTTTGAAGCCCTGCTCTGGTTCATGACTGGTTTACCAATAACCCAAGTTTTTCTAACATCTTTCTGCCTGCATACTCTCCCAGGCAGAAAGATGTTAACCCTAACCCTAACCCTATGGTTTTGGGTGTAGAGCTTCATTTTGACCTGAAAATACGATGTTTGGGAAATTGGGTGAGACGTTATAGATTTGTGTTTACTGTTTTGAGAATACAAAGCATAGTTTCAAGAAATGTGTTTAAGCAATCGAGAAAAACTATAACATCTAGCTGCAGTGCTTTGTACAGCCTCTCAGGTACCGATGGAAGTTCAATAAATACAGGGGGGAAAAAGTCTTTCTTGGGATCTCAAAAAAAAAGAAAAAAAGAAAAAAGATCGCATTTCGGATTTCGCAAAAGTACTTTTTTTCTCTTTTCTAATGTCTCTTGCTCCATAACTAGCAGTTCTTACCTTTAAATATAAGCTCTGTTTTCCTCTCCTTTCTTACTTACATCTTGCTCCATCTTTGAGTGAAGCGAGCTCTCATTCTTTTCTCCTCTTGGGAAATATAGCAATTGTACCTTTAGCTAGCATACAGAGTGTGGCCTAAGCTGCACAGAAACAGTTTGTGTGTTTGCTGATGTTTTTTGAGCTGATAGAAACGTTGCATTTGAAATTACCTACCGCTTAAAAAAACCCAAAAACGTCACTCTTTGTGCTCATTTCTCTCTGTAGCAGTAGCTAGATGCTGAAGTAAGAACACCTGAATATGGCGCAGTAAATCATGCATAAATTACACGATTTTGTCTTTTTTATTTGCCTTTTTCATGATAAGCCGTGGTGATTGAATCAAAAACATTCAGGATTGAAGGCATACAGTAACATGAAATGATTACTCCTCAAATGTCTCACCTGGGACTCTCCACCCCCATCTGCCTCTGGATCAAGGACTTCCTGACAAATAGACCACAGTCTGTCAGACTCGGCCCACACCTGTCCAGCACCATCACACTCAGCACCGGGTCTCCACAAGGATGTGTTCTGAGTCCCCTCCTGTTTACACTCTACACATCCGACTGCTCCCCTACCCATCTCTCAAACACCATCATAAAGTTTGCGGATGACACCACCGTGGTTGGACTCATCTCAAGGGGGGATGAGTCGGACTACAGAGATGAGGTCAACAGACTGACTGAGTGGTGTTCAGTTAATAACCTCCAACTGAACACCACAAAAACTAAAGAACTCATCTTGGACTTCAGGAAGGGCAGAGCAGACCCGGCCCCACTGTACATTCACGGGAGCTGTGTGGAGAGGGTGCACTCCATGAGGTTTCTGGGCGTGCAGATCTCTGATGATCTCTCCTGGTCTGCAAATACCACGGCGGTGGTAAAAAAGGCCCAGCAGCGTCTCCACTTTCTGAGAGTGCTCAGGAGGAACAACCTGGAGGAGAGGCTGCTGGTGACATTCTACAGAGCCACCATAGAGAGCATCCTAACGTACAGCATAACAACATGGTATGCAGGGTGCTCAGCTGCAGACAGGAAAGCACTGCAGAGGGTCATCAACACAGCCCAGAAGATCACCGGCTGCTCTCTGCCCAGCCTGGAGGTCATTGCAAACTCTCGGTACCTCAGCAGAGCTGGCAATATCATCAAGGACCATTCTCACCCCAGCAACCAAGTGTTTGAACTATTACCATCAGGCCGACGGTACAGGTCACATAAAACCAGGACAAACAGATTCAGGGATAGCTTCTTTCCCAGAGCTATCACCATAGTAAATAATCACAAAAACAATTGAAACTGCTTAGCTACTCCATACTGTCACCGTCAATTATTATGCTGCTATTCTTACTGTCATTATATTAATGCTGCTATCCTGTATATATTGTACCTACTATTGTTTGTTTTATTGCACCTTTTATATTTTACATTTATATTTATTATTGTATTTTGCACCAAGGGAGTGGCACTCCAATTTCGTTGTACCCTGTACAATGACAATAAAGGCTATTCTATTCTATTCTATTCTATTAAACTAAAAGTAACTACCCTGTTTTGAAAATGTAAGCAGTAGAAATTAGAGATATTTGTGTTAAAATGTAAGAAGTAAAAGTAAAAAGTTTCCAGAAAAATAAATACTCAAGGAAAGTAAAGATAATGGAAAATTCTACTTAAGTACACTAACGCAGGATTTTTGCTTCATTGCTTCCCACCTCTGCAATTGTGCACCATTTAAGGCGAAATAGGCTTTTATACGCTATAGAGAAGACAGATGGCTGGAAACAGGAGTGAAAGAGACCATCTATGCCCACTGTGAACAAGCATCTTAGAACAGAGGGGGTGGCTTATGACACCAACTGTCTGGCACCTACAATGCAGTTTTGAGATCCCTTCCAAGGCGCCTCAACCCCACTCACATATTGCGTCAGATGATCTCAATGGGTCACATAATGGGGTGAGGCAAAGTCTCACAATGGTTTCACCCAAAACCTTTTTCACACCTTGGAGCATGTGATGAGGCACATGATCAATAGTGGGTCAACGACCCTCTTAACAACTCCCACTAGGGATTAAATACCTGAGACTCTTTACCATTTGGTTTTTTACCCGAAGAAGCTTCTCAGATGAGAGCTGAAACCTCGTTAAAAAAAACTTAAAGAAATCTAGTCACTTTCTTACGGAAGCGTAGAGCTGCCACCCAGGCAAAATAAAAATAGAAGTATATCACGTTATAACGTGAAAAACGTGTATTGTTCTAACAAGATACTTTTCATGTTTGTACAATATACTATCATGTTTGTACAATATACTTTTCACGTTTGAACAACATAATATCACGTTATTACAATATACATAATTATCACGTCCGTACAATATAATTATCACGTTCGTCCAATATAATATTTATATTGTACGAACGTGATAATTATGTATATTGTAATAACGTGATATTATGTTGTTCAAACGTGAAAAGTATCTTGTTAGAACAATAAACTTTTCACGTTATAACATGATATACTTCTATTTTTCTTTTGCCTTGGTGGCAGCTCTACGCTTCCGTACTTTCTTTCCAAGCTCATTAGATATCACACATACAAGCAGCAGAAATTATTTTCCTTCAAAGAGTGGCTCTTAGAGATAGGGTGAAGAGCTCAGTCATTCAAGAGGGACTCAAAGTAGCGCCGTTGTTTCTTCACATAGAAAGTTGAGATGGTCCCAGCATCTGACAAGGATGCCTCCTGAAAACCTCTTCTGTTAAGTATTCTGGGCATGTCCAACTGGGAGGAGGCCCAGGGGTAGACCCAGGACTTACTGGAGAGATTACGTCTCTTGAGAATGTCTTAGTGGTGGTTGGGGTAAAGAAAAGTGTGGGCTTCTCTGCTCAGATTGCTCACCCTGTCCCCAAACTAAATTAATCCCAAATTAGTCCATCCATCCATCCATCCATCCATCCATCCATCCATCCATCCACTTTCATAACTACCTTATCCCAGCTTGAACAGGGTAAAAAGTTAATTACCTAGTTAGTTAATGTGAGAATTACATCGCATTCTCACATCCGAGCATCTAATATAGAATATACTAATTAGCCTAACAAGCTTGTCTTTGTTGCAGCCCACATAGCAGCAGCAATTTCCTGCTAACCTCTGTACCTCTGTGCTGTCCATGCACAAACAAACAAACAAACACACACACAAAACACAAACACGCACACACTCTCTCTCTCTCTCTCTCTCACACACACACACACACACACACACACACACAAACACACAAGCCCATTCAGCTATCTTAGTGAGGACCTTCATTGACATAATGGTTTCCCTAGCCCTTACCCTAACCCTAACCATTAAAAATGAATGCCTAACCCCAACCCTTACCCTAAACCTAACCTTAACCTAATTGTAACCCTGACACTAAAACCACATTTTAAAGGCCTTCAAATTTGTGAGGACCGGTGTGTGTCCTCACAAGTGACTGTTGGTTCTCACAAGTATAGTAGAATGCAGATTTTGGTCCTCACAAAGATAGCTAGACAGGAACACACACACACACACACACACACGCACACACACACAACTCACACACACACACACACACACACACACACACACGAGAATGTTTCTGGGGGAACTTCTTGTGTTGCACCAGAGTTTGGTACTCTATGTAAAGATCTACATAGAGTACCAAACTTGCGGGTTCTTGCCAGATGTGATAAACAATTTATTGCATTATTTTCTCATACTAGGAAGTATTTCGTTTGCCTTTGTGGTTACCATTTCTGATGAGCTAAAATGCCGTTTCGAACAACCCCTTTGTTTGATGTGTTAAACGATCATTTTTCTCCTAATTTAAGGATCACTTAGACATAATTGGGTTCATACAATATACAGTGAATTACTGAGCAGATCTCAAACAAATGAAGCCATTTCCATTAATGCTGCTTAATTTTGTTAGTATTATTGTGTCTTTATTTATACATTTTCATCATATACATCAAATGCTAGTGTCATATACATGAACACATAAAATGTTTCTTAATTTACCTTAAAAAAATATGTAAAATCATTCAAGGTAATTCGGATTGACTTAGTAGAACTCATTAACCCTTACTATTCTGATCTGACAATGATGTTGCTTTCTACTGTTTTAATCATCTTTCATTTTTTTTTCATTTCACTGTGTTTTCCTCAGAACCTCAGAACACTAGAAGGAAAAAAAAACATTTATTTCCTTGTTTGTGTAACCCGTGTCTTGACAAGTGAATAAATTCCCCAGTAATAAAAAAACAACAAAAAAAATTAGTAATCATTCAAAGCAGTTTAATGTTTCTTTATGGAATAGTTTATGCACATTGTTTTCGATGTAAAACTAAAGGGCAACATCTCCAGAAAAACTCAGGAAATGCGAAAGGTTAAATTTAAATATGACACTTTGTGCTATAAACAGACAATGTGCACCTGCGTAAATGTACAAGGGGCACACACACACACACACACACACACACATACACACACAAAATACACAGTGTACCCTCACCACAAAATGTGGAGCCCAGCAGGAATGAGGCCTATGATAGGGGAGCAGGAAAGGTGGGTGAGGAAGTGGTGATTTTCATCTGCGTACTCCCACACAAAACTCAGATGTGGGTATGAAAGAGAGAAGTGTGACATGTTCTCATTTTGTCCTACCCGCAGTTCTTCCATTTTGTGAAATACGTAATACTGCTGGGATCATATGAATAATATCTTTGATAGCAGGAGCGTATGCTTTACAAATTTGCTCAAATGGTTCCTCTTACAGTGAAAAATTTCACCCAAGACTTGGCTGGGTATGTGCTTCTCTAACAAAAAAAGGAAGTACAAGCTGCTTCCGTGTTGCATTAATGACCGCAGTATTTTCAGAAAGAGTTTGGAAACAAACACATAGGTTGGGACATTTTCTTAACAATGCACAAATACATAACTATACAAAAATCCCTTTTACCACGAAAACATGAATTAGAGTAACTTCCTTTTACGATTACTGTATGATGCTGTTGATACTAGACTGAATACACATTGTAACCAAAAAACAAAATCAAACAAATTAAAAAACTAAACTAAAAAAAAAATAAAGAAAAAACATAAAGAAGAAAAGAAAAGGCAATCATATGAACAAAAACAACAACAACAACAACAAAACCACTTGGCAATATATACAGTACAAACAAATACTGGGTGCAACACTAACAGCGGAAAAAGGATTTAGTTGTTTTTTTTTTACAGCTAAATTAAGGCACATACACTGCATGTGTCCATACACAATTGATATATATTTTAGATGGAAGGGATTTAAAAAACCACATCAGCAGAAGAGACTATGTAAAATAAAGCCCTTTTCTTTTTCTTTCTTTTTTAGTTTAGCATGGAAAATAGGTCTGTGGCATATGTTCTATATGTACATCTTGCAGAATCAGCTGTGGTTTCTCAGGTGTTGCTGCTGCTGTTCTCAGCTGTCATTTTGGAGGAGGCGCCGGAAGTATAGAGATAGTCTTTAAACAGGCTCATCACCCTCTTCTTGTATGTCTTAATGGCAAAAAAGTAGATGACTGGATCCAAGCAGCAGTTGAAGTTCATTAACGAAACGGTAATCTAGAAGGTAAGGGTAAATTATGAATAGGAAAAAAAGAAAGAAAAATGACGGGGACAGTTTAAAATCAATTGGAATAAAAACACAACAATTCTCACCTGTAAGGACACCTTAAAGGCTCTCAGTTCTTCACAGGTTGGCTGGTGGTGTATTTTTCTGGCCATAAACTGGATGACATTGATGTGATAAGGGCTAAAACATACGATGAAGGTGAGGAGGATGAGCAGAATAATAGTGTTGGCCCTGTGATTCCTCCTTGAGCGACCAGTTACAGAGTTCTTTTTAGCTGCATCTCGCAGTTTAATGTTGATCTTGGCATAGCAGCACATGATAATGGTAAGCGGGCAGCAGAAGGACACGACGCAGGCCAGAATCAGGAGATACGGAGTGAAGCGGGAGCCCTCGAAGTTGAAGTACTCCATGCAGGTTCGTCTTCCCTGATGCTCATGCAGCATGCTGCGGAACAGCAGAGGCGCTACCTCCAGAAACACTAGAGCCCAGACCAGGCAGCACACCCTTCGAACAACCTTTACACTCCTTAAACACTGCAGCCGGTGTGGATGCACCATGGCCAGGTATCTGTCCAAGCTGATGCAGGTCATGAAGCCGATACCTGGTGAGAATGTAATGGAAATGACACACAGCTTTTGCTTATTGTGTTCACCATCCCAGCTGCAATCTGAGCATTTTGTTTTGTTGTTGAACATTTGGAAATGTTTCATGTATTTTAAAAGTTTAAATGCAATGCTTTTGTAGTGTTAATAGACATATATGTCATATGTGACAGATATGATGTACTGATCATGTCTGTAATTACTGACATGTTTTGCATGTGTCTTTCTAAATAGAAAAAAGTGAACTAAAACTAGTATATAGATCTGGCAGCACCTGTACAAACACACACAAAGACAAGCTCCAAAGTACAATGACAAAATTTCTCATATTACCTGCATATGTGTTTGTAAAGAAAAGAAGTGTGGTCACTTTGCAGAGAAGGTCACCAAAAGGCCAGTCAAAGTGACGGATGTAGTAGGTAATTCTCCCAGGAAGTGCCACTGTGAACAGAGCATCAGATAAAGCAAGGTTGACCAGATAAATGGAGGTGGAGTTGAACTTCTGTTTTCTCTGGCAGATGACACGGAGAACCAAACTGTTGCCGCATGTGCTGATGATGAATACCACAGAGTAGAAAATGGGGAAAAGGACCACTGCGGCTCTTTGGTACACAAACACATCACAGCTGCTCTGGTTTGATGGAACTGCAACAGAGTCCAGGGTCATGTTTCCACCAGCCATCTTGCCTGTCACTTTATGAAAATAAGAAAGAATGTCATAATAAATCATCACAGGCAGAAAAATGCATGTAAATACAGGAGCAACAGACCACTGTGCTGCTATATAGACAAAGAAAACTATAGTAAGGAATACTTACAGTTAGAAACAGAGTAACCAAGTATGTTTTTTAACTGTAAATCCTGCAGAGTCTGCCAGTTATGGTTGTAAAAGGAGCAGCAAGGCTTGAAATATCTTTGCAAAGTTTATGTGAAGTGTTCAAATCCCACCTCTCCTTTCTGACATCACACATTACATTTGGGTAAATGTCACACATGAACAACAGTAGTAGTTGCATGTTAACATCCTGTGCCCCAGGACATGCAATGCATTAAAATACCCTCATTTAAGATATATTGTACTTGTATCAATTGTCATCCTATTTGCCATTTCAGTTTTTTTTGTATTTTACTTTGTAATTGGGATGACAATGGTACTTTAAATCACAAGCTGTGAGGCAGGTGGTCATTATGTATTTGCATGCATATACATACATATATGTGGCATAAATCTACATACATACTGAGAACATAACAGTAACATTCATATATGTTGTTTCTAAAAGTTTATCGTTATTGGGTATTAACACTTAAAGTGTGACAACAAGAAGCCACTCGGACTGTGATGTGTGACTTCAATTTTGTTTTTGTTTTTTCCTTTGTGTAGACAAAATATATTAAACCATCACAAGTTTGCACTGTTTGTGGTGGCAGATATCTTGTTTGAAGGGAGGGTTCGTGACGCAAACTAAGGGGGAAATCAAATAAATTTAAATTAATTTGAGTTTTTGTTAGTTGCACAGTGGAGTAACTAAAACATTATGAGATTTGGAAACCAAAAGGTTGTCTACCAATTCACTAGTCAGCATGTCGAAGTACCCTTGGGGAAGATGCTGAACCCTGACTTGGCCCTGAGGCATCCATCAGCAGCAAGTGAAGGTTTGCCCCTGTGAGTTTTTGTGTGTGTGAGTGTTAAACAAAAAACTATATGGATATGTGTGATTGGGTGAATGAGACTTGTAGTAGAAAGCATTATGAGTGCTCAAATAGAGTAGAAAGGGTACTACAGTACATAAATAGCAATCTTCTAATGATTTAGAAAGAGAAAGATATATAGTGATCTGGGCATGAGGAGAAGATACAGTATATCCTATCTTGTCTTACTCTGTCTGATGTCTAAGAGTATGCACCTCATTTGGGAGCAGGATTGAAAAAAGGACCCTGTAGGTTGACTAGAACTGATTACTTCTTCTTGTAGAGTCTGAATATATTCAAAAGCAAGACTTACATCCCACAGAAGGAGTTGTGATATGATTTGAATTGACTGCAGTTAACATAGGAGTCACTTTCACTGCTGCTGGCAGTGGGTGCAGCGCCGTTTTGAGAAAGGTTAGATGAAGTGATAGAGTGTGAGGTTTTATTATGTTCCCGTCTCTGAGGTTTTTCAAGTTCATACTCTTATGTAGCTGAGGTAAATGCAGAAGGCCTGAGATGGTACTGATGGAAGATATAGCAGGAAGCTAAAGTATTGCTTGATGTGTGAATGAAACACTAACAGTCTGAAGGCAGTTGTGTCTCCATGTATATATATGTGTATGTACAAATCTAAACCACCAACCCGCCTGAAAGATTAAAAACATATAAACACTCTAAACTGAAATACAAGGTGTTAAATTCTGAGAATTGTTATAGCGGTTACATGTGGCAATGTGAATCTGTGTTGGCAAAGGAAGGTGCAACACGAGCTTCACTGCAAACAAAAAACGCAGTGTGCTCATTCTACTTCACTGACGAAATTTAGTGCCCCGACTTTTTGGACTGTTTTGTATTTTAAAGTGACAACATCAAGACGATCAAGAATAGTCCAGTGGCATTGATGGAGGGGAATTCCCTGCTAATTCTAATAAATTCTGACTAATTTTAAGAAATGTGTAGCTACAGCTGACAGTGTCAGCAGCCACCTGACAGCTGGAGTTGCCATTTCCCTCATGACACATGACTATAAAACCTTTACAATTTAAACTGGTGAGTGAAAAAACAAAAAAGCAAAAAACAAAAGTGAATGCATGTATGTCTGTCTGTCTGTAAATATGTCTGTGTAGGTTCTCAGTCATCCAGGTTATAATAATCTAAGGAGCTTGAAAAGGGGTATAGAGTGAGGTCATGTTAAAAATCCACTCAAATTTGGCTTACATCCACCAAGGTCTTCAAGATAAACTTAATGATTTATTGGTCAAAAATAGACAAAAAGCCTTAGAACTTAGAAACTATGATTCTTATAAGTGTGGTGTGTATTGTTAACATATAGAAAGTACCATATAAAGATGTCAAATTTGACCTCTGACCTCTCCTTCAAGGTGGAAGAGATAATAATGCTAGATTATAAAGTATTCAGCCATCTTTCACAGCCATAGAACTTGAGTGACATCCCATTCTTAATCCATAGGGTTTGATATGATGTCGGCCCATGCTTTGCAGCTAAAACAGCTTCAACTCTTCTGGGAAGGCTTTCCACAAGTTTTAGGAATGCTTATGGGAATTTTGTACCATTCTTTTAGAAGCATAATTGGTCAGACACTGATGCTAGACAAGGAGGCCTGGCTCGCAGTCCCTACTCTAATTCCTGAAGGTGATTTGTTGAGGTCAGAACTCTGTGCAGGTCAGTCAAGCTCTTCCACACCAAACATGCTCATTCATAGACCTTGTTCTGTGCACTGGTCCGCAACCAAGTTGGAATTGGAAGGGACCATCCCCAAACTGTTCCCACAAAGTTGGGAGCATGAAATTGGCCAAATTTATTTGACTGGAACTGAGGAACCGAGCCTGAAAAACAACCTCACACCATAATCACCCCTCCACCAAACTTTACACTTGGTACTATGGAGTCAGACAAGTACAATTCTCCTGGCAACAACCAAACTCAGACTCATCCATCAGATTGCCAGACAGAGTCTAGTGGCGATGTGCTTTACACCAGTGCATCTGGCACTTTGCATTATGTTTAGTGATGAAAGGCTTGGCTGTAACTGCTCAGTCATGGAAACCCATGCAGAATCTTTCCTCTATGTGCCTCAGCACCCACCAATCCCCACTCTGTTATTTTACATGGCCTACTGCGTCATGGTTGAGTTGCTGTCATTCCAAATCCCTTCCACTTAGTTATAATACCACTACCAGCTGAATGTGGAATATTTATTAGGGAGGAAATTTTAAAATGGACTTGTTGCACAGGTAGCATCATATCACAGTACCATGCTGGAACTCACTGAGCTCCTTAGAGCAACTCATTCTTTCACAAATGTTTGCAGCAGCAGTCTGCGTACTTAGGTGCTTCTTGTACCAAATGACTGGAACACCTCAATTCAGTGATTTGGATGGGTGAGTAAATGTTTTTGGCAAAATAGTGTATTCCTTAAAACTGTGCTAGGCACATTTCCGGGGATTCTGAATATCACATTACTTTGGACCTCTGAACTCTTCTTCAAGGTCAAACTTGCATAAAATGTCTTTTATCTTTAAAACTATTGTTAAAGTTCTATTGCCTTTGTTTGTACTGGCAACATTTAGTAAATGATACTAGTATATGGGGATTCTAAATATCACATTATAGTTTCCATCCAAATATCATGCCCCATTTGACTTCTGACCTCACTTTTACATTTCACATTTGTCTTTCTTTCAAGTTGACTCCAACATGTCTCTTTTTTATCGCACTATAAAATTCTTAAAGTACTTTTAAAAAGAACAAAGAAAACAAAATGAATATATATAAAATACTTTAAAGTAAATTCTGCCCAGAGGGCAACCTGCCTTTGCAGAGCTTTGTGGTCTTTGAGTGCTTATTGTTCTACAGTAAGCTATTTGACTTTCACTGTGGATACACTTAGGAAGTTTCTTTGTGGTTTATTGGTTAAAAAGATCCCTGGTTTGCAACCAAGAGACACAAACCCAGCTTTAGGGAGGTCACAAGCTAGTGTACTCTTTGTGCTGGTCCCAAGGCATCTGGTGTAAACACAAAAAATAAGTGGGAAGCTAAACGCACATATTGTGGACACTTATGAAAGGTACCAAAAGGTACAAAAATAAGGCTTTATTTTACTTTAACAATGCTAACAACAATCCACAAAAAATATCATAACTTAAGCACATCGTGTGATGTGAGGGAGAGAGCCTCAGTTGACTGATGTACTAACTGAGTGTCAAAGTCTGGGTGTGAAAAATGCCACATTTTTGCATCATCAGGGGCTAGTAAATTTACCATAGATTACAATATCTAACTTTGTGATGTTAATTATTGATTGACAAGAAAGACTTTTACTAGAAGAGGAGGACAGTTAACTGGAAAAAAGAACTCACAATAACCTATAGCGGGCTTCATCCATAAGTTATCTACCTCCTTGTTTGGTATTTTGTCTAATAAATATTAATATAGTCACAGAAGGTCAGACGCAGCTGACTATTGTTAATCCACACCCATAAATATAGACCCCTTCTCACCTAATTTTTGGTTCCGTAAAGTATAGTGCAGTAAAGTACAGTAAAAGTACAGTGGAAGCTCTCTGGCTATAGTATTTTACTTGGTTACCCACAAAAGATTTCCAGCTTTGCGTAATTGAAATGGATGGCTGCTGGATAGGCAAAAGGTCACTAATTGTCACCAGTCAAATGTGGTTATAATACAGCTCACTTAAGTCACAATAAAAGCTTCATGCAGACAGTGTCACCTGCAGGTTAGGAGCCTGCTGCACTTCAGGCCTAAATTTCATGCTCCATTAATGATGTTGTGCCCTGAGTTAAACATCTCATACCATCTGAAAGATGTGCTGGAAAAGGAAAAGACAGTCGTTCATTAAGCCCTCACTAGGTGTCCTGAGGGTATCGCAGTGTTAAATTCTGCAGAAGCTCAGGAAGACACGAAGGGAGGAGATTATCATCAATCCTACCCATGCAGGGTCTCTACTAAAGCCCCAAAATGGGCTTCAGCGGTACCCATAGAGAGATTTTAAACCTGGGTGTACAAGAGAAACATAACACACAGCACATTGTGCATTTGAATGATATTTTGTGTTCTGACAAATACCTGAAATAAAATAAGTGAAGAAAACACCAGTGGCAGCAGCAGCATAAAAAGTTGCACATGGTAGTTTATAGTAGCGTGCTTGCAGTTCTCTGGGTTGATGGGTGTGTGACATGAAAGGTCTTAGGAAATCGAAAGTGACGACCCAGCATGGAACATGCATGGAAGTCACTTCTCAAAAATGTGACCTTTTTCTGGTTGTTAAGTCAGGGGTGGGCTAAAAAAAAGGAGGGGGTTGAGGAGAGAGGGGAACAAACTGATTTGAAGAGAATTACACAATACTCAATGGTGCAACTCCAGTCCATAAAAGAACACCCCAGAAGGCATATCGTTTTAAAGGCACCCTCACGGTGGAGGGGAACCAGGGGTGTGTTGGTGAGCCAAACTGGGAATGACTTCTGGTGTCCACAACATGTGTAGGATAGTCAGCGTGGTTCCACAAATGATGCCCAACCAAATTTGGGATGTTTTTTGCTGCCAAAATGAATTGCGTGTGAAACTTGCCCCACTCACACGAGACACACAAAGTGTACTTTATTAACTTCACTGTGCTGCTGTTTATTTGTTTGGCAGCCAAATAGAAGAAATAATGACTGGAAGAAACAGCTGGTTTTTTTTTTTTACTTTAACACAGAAATGTCAAAAAAAAAAAAAAGAAAGAAAGAAAAAAGAAAAGAAAAGAAAAATCTGTTCTTATGAGCAGTGCTAATTTTGGGATAATTGCAATATAACATAAAACCACTAGAGGGTGGGCGAACATTACAAATCCGAAGGATAAACTGACTCATAAGTTAGCAATAAGCAAAGAAAAAGCGCTTGAGAGAAAGCTTTTATCATTTTAAAACTTCTTTTTATTAAAACTGTCATGTCTGCATTATTTGCATTTGCACGGAGTCACTGTGGTAGTGTTAAAATTGCGTGCTTGTGTGAATGCGTGCATTTGTGTGAGTGTGTGCGTGCGTGCATAAGCAGTCTGGTGGACATACCGCAGGGGACTCCTGCGTTGTCAGTGGGCCTCATGTGGCTCGTGTCTGGTCTCATCAGTCGCATCAATCGCCGCCTGCCCTACTCAGGCCTTGTCCCCTTTGCCACCATGCTCGCGTGAAGACTTTCCTTTCACACTTTGGTTCATATTTGTCACCTTTATCACTGATGAGTCCTTTGTTGTTTTTCTGGAAACAATTTAACTCCGCTTGCTTCGGAGAGGCAAGGATGCTACACGACTCTTGTTACTATGGGAGAGTAACGAGACTGAATGAGAGCGTATGTGCGAAAAGCAGCCGTTAGATGCTGTCACGGGTGTCTGTGATTAGCAGGCCACGATTTCTCTCACATTTCATTCTGAGCCTGTCTTAACGTAGGGGGTCACAGCCTGTTTTTAACACGCACCAAACCATTGCGTGTCATCGTTTCACAGCAGTGGACATGCTGTGAACTTACTGTATATGAATTGTATGCCAGACTCTTTACGTGTATGAATATATAAAAATCAATACAAACTGACAAGAGTTGCAACAAAGTACCAACAAAATGGCCCATCTAACTAACTTAAAAGTTTGAACAAAGTTTAAAAAACGGCATAATTTTTAGGTTGCAAAATGTGCACGTGGTTTTAAAACGAAAAGAAATAAGTAAGAAAGCGTGTTTTTGTACATGTTATTTTGCTTTCTAATGCCACTTAACAATATACACTAATCACACTGTAAATAAATGACAATATTATACACACATTTATCCACAAAGCTACATTAAGCTGGAATATTCAGTGTGAAATCTTGTTACGTTGGCAGTGCACTAAACCACCATGAATATCAACGTTTGCAGTAATAACATGTTAAATACTGACTCATAACATGACAAAGTTTTCTGTGAACCCCCCGCCATTATATTTATAGAATTATAGAACCTCATGTCATGTCGAACCACCCCCCACCCCAGCTGCGCAGAAACTAGCACTAGAGGGCAAAGGTATTCAGTGATTTTCTGTTTAACCAGAACAGATCCGTTACCGGAAAAAGGATCTGAGCTTGGTTAACACAAGGTTTGAAGTTAAAGTGCGGTTTGCAGGGGTTTTCATTTTCATAACCATTAAAACAGGAAGCGCGCAGCTGAGCAGCACCATCTTCAGGCTCAGCAATGAAACAATACTTAAGCACTCTAAACTCTGACTTATATGTTCTTCTATGAGTTTTCATATTACCTGGACTGCTGCTGGTGTATTTTCTGATGATTTGGTTTTTGCAAAGAAGAAGTGTATACATTTTAAAGACGATGTGGTAGTTAGTGTAACTCTGTTTAAAAAAGAAAAGAATAAAGAATAAAATGCAAGCAGCAGATAAAAGAAAAGAAACACACACAATTTTATGAAGCAGTAAAAACAGTATGCAAACATGAAAATGCATAAACATGAAGGTAGACAATAAAATCAATGATATTACGAGCTATTCCAAAAGCTGTGTGTTTATGGAATTCCTTGTCACTGGTCTTCCATCAATATTTGTATACCAAGCTTAAACAAAGCATGCATTCATCTGCAGCCGGTGACTCTGATTGTGTTTAAAGATGTGGCCTTGTTCCACTGTCCACGCCGCGGCCGGTTTTCGGGTCATCTGAGGCGATGTGCATATTTTGGATGTCATCTCGGCTGTTGTATTATTGTTTTATTCACAGAGCATGGACTAATTATTTCAACAGCTCTCTTCATTGGGGAGCAGACTGACAGTTGCCGTCATTGGAGTGATCAGTCTGTTCCTTGGACTCAGCCGAGGCTATTTGATGTATATTAACAATAATTGGTGCCACCGCCACAATGATGTTTAGTAAACCTTTGTGCTATTTTCCAGGAGGATGCCCATGAGGAATTTTTTGAGTAGCTGCTCTGTCTACAGACACGCCTTCAGAGGCAGGACAGATGGGATGACTGCTGTCCTCTGCAGATCAGAAACACCACGACCTAATCATCATTATCACCTTAAAGGGCATAGTATCTCTGTGTGTCTCTTCTGATCAACAGAACCACTAATACCCACTAAACACCACACTAATTCTATTACTGTAACATTTAATTATTAGATCATGCAAAAGAGATTTATAGAATGTGGCACTTGTTATTCTAAATAATTGCAAGATAGCTTTGGAACACTATTTAAATCATTATTTACCCATCTTACAATTGTGACATGCAAGAAAGTCATGAGATTAGGTTTGATTAGGTGTGTATATAAAATAGAAAATTGCTAGCGCGAGCTAAAATGATTATTTGATTATTTAAAAAAATATTTTTCAGTTAAAACAAACTGTTTTTGTTTAGTCATTGAAACGTTTTATCGCCTCTGTAAGAAGTAACAGTTCTGGTTATGCTTTCTCACTCTTCCTGAATGACAAAGAATGATTAAAAATGTGTGTGTTTGTTATTTTTATATCAGCTATCAGATTATGTGGTAAAAGCACAAGTTGGTTAGTTTGTGAGGGTTTTTTTTTTTTTGTAATCTGGCAACCAGTGAAGTAACAGTGTCTCAAGTTCCAGCATCTAGCAGTGACTCCAGCAGGTTTTGAGTCTGCCAGATTCTACAAGTGAATGAAAGGCAGATGTGTGGTGACAGCACTATGCTCATTAGGCCGAATCAGCGTCACACTGTGACAAGTGGCCAACTTGAGGCTTCGCTCGTCACTCACTGCTTACTCCATTCAACCAAGACCAGCTCGGACTGTCCCACACCTAATTTAAAACCTTTAACTGTTCTGGCCTTTTCTCTTTTGCCTAAAACAGAACTCTAGGTCTGCAACACTGACAAACTAGTTCAACTTTTACCAATAATCTCCTGCTCAGGCATTTCTTTAACTCCTCAACTCATTACCCAGACCTAACCGTGATCCCAGCGGCATCTCTGACTCTGACCACTGGTCAACCCCTTCTTCTCAATCCCAGCTGTGTGGTCAGTGCTGGCCCCTCAGGACCTCTATCCCAAGGCTGAAGCTGTGCTATCTATTTCAGTCCACTGCAGACCAGACAGCCGCCACTGTGGCTTCAGAGAATTCTCTGGCCGGCGATTGCTGATGGTCACCCTATCCTCATATGCTTTAGTATCCCCTTTGTCCAAACTGCTTAGCATCTGATGGGTCGCTCTAAGCCATTACGGCCAATCTGCAATTATAGATGTGTGGCTGCTGGACACAGAAACAGATGTGCTTTGATCTATTTATGGTGTGGGTGGATGGGCATAGTGTGGGGTGTGTATGTGGGGGGGTGGGGGGGTTATAACAGCTTACGTCCATGCGTGGGTCAAGTCGTGACGGTTTTGACATCTCTTGTCATTACGTTCACTTGATTCGTGTTTTTCAATAAACAAGAAGTCCAACGATGAACGATCACTAAGAGAGTGGCAATCGCAGCTGTTGTGTGCATTTCAGCACATATTCACTAAAGTGTGAATGCTCTGCATGTGTGTATGTGTGTGTGTGTGTGTAGCACTAATCTCAGTATGCCAGCTGTAACCAAGCATGTGCAGAGGTGAGAACTTGTTGCATGGAAATTCAGACAAGCCTGCTACACTAAGTAAAAAGGAACCAGTTTGAGCCCCATCTGTTTAAGCACCGAAATTTACCAAAGGGCAAAATAGTTAGTGTTGCAGTGCATTTTTAACGCCTTGTCTGCTTTTTTTTCTCCTCAGATTGAAGTGCTTTGGGTGGTGAAAAATGGAAAACAAATGTACTGTTGACAGCTTTCCTATGCCCAGGGTGTGTGAGTATTTATATCATAAAGGTGCCAACACATCCTAGTTTTACAGGCTGACCATCGCTGCGAGGGGGGTGGGGGGCAAATGGGGAGCAGGGGGGCTATCCTGTAGCTCATTCTGGTAATTACTAGATCAGTGATGAATAGGCCTTGATAAGCCTGTGACAAATTAGCTTACAACAAAGTCTGCTGTTGCGTGAAATTCTTATTCATTTTAAAAGAATTTCGCTTTATAAAAATGGGACATCTACAAATGGAACCTGCTGATACCACATTCACTCCCGGCGGGGCTACAGTACAGTCTGGACTACATTAAGATTGGTGTAATTGCTGAAAGTGCCGTAGCTGTTTTGCTGTTTCGAGCCAGAGTTTTAAGCCTCACTAACTTCCACAGTCATTTTTCTTTCTTGTCACTTATCTTATTGTCGCCGCTTTGCTTGTATTAAAAATTCACGGG
Organism: Pelmatolapia mariae; assembly: GCF_036321145.2. NCBI lineage: Eukaryota > Metazoa > Chordata > Actinopteri > Cichliformes > Cichlidae > Pelmatolapia > Pelmatolapia mariae. The sequence continues at coordinate 23,326,109 of NC_086241.1, forward strand.
TCACTTGTATGGCATTTAGTGCTTGTCTCCAGTGTTCTGCATGCCCATGCTAAGTAGTCAGTTGTGACCACTTTTCACAGCAGCAGCAACGCCTTGGGCGAACTGTGATTTCATAATAATATGGTGTCAGTGGCGAGCCTGATGGGAAAATGGTAATAACTCCACTACCAACATGAATAATGAATGGACTCATATCATTTCATAAATCGGATGGGATGTACAACATATGGAAATAAGCATGCATATTTTTTTGCCACTGGGTTTTACTGTTAAATAAAAGCAATGCAGTTTAAAGTGCTTTTGCGGGCCAAAATACTATATCATACATAAAACAGCAGGCAGCATGTTATGGGAGCCTACTGTCTACTGTACATTTGACAGAGCGCATTTGACAGAGTGCACAGGGTGAGTCCAGCACTGACTCTGCTTTGTAAGGTGGTCTGTCCTGAGGTGAACCATGTGTACACAGCTTTAGGTCCTCTCTGATGTATGTGTTTCTCAGTCAACTGGTGTCGTGTTTCGAGGCCACCATCCCACTGTGTTTGTTCAGTGTCAGTGTACTGAGGCAAGTACCGCTGGAACACTCTTTCATAAACCTACAAGCAGTTCTTAAATTTCAAGAATTAAGAGTGCTGTGATGTTCATTTTTTGTTCACCATCCAAAGAATTTGTATCTATTTAACTATTTTCCCCACTTGAAAGCATACTAGGAGCCTTGAAGCTCTTTTCTGAACTGAGTGGTTTCTATCATATTTAAGGCCCGAGGTGTCAAAACCAGTCATTAAGGGTACAGGGGAGGTCGTCAAATGTCGTCTTTATGTGGGAAAGTGTTACAGTAACTGAAGCAGGCCCAAACATGTTTACTTATTGTGAAATTATTCGCATAATTGCTCAATCCCTCAACAAAATACCCAAGAAGTTAATATTCTGAAGTCTGGCTGAACCTGCTCATTAATTCAGTTAAATGAAGTGAAAGAGGCAGAATCAGAGTGAACCGAACGGGGAAAAAAGCCCTTAAGACCATTTCCTATGATTTGGCTAGCATGTGGTAAAGTCCAGGGGTCAGTATATGTCCTTCCCTTTCTTGTTCCTGAGTTTTTTTCAGTGTATTAATCTCACATTGGTTTATGCTTAAATCGTTTCCTTTACTGTTCCTTCCCTCTCTCCTTGTTCCTCTCATGATTGCTGGGTCAGTAACTTGGTGGTGGATTGGGTCAGGGGGCACACTCTGGTTTTGTCCACCAGCTCTGGGCTGTGAAGGCTAATGCCTCCTGACACTCTCAGCTCCATCAGTCCTGGCAGCATCATTTTTGTAATGCAGAAGTCATCAGGGCCTAGGATTGCGTGAGGGCTCTCATCTGGAAACCCAAACAACCTTAACCTCATTGAATTCCTGTTGATGCATACAAAAATTAATGACTGGTTTAAGTTGCTACTTTGTCTCCTGGGATTACACCATATTCCAAGGGATTGCTTTTCAGGAAATCTCTCTAAGGTTAAATAACTGATCTGGGTTTGAGGATTAAATAGGAAAGATTTTAAAACCCTTGCTCGTGTGTATGAGTTGAGGTTCTTTTTTTTTTTATGATTTCAGTTAAAAGGCCAAAGTTTAATCTGAATTGCATGGCCTCTTTAACTGGTGTGCTGGTCTTTTCCAACCACACTCCACTTCCTTTATGGGCACTCAACTGAATTGTTGCTTAACCTGCGCAGTGACCCTGCCACATGCTATCTGCACCCTTCTACGCAAGATCCACCACTACACTATTTCCCTTCTGGGCAAGGGTTTTGCTCTGTGTCAACCAGAGCCACACACTTGTGAAGGGAAATCCATAAACCTTGTGTTAGTGCGGAGAAAAAAAAGCCAGCACCAGTGCTTACTCATCTGTTAAAAACGGAGTGATCTGCAAAGTTTGTATGAGAGGGTTTTTGACGGTGCCCTGCTGCTTTGTCAGTGCAGCACATGCTGCAGGCACTGGCATCCCCTATTGCCTTCCAGGTCATTGGCCAGGCTCAGCGGGAGGTGGGCTTCTAGCCCCATGACACGTCCCTGATTCACAGCTGGATCCGTAACAAGGTATCATAGCAAATGAGTCGGTAAAACATCACTGGTTTGAAGAGCATGGAAAATTGTCATGATATCATTTGTAATTCCTGATCTGGACTGCCGTTGGTAGAGAGAAATAGAGTGTAAGAGAGATCTGATAATAAAGGGATTTTATTCCCCCGTACCATCACCATCACCCGCTTCTTCCACACACCACTCCAGAACCTGACCTCCAAACTGATGCCTCAGGGGGGAGATTCAAGCTAATGTAAGGAGGCAACAATTAAACATCTCATGATCCTCAGCCAAGTGGCTTATAGGTGTTTCCCTTGTAACACGAGAGCTTCATGACACATTGTCCATATCCTGAATATGGTTTTTGCTCCTCATTACAAATGACTCATGAGTGGTCGTGATGTGTCAGACCAGGCCAGCCCTGGTGTGTTGTAATGCTAGAAGTGATTTTAGGAGATTTTATCTAGGTTAAATTAGTAGCAAATATGTCTAAATATTAGAAAAATTACAACAAATTGACTGATATTCAGATTTTTTTTACTCAATAAATATTACAGTTTCAAAATTTTGTGCAGCGTCTTATTTCTTTCAGAAAAAAAAATATAATTGAAGTATAAGTTTTACAGATCACTGGTAATGCTGCAAACAAAATGAATCATTTCAAAAGAGAAATAATACATATCTTATTTAGATTTTATTTTATATAATTACAATAAATCGTCTCTTAGCCAAATCATGACATTAATAATAATGAAAATCTTGGCACAGACTACCTTGATCATTTCTTCCCTACATCATCAAAACAAAACAAAAACTTGCTGTATTAAAAACAGCTTGCAGTAGCACTAGATATGTAAACCTTTATGATCTTTAACCTTTCTATGCTTAGGGTACAGTTGGCTGTGAGGCTGTGTGCGGGTTTGATGGATGCAAAGAATGGACAAACATCAGCTCCCTCTAAAACCACAATGGAGACCTTGGATCTAAATGTCATGGTTTCATAACGGATACACTGACATTTGTGTGATGGGATTTAGCCATGGGTTAATATAGCCATTGCTGGCACACCGCATTGATGTCCATCTCACTTGGGCTGTGAAGTCTATCTCACCATTTTCTCTTTCTGGTGCACTCACAGAGGTTTCTTTCAAAGGGATGAATTGGATTCTATGCTGGTTTAAACCAATTATTTTATCAGAAAAAAACTGTTTGATATGTAGGTTTGTTTTATATGATGTTAATGTGCCTCAGGAGCTGTTCAGATCATTTTTTTTTTTTTTTTTTGGTGAGTGTTGGGCTTGGGGAGGGGAGGGTGCTACTGGGGGAAGGCAGGCGATCAGCATTAAAATCAGAGCCATGTAAATCTAATCAATTATACAGTTTTTCAGATAAAATGTTGGTAAATCAAAACACATTTTCCAAAAGTCACAGTATAATGAGAAATTTAAATTGGAAACAGAAACCATTTGTTTATTATAAATGCCAGGGTGAGGTGGTGACTTGCCATCCATAAATTTTGTTATCCTTTCATATTCCTTTTATCTATGACTACAGCTTTGGCACTCGTTCAAGATTTTAATGAACCCAGACTTCTGAGGCATCAAGGCCTAGTGATGCATTGTCCATTTGGATGGGGGAGTACAGAGGGGGACAAAGGCAAAAAGCTTTCTCTTTTGACATAATATTTTATATTCTGTTGCCTTACAGGGGGGTCATTAGGTGATTGCAACATTCAACAACATAACAGATTGACAAGAATAAACACATATTCTGCATATATCTGGAATTAATACCAGACTGATGAGCTTGTGGATGTGTGTGTGTGTGTGTGTGTGTGTGTGTGTGTGTGTGTGTGTGTGTGTGTGTGTTTGTGTGTGTGCGTGCATGTGGAAAAGGGTGACTTGAATCAAAAAATAATTTTCTGTGCTTCATGAGGACACGGAGAACCCTCCTGCTCTGGCGCGACCTGGTGTCGGCTGCTTTCTTGGGCTCAGAGGTTCCTAGGGGAGACCAGAATGGAAGTTGAGCATCTTGCTGTGATCCAAAGAAAGTGTGCCAAATGCTATCAAAACTGGATTAGTAGACAACAATTGTGTTCGATGAACAGAAGGGGGAGGGAAAGAAGTAGTTTCCAAGTAACCCATAGATGGAATTTTCCAACTCCATCGCATTTTTATCACATGTAGAAATGACCTTTCTTTGTTTAGTTGCATGTTTTTAAAAATGGATTTTAGCCTATCTAAAAAAGATTTCAGATTTTTTAAGTGACAAAGAAGAACCAACCTAATTTTTTGTCATGTTTTCCATGGATTATTAGTCTATGAGAAAGATAAAGTAAATAATGGCAATCCATTCTTTCAGTTGTCCCTGGCGTTTTTGGCTTTTTAGTGTTGAAGGTGATGCAGTGTCTATACTTTAACCCTGTGTCACAGGGTGTAGTGTACTGTATATTTAATTTAAAAAAAAAAGAAATTCAAAATATAAAGAAACTGAAGAAATAATGCAGAATAAAAAAAATACATTAAGTAAAAAGTACTTTAACTTAGACTTTCTACTTTACGTAAAACTGGGGCAATTATCTTCTCTTATTATGATGAGAAAATAAAATATTTTGTTTGGTATGATCTGTAGTGGATAGATTTTTTTCTTTCATTTCTTACATTTCAGACTTGAGACATTTTCTGGACTTTTTCTCAAGTTAAGCTAACAGATACATTTGGCTCTATAGCCCTCATGAAGTAAGCCCTACAATAAATCCAGCAGCACATTCACATTTAAATTCAAACACAGCCCAAAGGCTGTCCTCTGAATGCTGACATTTGGAGCAAATCTCCTGCTGACTTAATCATGGCAAATACTATGTGTCATTTGTGCACCACACTTGGACCTGGCTGATGGTAGCTGTAGTAATTCACCACTGCTGCGAGAGACAACTCCTGGGGTGACGTGCCTTGTGCTCAAATCTCACTTTCACTTTGTTTCCCCCATTTCCTTCCATTTGAAGCTCCGGGCAGTCTCTGCCTTCAAAGAGCAGACAGTTCATGTGAGGACCAGTTCAGAGAGACAGTACTCTGAGATCATGTGTAATCCACAGAAACTTTGACTTTAGTTTTTAAGCAGCTGCTCTTATTTTGTTGAATTACTCTTTATTTCTGCTACTTTATCACAACTGTTGGACTGGAAACATATTTTATCCGCTGCACTTTATCCTCGACAGCAGTCCCAGCCAGTTACTCTCTGTTTACCTCCCCATGTGCTAACAGCAGTCCAGACACGCCCCTTTGCAGGCTGTGGCCAATCACATGATTCAAGCTGCACACACGCGCTGCTAGTGAAGCCAATCGCCGCTTGCTCTTTTAGCGTCATCGGAAAACATGGCGGCGCACATTACTAGAGCTGTGAAACAACTTGTCCCACAGTAAGTCAATATATTTTCAGTTTATCTCGATTGAAAATGATGATTTGAACTATCGGCCGAGGAGGAAAAAACAAAACACACTGTAAATATTTAGGCGCCAATTTTTATGAATAGATTTTCCTGCACATAGCGTGCAGCTAGCAGCTGCTGGTCAAATGTCACTTGTTTTGTAGGCGGTGGAGAAGCAGCTGTGTTTGTAGCAACATGTTTTTACAGCCTTGCGTTTTCCAAAATAACGGAATACACAGTTTTTGTTTATTTTTATTGTAGCAACGTGGCTGTTATTTGTTGAACGAGTTTAGTAATGTAGTGTAAGAATGTGTGACTCATTCTGCCTAGGGTCACAGTTTTACAGCACATCTAATGTGAGGTGGGAAACAAAGTAAAAATGTTACTGGGGCCAAGAGGTAGTGTGTAATTTGATAACTAAGTAAAACATTAAACACAGACCGTGTGCTATGCAGGTTTGGCTTTTGCGAGGGACATTTGCTTTTTTTTTTTTAAATGCAACTTTCCCGACGACTTTGCAAAGAAAATATAATAAGATAGAATATTAATATAAGTAGTCGTCCTCCACTCCACTATTCCCCGTTTCTGTCCCCGAGAACAGCAGTAAAAAAAAAAAAGTTATTTTACTGCTGTTCTCTCTAGTGATCATCTTTGGATTTTGATGGGAGTTCATCCACATATATCACCACACGTCTTTTTCATGTTTTTGTTTTTCAAAGCCAGACGTTTCTTATGTTTGTGTCTAATGTTTGTCACTCACATTTACAAGATTAGATCACAGGGTTGCATTCTACTCCTTGAAATTAACCTGGGGAAAAGTTGCCTTCCTTTGGCTTCACCCAGTTATAAGTAGTTACCTGGGCTTTGCTGTAGCTGCATTTCATTTTCTTTGCTGTACTTTCGGTCATATTCTGCATAAATTGTGACTTAACGGTGACTCGCAATTTTCTCCATAGGCAGCAGAAGATGGTGACAGGTCAACCTTTGCTCTAAATGTGCACTGTTTGATAGACATTTAACACAGTCCCATAATGACAACGTTCCCTCCTTTCTCCTTAGACAGTGGATAAAAGCCCGGCTTTAGAAAAGCATTCGTCCTGCAGTGCTCACTTTAGAAATGCTGGAGCCAGTTGAAATGCTGGATATCAAATGCTGTGCACTTACGCATAACATGGGATACTCTATTACTTTACACTGCTGCAGACTTCTTTGATATGCTGTGGTTGAGTGATGAATAAAAGATGCATATTCATATGAAAATCAAACCAAAACCAGATCATAATTGGAGAAAAGTAAATGATCCTCACTGTTAGAGGAGCTCTGTGCAACCTCAGAGAGCTATTCTTATTAATGATACTCAAATGAGGCTAGTGTACTAATCTTCACCTGCTCACTGAGACAAGCAAAATACTAGATGAACTCACATCAGTGACATACTCTAAGTGCTCAGCAACCTTACTTTGATTATAGGAATATAACCAGAATACAAGCAGTTGGCAACCAGTTGAATTGAGTCTCCTCTTGCAAAGAGGTGTGCTGCAGATGAGTTGTGCTCAGCTTGTGTGCTGATGCTGTTTCACGTTCAACTAATTGGCAGTTTGTGAGTAAATGTTACAAAAAATTCAGTGCAGTCATCGTGCAACCACTGATTTTTTTCCTCCCTTCCTAGTTGCAAGGAAGTTGCCAGTTTCCAGTTATGTTGCTGTGATAAATGCAAACATTTTGCAAATGACTTTTGAGAACTATAATCAAATCAATGGAACAATATACCAGCCCTGCAATAAACTGGACTTTCTTCAAGGGTTAACTCAGTTTTTTAGGTGTGGTACTTTGTGGTGATGCTGAGTGGAGGTGTTTCTTTTAATTTAACCTCTAAATGTGGAAAATTAGTATCTGGAATACTGGTACACCAATAAAGTGCACATAAACTGGTATTACAGTCATAAAACTACATTTATGGAATTGTGCCTGATTGAATCAAATGCCTGTTACACTTTACAGTTCTTTTGTTATTATCTTTGGACCACTTTTTTGCCTTCAGAACTACCTTCATTCTTTGTGACACATATTCAACAAGGTACTGGAAACAGTCTTCAGAGATTTTGGTCCATATTGACATCACAGCATCACGCGCTTGCTGCAGATTTGTCACCTGCACATGTGTGATGCATGTCTCCCATTCCACCACATCCCAAAGGTGCTAAATTGTGATCTGGCGACTGTAAGGGCCATCTGAGTACAGTGAACTCATTGTCATGGTTAAGAAACGATTTTGAGATGCTTTGTCACAATGTGTGATATCTTGTTGGAAGCAGCCTTCAGAGGATGGGTACACTGTGGCCATAAAAGGATGGACATAGCCAGCAACAATACCGGGGTAGGCTGTGGTGTTTTAATGATGCTCATTTGGTACAAACATGTACCAAGAAAATATCCCCAGACTATTACATTGTCAGTATCCTGAACCGTTGATACAATTCAAGATGGATCCATGCTTTCATGTTGTTTACACCAAAATCTCCCCCTACCATCTGAATGTCACAGCAGAAATTGAGACTCGCCAGATCAACGAATATTTTTTCCAATCATTGCTACGTTTTTAGTGTAAAAGTTCACTGAAGTAAACTGCAGGGGGAAACTGAAAATGTTCCTTACAACAAACCTAATGAGACTCTTACATATGGTCATTTTAAAGGAACTAACACAGGAAAAGTGGCTAAAGATAACGCTAACCAGAGGGCAGAGCATGTTAGAAGGTGGCAGGCTCAATAAGAGCAAAGGATCAAAGGGGTTATGAGGAAAATTATGGAGATGAGTGAAAAAGAGAAAAGTTTGATGTCCGTTTATCTGCTGAAGCTATAAAACATACTAAAAAATGATGTAAGTACCTGAAATTTGTTTTGTTATATAATTCTGGTGAACCTGCTGTTGATTGGTAAGTAAAACCTGTAACGTAAACATGGGTGTACAGCAGCTCATTTTATTAGTAGAAGAGCACTTTATTTTCAGTTGTTTACTTGATACACATTTGGGGAGATCGTGAAGTTTAATCTCTTTAAGTTGATGTATATGCTATCAGTTTTAATTCTTAGTAAGAAAATTTTAAACCACAAAAATTGGTATTGCCAGATCACACTTACAGAAAAATCAGAAATTGGAATTAGTCAAAATATTGAAATCAGTGCATCTCTACTTTGGTATCAACAAGGAATTGTCACCCAGAGAACTGGCACTAGCTGGATAGTTTCTCTTTTTGGATCGTTCTCTGGAAACCCGAGGGATTGGTGGGAAAATTCCAGTACATCAGCTTTTATTAAAAAAAATATCTAAGCAAGCCAATGTGGCACCAACAACCATAAATCACCTTTCGTCTTCATTCTGGTACTTGATTTGCTCTTCAGCACGTTGTCTTGACCATGTCTAAGTGCCTAAAATGTTTTTGGTTGCTGCCATGTGATTGACTAACAAGTAGTTGAACAGCTGTACCTAATGAAGTGGCAGGTGTGTGTACCTGAACAACAAGCACAGCACAGAGTAGGAAATGACAACAGCCAACTTTACCCAAATGTTTGAGATTGAAGAGGAAATGTCCAGACTACAGATAGTACAATAAAAGAAGGTCATTTCTTTTTGGTGACCAGCGATCTGTAGAAAATTACTTTAATAATGACTTTGTGTTTAAGAATTTTCAGTCGGTAATTTAGCAACTTAAATATCAGTCATATTAAAGTGCTTCATCATATAAAAGCATATAAAATCCTAAATCAAGATTGGAATTTGTCTAGAAGTTTGACAACACATTAGTGTACTTACATTCTTACAGGGACAGTACTCTTGTTAGGCAGGTATGGTTTTCTTTTTCGCTTCTTAATATTGTCTACTACCATGATATTATTGCCAAATTAACAGGAGGCGAAAACCAGTTAAGGCTAATGGGTATGCCTTTATGGGTTTGTAATTGGTATTCATTAAATTAAGAAATAATACAAGAGTCACTCTTATAGCTTTTTCAGCTCAGTTGTTCGTTACCAAATAATAATAATAATAATGGAGTCTCTTCTTCCTGTGTGGCACTTGTCAGGCTTGTGTTACTACAGAGAAGATGATGTCTCAAGTCACTAGGCTTCATCCTCTGTAACACTAAATGTCTTTGTGTACTTGGATGCGCCACGTAATATTTTTGGCTGATGGTGATGGCCCGTATAGATCTTTTTTTTTTTTTTGTAAATCTTTTCATTTTCTTTTTGCTCTTTTTGCTTTTTGTTTTTGTTATTTCCCATTTCGTTCTCTTTTTAACATTAAACCAGTGGAAAATTGGAACAACTAATAAACACTGGCCACTGACATAGGTAAATCGCATTAGTTGTATGCCAGTATCGGCCAGTATCAGCTGATACTGATATTTGGCCAATGCAAATGGACTAGGAATAGTCGTAATTTTCAAAGAATTATTAAATTATTTAAAACAAAATAAACAAACAGTATATGCGACTATTTTGTGTTAAATATTTTGCATCTTATTACATGTAAAGTGTGTGTGACACTGAGATTACATGTGACTATATAAACAGGAGAACTCCTGTGTGGAATTCCTTCCAAAATAAATGAAAATGAAGTCGATGTGTAAACTGCTAGGTATGTGTAGTCATTTGAGAGCAGTTTGGTGAAGAATAGTTGACTGAAAATCTCTCTCCTGCGAGCTAGCACAGCCAATATTGCTGTAAAACATGGCACACAAGGGCAATGTTATTAGATAGTCATGGGATAGTTAAGAGGGGTATAATGATTCCAAAATCAAGACACAAATGTAAGCAATATTTCCATCTCCACGTATCATGATACCCGTGTGTAGCTGTTAATGCTCAGTCAGATTTTTCAGCTAACAAGTGAACTGTGGATCTGTCATAGTAATGGATTTAAATGTTTGTTTATGATGTGTTAAAAATGTAGCTAATTCAAATTTGCTGTCATTTATCCCCACTAAAGAAAAAGGGGAGCAATAGTTTTTGTTCATTTCTGTAGGAAAACATAAGAATGAACAAATTTAAATGTAAACTGTCATAAAACAAACAAACAAAAAAAGACCGATGCTGTCTTCCAATCTGCTCTTTTGATTTTAACCCTTTTTCTTGCTTATGACTCTTATAAGTTCATAGAATTCAAATATTATATTGCTGGGATACTGCTGCTACACTTGAGTGTGTTTTTGTTAGATGGTTCATGAGATCCATTGACAGGTGGTTAACAGTCAGAGCTGCTTATTGCTTTCCTACATTTGTAAATTGTCATGCATGTCTCTTAAGAGGTATAATGAGACACTTCAAACAGTTTGCATGTTTGTCACAAAGAACTTTTAGTGAGTTTAATATTCTATTAATGTGTCTGTTCAGGTCAACAACATCGTGACATGTGGCTCTAATTCAAGGCATATGAATTTCCAGAGGCACAAAGCTGATGATCCTGCCACATTAGAGTGTGAAGTGACTGTCACGCCAGTCTGGTGTGTGTGTCTGTCTTCTTTCGCTTGTGGGGATAGCGTGAAAAAGTTTGAAAGAAAATAGTTTCTTTCCTAATCTTACCTAATATTTGCTTAGCATGTCATGTTTTTAATACCACTTTGATAAGAGAAACTGTTTTAGTAGATCATTTAGAAATTGTTTTTCTCATCTGTGCTGATATGAACTGCAGAGGCATATTAAAAAGTCCACATTCTTAATAGGTTTCATAATGAATTTGCGCTGGTGTCTCTGGGAAGCAGTACCTGAATGGTTAAATGGAGCCCTCTCAGATGGCTGGAGCTAGGAGAGGAATGTGTGCTTGTTTTATGGACAGCCTAGAGCCCTCGCCCTGGCATTGGCGGCAGACTGCTCTTTGTCACAAACACCCTCGTGTCAAAGATGCAACAGCATCCTGGAGGAAACATTGATTGCTGCTATGAAGTCGACAAGTGATGAAAGTAGCCTAGAGGTTGTCAATTAAGAGAGCCAAGGCCTGGACCTTATAAGTTAATGGGCAGTTTCCCCTCTCAGGGCCTGCTAGGGCTTTATAGCACAGCTTATAAAATCCCTAAGTGTAATGCACCCCTATAACGTTTTCAATTAAGAGAAAGGGCATAAAGCAGCGCAGACACTTGGCAGTCGTGCTAGAATGTTTATAAAGTGGCATTTGGCATAAATTGTGAGGGGAATTTTCAATTGCCCCAGTTGTTTTAAGCAGCAGCTACTGTGCAGAATTTTATTTTGATGGCACTTCATGCTGACTGGAAGCATTACAGACTTCCTGTTGTCTTCCCATTACCAGTTCTTTTAGCTTGGTCATATGGATGCACAGCCAGGAGTTTAAAAGCTTCGTATTCCAAGTTATAAAAGAGATTAGAAACATGCAGAATTTTAATATACATGTCTAATATTATAATGTCTTAATTGTAGCGCAAAGTGCTATTCAGTCTGAATACATTAGTAATTTCACACTAAATTGGCTAATTTAATTTCAAAACTATATAATGCCACAGGAATTTTCATGCAAGGCAATTAAGGAAAATAAAATAAAAACCAACATTTTATTAACTGAAAAAGCAATTAGCAGTTGCACGCCACAGAAAGCCGTGTTTGTAATGCTCTTAGAAGTATACACTTATATGCAATTCTAAATGGCTAACGAAAATCCCTCTGCTCATCTGGTGTCCTCTGTGGCTGAGCTTTCTTTGGCTTCCGGTAGGAAAATAAATGAGTGTTAAATAAACACCAGAGTGTTGACACTTCATTTCCTCATTGATTGGTGGTGGAAGCCGAGCTTAAGGTGTGTGGCCGTAATCCAATCAAGCAAGAAAACAACCGTGGGGACCTTGAGTGAGCAGGTTGGTCAAGTAACATCAAACCCTTCCTTTCTTTATCAGTTTTTTTTAAAATCTAACTTTTTTTTTTTTTTTTTTTTTAATTTTTCATGTTATATGTCAGCTGGGCTGGTGTTTTATTAAGCTGAATTATGCAACACCCCCAAAATACAGGATATGATTTATGTATTCAAACTATACTGATACAGCATTACTGTCTATATTTAAAAGTGACTATCAAGTAGGGGCTTTTCACTTTAGCCTCAGAATCAATAAATTGCTCTATTACCTGTTGTTGACCCAGCTAAGCTCGCCTTTGAAATCTGTTACAGAGCATTAACACATGTTGCTGTGTGAAAACAAAGCTCTGACGACTGGCGTGGGGACCAGCTGAGTAAACAGGGATGAGGGAGAAGAGCTGGCAGAGTAGAGAGGCCTACATTTGTCCCTTAACTGACCAAGGTGGATCCATACGGCCAACAGATGGATATGTTAACCTGTATCTACAGAGGGGGAGGGAAAAAAAATCCAATCAAAACAAGTATCTCTGCTCTAGCGCTTAAGCCTTTGATCAATAGCACATCTTCGACTCCAGAGTAGGACTTCTTACGACCTCGGTGCGCACATGGAATTGCATCTGTATAAACACGGCCAGGGAGGAATGTGTGAACAATGCAACAAAAGAATTTTGTTCTAGAGACATGCGGTGGACTTGGCTAGCGGGTGGTTTATGTGGTTAAGAATTTGAGCGTGGTGGTCGAATTGAATGAGAAGCTGGGGAAATATTTTGTTATTAATGATAACAAAAGTGGGGAAACTTGTGTTTTTGCTTTTTAGAGATGTGAGCCAATCCAAGTGCTGTGATGAAAAGTATAACGTACAGGTATTTTAGTTCTAACCGCTGAAAATGGATATAATGCATACATTATATAGGTTTCAGTGGCATAGTTGAAGCTGTTAAAAACTAAATGTATCAGTAAATCATGATCAGAATGTTTTTGATTGATTAAAAGCCAAATTATAGGTAATTTCAATCTCTTTTGATTGCCATGACTCATTTTAACCTACTTACAACTGATTTAACTCTACTGAAGCATATATTGTACAGATGACTGACAGTTTCTCACACAGACTCTGTTTGGTTCTTGCTGTTTAGCCTATGTACCATTAATTGGGTAGCAGTCAAAGTTGTGTGTGGGCAGGATATTACTTCCAGGTTTGGAGTTAGCTCCTCTGTCAAAAGGCCAGAGTTTTTTGGAGGCCTGTTAAATTCATAGAGATTTGGATTCAGTTAACAACTCAGAAACCTGTAGGAGTAGATTTGTGTCACTGGGACTGAGCGGTTATTAGCAGGGAATGATATATCTTGTCTCATCACGTCTTCCTCTGCCACGATCATGTTTAGGTCTTCTCACGGCACCAAGGTTGGCTCATTGCCATGGTGATGGTCGGCTAGTTCCAGCGCGATGAGGTGTAATTTACCCAGCATTTCCTGTCTGATACACAGCAAACTAATGAGTAAGAGGCCTGCTTTTATAGCAAAGTGTTGCTAACTGGGCACAGCAGGGGGGGATTGAGTGCGTGTGGTGTATGTGTTTGTGCTGTTCCCTGTATCATTTTGCCCTAGGAAGCTTATGTGTATGTATGCCTATATGTGAAAGTATCTGTAAGGGTCAGTGTTGTGGCCACATGGCTGCAGTTCTTTGATTAACCCCTCGGTGTCAGTGTTGACAGTGGGTCTTCTTATGAGAAAGTCTTTTAGAGAAGCTTCTGAGTTTTGCTCTATTAGAAGGTGAAGCTTTATCTCATGAATTTCCCTCATTAAATAGTCGCACACTGTCACTAAGTGACTGCCCAGCAAACCTGATTTGGAACATTAACAACTATGTCTCGAGATAAAATTCTGGCAGGGGCCCTTTTCCTCATATGAAAAAGTACCTGATTACCAAGAAAACAAATATTATAAATACTATGTACTAATAATAATATCAAAACCAGAAGTGATATTAGTGGTGAAACAGTGAAGCTAAAATTAAACTATCAAAAAAGACTGTCACCATATTACCCTTGTGGGTAGAGTGAATGTAAAAATACAGAACAGAGTGTGATTGTTCTTATTTTTGACTTCTTGAGCAGACATGTTGACAGAATTTTAAAAAGTTAAATTATGTAACTAGAGTTCAAACTAGAGCTGCTTTGTATGCCCATAACAACCAGTCAAGTTGCAGTTTACATCCATGTCTGCAACAAAACAGTGTCCCAATCAAGTGTGAATGTAGCATTGTGGCATCAAATACCTTTAGATGTGTGATATTTTGCTCTACGTCACAAACTAATTATTGAGTTTTGGTATAAATATGTTTAGTAGCATCACAGTGAGCTTTGACCACATGTTCTTCATCTGATCATAAGTTTGTCGAGTTTGAACCTTTTTTTTCTACCATATGTAATGAAGTTTACTCTGGTATTCCTGAGTGTATTCTCAAGAAGGTGTGCTACTCTATATGATTTATAGAAAATTAAAAATTTAACAACACTTAAAGCTAAGCCTTCGGGTGAAAGGAGTAGATAACTTATTCTTCTTTCTGAATTTAAAAAAATAAGGAAAGAAAAAATATGATTTATTTGGGTGGGAAGCAAAGAGTTTTTGGTATTTTGCAGAATTTCAAACTTGGAAATTTTGGTTTTATAACTTCTCATCAAATCCCTGGCACCAGCACTGGTTGCAGACAGGCAGCCTCCTGTTAGCACTACACTTCATTAGAACCAGGTTTCAGTGGTACCACACACGTTCAAACAGCAGGACCATCTCCCCAGCATCAAAGGATATTTTATACAAAGGCTTGTCTCTGTGTCTGTCTTCCTATCACTGTCTGCTAATGATGCATGCTGCACACATTTAAACATTGATACCTTCCCTTTTTACACTCTCAAACTCTTAAAGCCAGATTTCAGTTCTCTTTTTCTCTCTTTTTGGCTCGCTTTTTCTCTCTTGGTGTCTTTCTCTCTCACGCGCTCTCCCTCTCTGCCGTTCGTGGTGTTTGTTTGGCTGCTGGGTTTTGTTTGTTTATTGTTTCCAGATGGCAGACGCAGACTTCATTTGTGTGGCTTTCAAGTTCCCAGAGAGCTTTTTACTGCCTTGGCTCAAGCGCTTATCCTGTTTCCTCTAGCCAGGCTTTATGATGGGCCCTTTTATATGTAGCAACTGGAAACAACTGTCACTACCAGTCTGCGTTGTTGGAGATGGGGAGAAAGCCTGGAGAAACTTTCTTGCTTATCATGGGAACATCTTCATTACCTGGAGAACAATGGAACGTCAGATGAGGACAATGTTTTGGTTTTTTTCTGAGAGGGCTAAATTTTCTAGTGTCATAAAATTAGAAAGAATACACTTGATGTTGTTAAGATACAGTGCACAAAATGAGAGTAGGGCAGCATGCTTATAATAGTGATGAAGCTGGTAGTGTTTTTTTTTTTCTTTTTCTTTTTTCCTTTTTCCAGGACCTCGCTGAGTCTAGTCTGGGCATCATTAAGCGCTGTGACATCACTTATTTACAGGAACCCAGGAGGGCAACTTGCCCAGTAAATGTGGGGGAGGACCAGTGCATGTCTTTACTCATCGGATGCGGTTTTAAGACGGGGCAGTAATCAAAGCTCTCGGCTATATAAAACCCACCCCTTCTCCTTAAGGAGGCCTTTTCTTCTGGCTGCTGCTGAATGGGTGATTACCTTGGCATACCAACCTGCCTAATCCCATTTCTAGTAGTGATTTAACAGAGTATAAATGGACAAAGCATTGTGTTTACTCACCTACCCCACAAAAGCTTGTCTCTGCGAGGAAATATAAAAATCTTTGGCCTGTTATTGTTTTGGGCTATTGTCAAGAAAGTCGGGCAAGCAGTCATATTTCCTGAAATAAACACCATTATTTGGCAGATTCTGGGAAGCCAGCTGTTTTGCTGTTCCATTCTTCACCCACTAAAAGTGGTAGCACGTGTCTCTGATGATGTAATCGCTAATCGCAGGATAAGTCCTCCGTTTGTTTACGATCAGCAAAGTCCACGGTGACTGCCAAGGTAGAAGTAGCGTTGACATATACTGTAGGTTGCAAATGGCAGCACAGTCATTTTACTGACCCACTTGTGACCCTGCACAAGGGGATCTGAGCTGAAGTGTGAGGGGATCCGACTTTAATGTTCACATAATCAGTGGTGTTTGTGTTTTACCACCACTGAGCGCCTGGCTGGTCAGCTAATCTCATCAGGGTTTGGGCTGTGGTGCTGGGGTGAGGGAGAGGACAGTCTAGCATGACCCATATCTCTGTGCCAGGAAGGCTACAACACTCTGGCTCTACTGTGCCGTACCATCAGAATTTACTACGAGGCCCTTTGCCAGAGGGTTTACTACTGAACTGTCTGGCTCAACAAGATAATGCCTCTGCTAATGCCCTCTAAAGACACAGACACTCTCACATAGGGTTTGCTTTACAGCACACCAGAACCCTTACAATTAGCACATGCTCATGTTGTGGAGCAAAAACAAACATTGCGGGCAAAACAATTATACAAATAAACAATGTTTAAAAAGTCAGAAGAGACCCTTTTACCTTTTGATTTGACAAGGTTGGAACTGTCTTATCACACTGGCAGTGGCAGTGTTTTCCATTCAAGATGTCCTAATTGAGTGAATAATATCCATCCATCCCTTTTCTTCCGCTTATCCACTTAAAGGGTGCGGGGCAGCTATTCAAACATATGATCAAACTATCTGGGCTGCTGTAAATGGAAGCTACTAAGAAGAAAACAAACTGTTGGATCAAATAAATAAAGTGATGGCTTTTTGCATCAGAAAATAATGCACCAAGATGTAAAGAGTGCTGATTTCAAAACAAAATATCATATTTTAAGTTACTTTAATTATTTATTTATTAGTTTCTTTTTTGTTTTCTTTTGTTAGCAGGATTGTTTAAAAAGTTCATGTTATGGAGGGATTTTTATGAAAATTTTACCAGAATCATGAACTGGCTTTTATTTTATTTTTTTTATTTTCTGGTTAATTCTGAAAACCATGTGCTTTGTTATTTAAAGTTCAACAGCTCCTTAGAAAGCCTTATTGCATGTTCTCATCTGTTTAGCCTTCGGCTGTCTATAAAAATGCTTTCTCTCGAAATCTCCGACCTACTTGCACGCAGCTTTTTACCATTTTAGTTTTCCATATGCTGACATTTGATTACATAACAGGTGAGACTAAGTTTACAGTGACATCATTTGAATACACTTTATATAAAACAACCCAGGATAATGGCATCTCTGACTATTGCTATAAAAAGTCATCATGACTAAACATGTACCAGGTGACCTGCCCTCAGGCTGGGCATAAGGGTAGGGTTTGGTTGAAGTCCACCCTTTTTAAAAGAATTTTTGTCTATTTGGAAAATGCAAATAGAAAATCTATGTTACTTCTTGCTAAAACAGAAATCGGCCACAACCTGAGACGAGGCACAACTAATCTGATGGATGACAGGAAAAAAATGTAGGTCATTTCACCTAAGTTCACCTAATAAACAAGTATCTTGTGGTAAAACACACTTGTCACAGATTAAATGTGGAGTATCAACAATGCCTCTCTCATTTAAGAGAAAATAAGCATTTCTTCTTGATGTTCTTGATTATAAAAGATGAGTGGGAGGACCCTGCCTTGTGGAATTGCCCTTAAAAATGACTTGTAATAGTTTACTGTTTAGACATAAAAATTCCAGTTTTAGACCCTTCTTAATATTGTCGCATAAGACTAAAAGGTCTTACAGTATGTATTAAAGTTTGCTTGTGCTTCTTTTTGGCCTATTGCACACATTGTTGTTTTAGTCAACTGACTCCGTTGCAATCACTTTTCTGCACCCGGACAGGTCAGAAACCTGCTCGGTCCTCTCTCTCAGTGCACCCTCAGTGCACCATCCAACCACAACATACACACATCCACACTCCAACATGTGCACGCGCACACACAGGAAACAAATCAGCAGCTGGCTGTTTGATGGTCTAATTTAAACCAGTAGTTATTTTTGAGTCAGCTTCAATCCTCTGACATCTCTGCAATTGTGTGGATTGACACAAGGGCATAATAAAGATAGTTCCTTTATGTGAGGCATGGATAGGTTTCCTGTTTTGATGTTAAGACATATTTCTAAATATTTAGTTTTCCATTTTATTGCAGGGCTAGTTATTGATGTAGCGGCCAGAAATAGCAGCACCACCCCTTTGCGAGCACCTCTCCATCCACACTTCACGTTTACGAACGTTTCATCTGCCTCGCTCAGCTCCAAGTAAAGTTCACAGCTAGTATCAATTCACACCAAAGCTAAACCTACCACAGTGATTAAAAACATAAGAGAAAGTCTGCACACCCACCTATGCTTACTTACAAAACTATCTTACAGTAAGACGTGGGTTCAAAAGAAATATTTGTTTTTCACCCCGTAGTGAGGAGAACTGCATACTGAGGCATCAGCATCATCCATCTTTGCACAGGCTGGATTATACTTCAATTTACAATAATTAATGCAGGATACTCAGACATCCATCTGAGAACACGTGTTCAGATCAAACAAACCATTTAGGCGAGTTAAAATTCTCGCCCAGCCTAATTATCACCTAATAGCTGATGTGACAACAAACAAGTAATTATCTCTTCTTCTTCTGTTAGTCTAACCCAGAAAAGGAGGTACCTCTGTGTATGGCAATAAAGGGTTAATGTGTATGAAATTTAATCCTGGGTGCTAAATGCTTTAAACAGATTTTAGCATAACTCTGCCCTCAAACTCACAATTTTAGTTGACAGACAGCCTCGTTTCTGCTCAGTCGATCAGTTATTCAATCAGTCGATCAGTCAGTCGATTTTTTTTAAAAAACAAAAAACAAAAGACAAAGCAAAACAAAACAAAAAATGCTCCTTGATGTGAAATGTTAAAGACTTGAATGCAGACTTGCACACATAGACACACAAACACAAGCAGCATGGTATATTAGCTTAGCTTTGAAGTGCATGGATTGACAAAGAGACTCCCTCCTATCAAAGGATTACAAACTCCAGTGGAAAAAAAAACAAAAAACGTGATGCACAAAAGGTGGCCTATGTTCTGTCTGTTTGTGTTTGTCTGAAAGAAAGTCTGTTATGAATTTGTAGTTTGTGTATCTACTTTTGATCTAAATGTACCACATGATGCCTGTTCTTTAAATAACAGAGTTTGTTAAAGATGTCCTACCAGCTTAAGCTCTGGTGTACAAAAGAAGTGTTTGCTGTTGGGCCATATTTTGCATGAATGGTGGATGATGCACCGAATTAAATGGCAGTATAGGCCAGACCACGAGCAAATTGCCATGCCTTTTAGTCCCATCTTCGCTGATGCGGTACTTCCTCAGGCTTTTGTCTTCAGTTTGGGGCACAGCTGTCAGGCTAGGTGCTATCCACGCTCCCCTCCCAAAAACCTCAGTCCACGCGCCACTGCACCCCAAACGCTAAATAGGAGCATTAGACACACCATGTTAAGGGCTGCTGGTGTTTGAGCTGTGGCTTTGGGTGCTTGTCTTGTCCCACGGCCAGAGACATGTGCATTATCACACAGGCACACTCACAGCTGCACACCACACTGCAAAAGTTATCCTTTGCTCCAGATCCCACCATAAAATAATAGATTTATTCAGTTGTGTTAAATGTCCATTGTCCTGTTGCTGACTTCTGTTGTGTCTGTGTGTTGGCCATTGACTGCACTCTGTCCTTTACTTTCTCCCACCAAGCTACAGATCTGCGCAGAGAAAACACCCACAAGGCCTATCTACCAATGTGTAGTGTTGCAGATTTTGATTATGCACCACTGGCATCACACCTCAGCAGGATATATCCAAACATGAAAATTAATTCACAGCTAAATGCTACTATATGCAGTCCGAGAGGGAGGGGAAAAGGAGAAATCAAACACAGGTTTACACAAGTGAACAGCCCCAGCATTAAGGAGCCAGCATTAAGGAGCCTAAAGGCAGGCAGAGAATGCAGTGTTCATTAATGTGCAAAGCAAACGAAACCTAACTCCCCCACCCGTCACCACACAAAACAACACACGCATGCAAACACGGATACACGCACGTGCGATGGTCGTTTCGGAAGAGGGAAGAGCCGTTTGATTTGGGGGAATTTCAACTTGTGTGAAACACTGACCTAAATAAAACAAATGTAAAATACTTCTCCAGCTGCTTAAAAATCAAGTTAATGAAGAAGAAGAATAAAATCAGCATAATGAGCTGAAATTGTAAACAGAGTCTCACTCACAGGAGAGCTCCATTGATCAGTGTAAAATGAGAAAGTTTGGAGAAGCTGCGTGCTATGTTTATATTGCAAACTTTTGGGGATTTTTAATACCAAGCAAATGTTTTAACTTATAACATTTGTTTAAAAGTCACACCGCTCTCTCACATTAATGCATTTTATTTGGCTGAAGGTATTCTATCGGGATGACTTTAAGCTGCACCTATAACTTCCATTCAGGCTGTCTGTTATGAACTTAAGCATGAAAGTACTTGTGCATGACTTTGTCTCAGAGCAATGCAAATGGAATTGCCCCCTGATGGTTTGGAATGCACCCAGCTGGCCTTTAAAAGGTGATAATTGGAAAATACAGGATGAAGCCACAGTCAAAGTAGGGACCTTGTGTTGGACTGGGTTAGCCACTGCAAAGATGGAGGAGAAAGGAACAAAAGAGATGTACAAGGAAATATAAATGGGAAGAAATACATTAATTTGGTTTTATTCTTTGGATTGTGAAGCCAGAATGCACTTTAAAGTGGAGGAATACTTGCTGTTCCTTCTTTAGGAGGCCTTGTTAAATACTATATTTGCTGTAGTATTTAACACACAGTATTTGAAGTGAATTCTCTGTTCCACAACTAGGAGGTTTGAACTAAAGATGTCACTGATATTTGTTACTATGCTAATGACTAAAATGCTACATTTTGAAAAGGAAGAATATAACCTCTGACTTGGCTTTATGTTTTTGGATAAGGACGATAGGCATTTGTCATTTGCACATTTTCTTACTGAAACTGCCATAGTGAAGATTTGGCATAGAATATGATTTTAATATGGAATTCCACCAACAGGATTTAGAAAGATTGATCACAAACCTGCTGAATGATATTGTTCTAGTTCCTGGGGAAGACAGAAACTATTGAAACCCAGGCCACCAAGTTTCTCAGGTGGAAGCGGCAGTACCACAAGCGGTGGTGACGTGTCATTTTGCAGTGTTACTTAAAAGGAAAAAAAATCAATTACCCGAAACATTTTAAATTCACGGAGGTTTATCTTGCTGTAATACATTAAATCTCTGAGATCATCAGGATGTCAGTAACAAAATTTGTCACACAGGTACATCATAAGCTGCAAACACACTGGAGAGGTGTAGTTATTGCACTTTCTTTTGAAGCTGATGGCTGATCAATTTAATACATTCCAGGAAGCTGCCTGGAATATCTAAAATTTTAGACAAGAATAATGAATGAGTCAAGCTGTGTGTCATCGTGCTGAAATGAGTCATCATTTCTGCCAGAAGCTCTGGTTGGATGAAATATGGCTACCTGGTTATATGTCAGTCAACGGTATTTCTGACTCATTGGTAGTTACTTCAGTCTTTTTCCTCGAAGTTGAGAAAAGCGTTTCTTAACCACGTCTATCGCCAGCAGTTATTGTGCACATAGTCACTTGAATTCATGGACCTTCTGTTGTGTCTTTTCACCAGTTGCTGCAAATCACCTCCAAGTATATGTGTAGCTTCAGTCCCCCTGAAGGTTGTCTGTATCACTGTAAGATGGCATAATGTTACCTAGCAACCAATGACCAACATAGTGTTTTTGCAACTACAACAACTTCTAAAAGTATTGTATTATTTTAATTTGGCAACAATGGCATCAAATTTTTATCCACATATCATGACATGAGTGATGCTTTATGATCATCATGTTGCCTAGCAACCATCTAATGCACTAAAATGACAGACTAAACAATACTGTAGCATGGCTATGTAGTAGTAAAAGTAAAACTGTTAATGCACATAGGACCCACCTGTTTGTGATTTAAATGGGCCACACCATGAAAACCATGAAAATGGAGGAGAAATGGGAGAAATTTGTCTTTCTGGCAGAAAACCTTTCTCAAGTGCTAAAAGTTGTGAAACCCAAACCATGAGATTTTACTAAACCTAGTAAATTTAACCATACCAAAGAAACAAAACCATGTGTTTACCACCTCTGCCACCAAACAAAACCCCACTGCACTTGATAAAAGACACCACATACCACTAACCACTTTGTTTTGTGCTTTCATTTTCTAAATACCATGATGTCTTTTTGTTGATGTATTTTGTTATTTATTCATGACAGAAGTTTTTATCCACTTTGACTTTAATGTGCCATTTTTCCATTAGATTTTTGTTATTTGTAATCAATTCACAGGAGCATGTGGGAATTAATTGTGGAATCTACTATGGGGAAGTTAAAATACACGTCTTTACTAATTCATAAAACCTGACACAGCATTCTTTTACTTCTCAGGAAGGAAGTGGAGTGGGAAGGTCAGGGGGGCCGATACAGGAGCTCTTCCTTTTTCAAAGCATCATTCAAAGCATTTCTTCACTTCTCGTTGTGTTAGCCTAACCTAGTGTAAGCTTGTACATCCGGTCTCCATTACTGTGTTCTTTTCTAAGAGAATGACGGTGATAAGGCTCTTTTGAAATCCTGTTTTACTGGGACCTAAAGGAAGGAAAAAGCCAGAAACCAATACCGAAGTGAATACTCGGCCAGCTTTTTTTTTTTTTTTTCAGATTTCTGAGCTTAAAGTAGAATTTTTCACAAGTCAGAATTTCCATTAAAATATTTTTGTATCTTTGAAACACATTTCTGAATCTTAACTTCTCCAGGAATTGGATAAATAATAAGAGTTAACTTGGCCTTGTGAAATGACCATATATCTGTGGATTTATAAAGATTTCCATATCATAACATTTGTGGAACACTTTGATCTTTAGGCAGCAGTCCAGTCAAAACAGCACGTCAGTCCTCATGCCCTGTGTCAATCAACAGACATTTCCAGTAACAACATGCCAACACCCATTCTGCACTGATCAGGAAACTTTTGCTAACTCCAAATGGAATCTTCTTAATGGCTTCCTGTACCTGACGCCTGCTATTGCTCGATTTCAGCATTGGATCAGTTTTACTATGCTCACAACTTTCAAGCTTGGCATTACGTTTCTTTTGTGTTCAGAAATCAGCAATGATAATACTGTCACTGAAGCACTGGGTCCCAGATTTGCTTTCATAGTCAGAACGTCATTCTTAGACTGGATTTAACCAGGATAGTCATTGATATCCTAAGATAATATCATGATGCATTGCAGCTATTATGTACTAGTTATGAGAAAAGTCCTAATTATGTGATTTTTTTTTTCTTTCGGCGTCTTATATTAATATGTTTGGCATTACTTCTTCTAATTGCAAAAGCAAGTTAAATCCCTAATATATATCCCTTTTAGGCACATTCATATGCTACAGCTGGGTAAAAGGAGAAGTGACTTTTGGGTGTTGAGCATTCATCACAGTTACTACCACCACTACTTCTGTCCTAAACATTGCATGTATTTCGGCAGTTTGTTTTCTCAATAATTCAGTGACTAAAATACATTTTGATTTGTAAAACAAACTCTAAAAACCCAACAGTAATTGTAAGTGTAGAATTTATAAAATGAAGCAGCTAAAGAATATTAGTTTTTTCATTAGGTTGCCCTGGGTAAGGTCTATTGAATTTCCTAAAAACAACTAGAAGACGTGAGCTTTTTTTGAAACCTTTCAATTAATTATGTTGTTATGGTCACATCAAATAAGTTGGAATGAGATGTTGATTGGTCCTGGGACCTGTTACTGAGCTAATAGACATTAGCATCCTGTGGTTAAGGTATACAGCTTTTTGGCCAAATGCAATTTTGATTTTTGCAGTAGCAGTATTAGTCAAATTGTACATTTTTGTGTTGTTGAAATAGGATCTCATTTCCTTGTTGGATTTCTCTCATTTCAGTTGTTTGTGAGTGATTAATACTTCTCAAAGTCAAAAATCCATCTGATGGCCTTTGTGAGCCACACTCAGAGATGAACTTTGCCAGTTTTTCGAAATATGAGGGAAAAAATTATGATCTTTAGCAGAAAATGAAAAAACATTTTTTTCAATGACATGACGTTTGGCAGAAACCTCTATTTTGTTGGGATTATCATTAGCAGGAGATGTAACATGATTTTGAACTCATGTGATGTGATCACAAGATATTTGTACTTGTTAAATTATGATAGGACATTTGCATGGAAGTTTTTTTCTTTTTTTTCTTTCTGAAATCCACACATGGCAGATTAGCACACAATCACCTCAGCATCAATTACAAACGTAGATGTTTTTGTCACTGCTTTTGACACATTGGCTTATATGAAACTGGGCAACAGTGACTGGTGACTCGTCCAACTTGTCCAGCTTCAAAAGTGTCACTGGTCATGGTCCTTGCTGCAAATAAAGGCTAGTTTAAAACTAAAACTTACTGTACAGTGTGAATTAACACACAGCGATGTTTTTAGAAGCTAGCCTTTCTAGCATGATAAATCTGATCAACTAACTTAACACCAAGAACAATAAATGCATGTACAATTAGTAACAATATAGGTTAAACCTGAAGTCCTCAACTCAGTTTAAAGGGGATACCCACATGCTACCAGCTCTGTTATATACTGTTCTAATATAGTTTTTTTCCTGAGTAAAAAAATGATCACTTTTATATTAAAATGCCTAAAAGACCTGATTTAATATTTTAAGTGAGTTTATAACCTGTATAATATTTAATGTGGTCCTGACACAAGTTGATGATAAACAAAGTGAAAATGTAACTCAGAGTTTAGTTTCCATGATCCTCCCAGTAAGGGAAGGAAGGGGCACTGGTTATTTCCCACCCTCCCTCACACCACACCCTTAATGGAGAAATAGTCCAAGGCTGGGTCTTGATGTTTCCCTGTAACCTTTAACATTGAAACTGGGCTTATGTTAATGTTTTTTTTTCTTTTTCAAAGCATTGCATCTACTAACACACTACTACTGCATCAGTTATTACAAATATAACAATAGTCTTAGTCCACATTTAGACATATGTCTTTATTCTCTTAAAGAACATTCACAGTATGCTATACTTAAATTACTATGACAATTCTATTCATGCTGTGTCTATAGTGTGATTTCTTAAATAAGATTACACCATCTAATACAAATCTTAATTGTAACTTATACACATATCAAAAAGTATGCATCTTGGCAGTAACCATTAGCAAAATAAATTTAAAATATTTACATCAATATGCAAAACAGTTACAGACATTAAAGGTTCAGCAGGTAGAATCAGGAGTAATATATACAAACAGGCCTCAAGCTAACAGGCTAACCAGCACTCAACATGGTGGTAATGTATAATAACAGATTTGGTAAGTTTCAGAACTCCTATGGTTTCTTTATCTTACAAACTGCTGTTTGACATGTAGCGAGCGAAGTGAGTATGTAAAAAGTAATGTCTTTGTTATTAGGTGCTGATAGACAATATATATTGCCAACTATAGTGTATCAGTTTTCTTAGGTTTTTTTTTAAATTTTTAATATTTTTTTTTTATTTTGTGGAACCAGTTGGTGTGATTGCTAACAAAGTTAGATCTTTCACTAGGTTATTTCCCCATATGGGTTGAAGATTTTAGAGTTTCACTCCACCATGAAACTCTAAAACACCAAACCAACACTATAATTTAGGGAACCAAGCAAAGCAGGAGCACACACAGTGAATGCCACAGTATAAACGGTGCATTACAAACACAATGCAAAAATCAGGCTAACCAAAGACTTGTCGGGAAAATCCAAAAAATATGATAAAATAATAATGAAGTATAAGCTGCATTGGTTCTGGGTATGTGGAAAAGAAGTGTGTATATGACTCCTAGTGTTTGCCATAGTTCCCAGGTGGTTTAAGGTCTGCACAGCGAGGAATAAATGACTCCCCATATTTTCCACAAGACCGAGACTACCTGCAGAGCCAGCGATAGGTGCTAAGCTAACGGGTGCACTGAGAGCACAGGGAGACCTACTCTGCCACTTCTTTATAAGGAAGCTGCCATTTTGGCTTTTGGCAGTGCCACATTTAAAAAAAGAGTAGGGAATCCCCATGGCAAATAGGAAGATTTAATGTAGGTGTGAGCTGAACACTCATTTAAAGATTAAAAAAGGAGAAGAAAAACAAAAATGCAGTTTGGCGTCAGATCGCCACAATATGTAAATAGCGAACACACCCAATTATGGTACACAGGGAAATGTGTGTTAATCGCCACCTACTGGGTTTTATGAAAGCCAAACACAGACTTAAATAGACATGCGGAAGGTCCTCAGGTGGAGTGTGTCCTTGATTCATCAGTCCCACCCTCACATCTATGTTGTAGGAATTTTCATGAGGCTCTGTCAGACAGTAAAAGGTTAAAGGAGTTTATCTGGACTACATTCAGCAAAGACAAAAATTGGATATAAGATGTAATTGGTTTTTTTTTTATAACCTTATTTACTCATTATTTTTCATCCTTTTGTCAACTAGACATTTTAGTATTGTGCTTTATTTATTTTTGTTTTTTAATCTGCATATAATCTACTTTATTTGTAAAATTTACATTATCAAACAGTTCTGGTGTGGGGGAATATGGGAACACCATGAAATGAAGGCAGCGTTTGTAGAGCTCTTGCACTTTCATGGGGTTTACTGACTCATCAGTGGCTGTGTTGCGGTGAAAGCCGGTACAAGAATTCTCTCCATGTGGTGCGCAACACCCGCCGAACACAGAGCTCTGACAATCTTACTACCCAGCTTCCTATTTGCATCACAGCTTTTGCTACAGGAAATGTGTTGTTGATTTAATGATGTGGTGGTGTTTTTAGGTCTGTTGTTCAGGAGAAACTGCTGGAATTCACAAGGTTATAAATGAATGTGTGTATTAAATTCGGATACAACTTGCTTTACATTAGCAAATAATTTCATAATAGTTTTGTAGCTGTTTTGCAATCTCAAGTTTGATATCCAGTGAAAACAATACTTAAGAAAAATGATTGAAAGAAGTGTATTGCTGGCCCCTGTTTACTTTGTTTCTTGTTTTTATACTTGCCAAAAACTCTAATTACTTACTTAGACAAGCAAGAATCCAGATGTTGTCGTTGAGGGCTGATGCAAAATGTACAGGCATACCTTATTAATGCAGGGTCCCACTGGACCAACTAGAAGGGCTTTCAGCTTACAGTCCTTTTTATGTGGCGTGTAGGGAGGGACTCTGGGATGCTTTGGGGGGTTGTGGCCTATATAATACTTCCATGGTTTTGGCAGTCAGATTTTCAAGAAACTTCCTGGTGTGTCAGGATCAATCAGGCCTAAGCCAGTCTTAATTAAAGGCTTGGGGCTGGGCAGAAGTCGAGGGCAAAAGGCATCCCTGTTGGTTAAAAGAATGAATCGTCTGTCATTACAACACTATGGGGAGTATCAGCTTTATTACTTAAAATTCCTCTTTAAAGAGACTGACCATTCAGGCTTTGACGTGCACAAATTATAATATAGTAGTGCCTCATAAATAGCACAGTCAGATATCATTCTGCCATCTTGTGACTTGTTGAAATTGACAGGTTGAGCCAATTTCATGTATACAAGAGGATGTCCTGTCATGCATATCGTGTGATTTTGGTTTTGGACATTTGACTATGAGAGAATACCAATGTTCACTCTGTTATGAGAAATCTTCATTCAGCTCTGGTTACTGCTTACTGTTTCTGTCACAGTGAGAAGTACTTTATAGTGCACCATCTAAAAGCCCTTCATGTGTAGTCCTTTTAATCAGTGCTTTTTGAAGTATACATATGTTAGGATCTTGAATCTAAAAGTCCAATTTATAGTAAAAGATGTCTTGTTTGCTGAAGCAGATTTATTTATAATAATAAAAAAAGATGCAGTTATTATATTAGACCACTTGGGGGCACAGGCAACTTACAGGGATGGAGCTTGAAGATGGGGTGTGAATGTTGTACATGGGGGGGTTCATTAATTAAATGGAATATGATCCAAAAGACTCGATGCTCTCTCATAACACATCATATCCCACAAGAGAGAAAATAAGGCAAATACCACAGATGTCCCCTTTTTTCCCTTTTTTCTCTTTCCTGTTTTTCTGTGGTTATAGTTTCCTCCAAATCCAAACGTCAGACAGACAACGCCTTAGTATGTTTTGGTCTCCTGAGTGGATCTTTCCAGTACACCCATCTGTCAGACTTTTTTTTTTTTTTTTTGAGGTCTGAGGAGGGGTATGGGGGTGTAGTTGTGTCTGGGCTCGAGCGGGTAAATGGGTGGGGGCAAGGAACCAGACGCACATATCACATCACAGGCCAAATATCCTAATGCTCTGATCTACCTTCTGATCTACTGTCCCAGTCATATCCATATCCAGGTTCATATCCACCCAAACACACCCCAGCCTAAGTGCTTGCATAGTAGGTTTATTGCTACCATGTTTTCTTTTTAAAGCTAACCCACAAAAGTGCTTTCCTGCGTTATTCACTCTGTTCTGCAGCAAACTTAACCAATGCTTTTCCACCTGTAAAGTCGACCAGGTATGTCAACTTCATCTTCAAATTGTGCGGCTTTATTTTGAAGTTAATTTGAGGTGCTAGTGTTGCTGAGCAGGGACAAGTGTTCTCACCTGCAGAACTGATACCCTTAATGCATTCGTATAATGGACGGTTATGTAACACTGTTAGCTAAGATGGAAAGTATAGCCACCTTGCCCATCTTAATGCATTCAGGCCCCACGGTGTCACGTGGCTCCAGTGATCCACAGGGCTCAAGATGGCAATGCTGTTTAGCAGTCAGGATATGTGTGTCTGTGTGCTGGTTAGAATATGTGTCTGTGTGCTGCAGTGTTTGTTAGATTAGCTCAGATATGTGTGTCCATATGGTTTGGCGGTGACACATTTGAATCCTTTTGGCCTGGTGCCAAATGTGTGTAGATGATGCTGTGCAGTGTGTGCATGTGTTTGTGTGTATATGTGTCAATGTCTTTACACTGAACCTTTTACCTCACCTTGCCTTGTGGCGTTTGCTTCCAGATAGGCCTATTTAGGTCTTGTGAGATCATATAGCCACAGCATCTATCATGCAGCCAAACGAGGTGGGAGGTGGATTAGTTTGGCCCATGAGATGCTGTCATGGGAAGATGATGTCGTGCATGCTAGCCTCCTTGATTTCCCATTGGTTGAGAGGCAGCGAAAAAGTAAATGCCAATCAGTGCTACCTTGCCCCATATCTCTCTTTTCTTCCTGTGCTACTGTGACACAAACCTAGTGACATGAGTTGCGGAGAAGGCTCCCCACCTCTCCTCCGCCTCTTTTCTCCCGAGCACTGTAATACTGACACTAAAAAACCGCCCCTCAGAGAACAAGTGTCAACCTCAGAATAGAGTGTGCTGTCAGCTCCCCCTTTTCCCCCTTCTGGTCCGCATGTTAGAAAGTGTTAATGTTGATCGAGGTGACAATTAACTATGGAGTGATCACAAGTAATGCCGCTCGCTCTTAGTGCTGATCGCTAAAACGTTAAGTAATTGATCTCGATATGACTGTGACTGGGAAGATGACATAACGAGGCAGTCACTTTGGTGAGTGTCGTGTAAGCTTGCCCACCAGATGTACTTCAAGCCTTTGCATATGCATATTTGAATTACTAATATCAGCAGAGCATCTATAGTTCTGGCTTTGCTTTGAACCTTAATACATACACATATACATCATATATCTACACGGAATGATTTTCTTGGAAGGAACTAAATTTCCTTTTGAAGCAAACTGTTATACTGGTAAGCACACCTATCCACTGTTGCTTCTACTGAGATGGACCTCTGATGGCTGATTCTGAAGAAAAGAAGAAATATTTTGGGGACACGACACGAGATACCGATTGCATTTTAGCCCTCGCTGTCAAGTTGTGAAACAGCCTCTAGATATTTGCATTAAATAAATGAGAATGTCTCTCATGTCCAGCCCTGTGTGGCCAAAGGTTTACTGTCGCAGATGCATGCTCCATCTGGCCCTCTCCTTATCTTCATTCTTTAACTGTTCAGGTACACAACCATGGTTGGTGATTATTTTGCATAACATTTGTTAGATGCTTAAAATGGAATATTCCTACTTTAGTATTAGTGAAAAAAGATACATTAAAGAAGTCCCGTTAGACGGAGCTGTCACAGCATTTCCAAATTGAGTCATACCTCTTTGTTTGTCTAGCTTGGGATTTTGGGTAATACAGGGTTGAAAGGGGTCAAGTGTTCCCCCTATCCCAAGCAAACACGGACATGGTGACAGCCGATGCGACAACAAATCTCCACGAGAACTATGCTGTCCTGCCAACATTGTCCCCGCCTCTCTGCTACCCGCACAAACCCCTCACCCCTCAGCCCAGGGCTGTGATCCTGCATAGCCAGTATAATGAAGCCATATAAGCCTGTTATTTGCTGCTTTACGGCTTGTTTTATGAAGGTGAGCTGACAAGCAGCTCTCAGAATGGTTCCTGCCACTTTAACAGACAGCATTACCAAGAGAAAAGGAGCTGTGAGGAGGGAGGGCAGGGCTCACTGGAGAATGTGCTGGGGACCTTTATGTTAGCCCTGCCAGGGCTTTTGATGGGTAGAGGTCTGGCTGCAGGCTATCACTGGTAAATTTTACGTCTTCCATCTTTTGTCAGGGGGACATTATTGACGTTTGACCTATGTTACTATTCCCACCTCCTCTTCACTAATCAATTACCACATCGATCCATTAATCAGACAGGGTGATGGCCAGTGAAAGGGCCCATGGGTATGTGTGAAGAATTGTGGGATAGGCCTCAGGCTATCGTGGAGGAGGGCCTTCATTTGTGGAGTACAGTGTTTAGAGTTTGGCTTAACAAGTAGTGCCAACCGTTGATTTAAAAGGATAAAAGGATGTGACTTAATACACAAGATTTCTTATTCAAATGATGAAATGTCAATGTTTATACATTTGAAAGCTATTTAATAATTTATGCAAACTTGAGCGGATTATGAAAATTGCATTCATTTTGCACTAATCATGGTTTTTATTTTAAATTGAGCCGACCCATCTTTTGTCACACACAAATACATGCACACATGGCTTTTTTGTGTTTCATCATATTGATGAAAAATAAATGTATTTCATGTACTGGGAAAAACACAGCTTTTTTCAGCTTAGATGTATTCAGGCTGAAAAGCGTCAGCTAGCTTTGTTATTAACGAAGCATTATTTAGTATGACTTATGAAATGCTGGCCCAAATATCAGCCATTACACTGTTGCTCTAAAAACAAGGATCCTTTTGAGCGCAAGCAAACATTTGTGTTCGTCTGACTGTTTCCATGGAGGTTGGGCAGTAGCATAATTGTGTTTAGGACACAAACAGAAACAGATCAGACACACAGACAGCCAACAGATCAAAACGGAAGCTGTGGGAGAGGAATCCACCACGCTTTGATTAGGTTTGGTTTCGGTTTGGTGTGTACAGACTAAAGCCGTCACCCCAGTCTGTCTCTGCCCTTGCCAAGTTGTTTGCCAAAACAGGAAAAGATTTGGGAAAGAAAGTTAGAGAAAAGCCGTGGGCTGTTTCAGCTCCCCCCCCACACACACATACACACTCAGTCTGACCAAGGTCCAGCCGACAGTCACCCAGCTCTTGTGGGTTTAGTGAATTGAGAAGACACTTCTTGTGTGGATTTTTCAATTCTTCAACATGTCATTTGGCTGGGAGTGCTATTGTCCCCTGCCCCTTTTCTCCCTGCTCCTTCTGCTGAGACGAGTCGTGTCATCCCCTCGTGATCAGCACTTTTGTTGCTTTTGTTTTTGGCCCTACCTCAGAAGTCCATCTTGTCTTTTATGTCCCTGCCTTTCATGCATAAGGGAACAGTTGTGGCCTGTTGTGGGGCTGTTCCACTGCATTTCCACCAGTGGGGTTTCCTTTCATTCTCTTCAAAGTACTACAATGGGGCTCTGAAGGCCTGAATGGCCAATGCAGAGTGCACAATCCTACAGAGCCCGCTCATTTTGTTTTGCCAGAGTCAATAAAAATGCTAAGTTAAAAGCTAACCCCCTTATGCCCTCCTCCAATAGACCGACTTGTTTGACCTTTAAGTCCCCCTCTCAATTAACTTTTAATAATAAATTCATTGATTTAGTTTTTTGTCTTAACGCTCATTTCAAGTGGATTATTCTGCATGTGCTTAATGTTGCGTTTTCTTTTACATTCTGTATAACTAATTAATCAAACTTATAGTGTGCATACAGCATGACAGTGTTGAATACTGTCTTGAGATGATTTGAGTTTTTTCAGTGACAGACAAAGAGAATGCGGGGAAGCTGGAGTGATATCTGCCAACCAAGTAACATTGAAAGCGACTGCAAAATATAAGACCTGTGTCCTTTGCATCGTGGCTTTTTGCTGTCCTGAGACATAGATTAAGATGTATCTATTCAACCAGTTTTATGTGGAGGGATGAGGGATGAAAAAGAAGAAGAAAAAAGGCTGCTGTCGTCTGTGAGCATTACGATCGAGGCCTTGCATAAAAGCATTGTGTGCCAATTTGTGAGCTGGAAGAAAGCCGGGGACTTTGAGAAGGATTACAGGTAGGCAGACATTGGCTGCTGAAGATAACTGCCATGACTTTGTCCTCATTGTGTAGATTAAGGCATAAAACCCAAACTAATGAGATTGGAAAGGGGAGAAGATGTGAACGGGAGGATGTGTAAGGTGAGGGACATTGTTACTGGAAATAGCTTTTTAAAGAAAAGCAAGAAAGATGTAGCATGAGCAATGTTATAATCTGACATTTCCAATCTCTGCTGCAAACACATGAAGGTTTCTTTAGTTGAATGAGTGAAGACTTTGGTTAAAGAAGGGTTTTTTAGATGTAAAATTAAATAATTGAATCTTTATGATGGCAGTGGAACAGCACATGATTCTATTGAGGGGATGTGGATTATTCAGAGCAAAATGAATAAAAAAAATCCTATCCCTTGCAAAGTACAGTCAATACAGACATCAGCAACAAAAATGCTAGCGTGGCCAGTAAGCCATTGTCTCTCCTGCTTGTCTTGGTAAAAGAGAGACTAGCCCCCAGTAAATTCTGAAGCCCCCAGCTGATCTAATCTGGAGGGGGAACGGATTGCTCATCCTGAGCTCCAACTTGCTAGAGGGCAAGCAAAGAAAGCAGGGGGCACAAAAGTAGTAGAAAAGTGTTTGATTCTTTCCTCTCCCTGTCTTGGGTGTCTCTGGTTAATTTTTCAACATTTCTCTGCCATCCAGTTGTGTCCTCAGTCCTGAGGCAGTGTGAAAAACAGAAAACAAAAAACCATGCACATACAGCATCATGCTGAGAGGAGGACCATGTGTGGGGAATGCTTCAGCTCTTTCATTCTGAAAAAACAAAAAGTGTCAGACAGGCAGGTGGACATGAAGGTAGGTAAATATTGATGACTTTTTGACCATTTTATTTCCCACCCGCAGACAGCTTTCTGCAGACAGAGGGCTTGTTGATGCTTCAGTAACATTGATTTCCTCCCTACTCTTTATTCATCTTTAGTTTCACCAAATTTAATCTTGAATCTTAAACGCCACAGACCTCGGAATGTAGTTTGCATATTAAAAAGTAGCTGATTATTGTGGGGTAGAAACACAGATCTTTAATTTTGTGCATTTTAGACACAGCTTCTGCCTGCACCACCATGCTGGAGATAATTGTAGAAATCTACATATTGAGAGGGAGGCTGTCACTGGCGTCTGTTTTGGAGTGGGCCTCTTGTTATCTCCTGTAATTCATGCAGTTGGATGAATATGACCACCTGAATTAGGCTATTATGCTGCCATGTGGAGGGCAGTAGAGTTACAAGAAACGGTGATCATCATGTCATGATAATGAAGCAATTACTACAGAGTATCCGGAATACAATATTGAATGCCAGAGTACAATAAACAGTG
This sequence comes from Pelmatolapia mariae, assembly GCF_036321145.2. Lineage (NCBI taxonomy): Eukaryota > Metazoa > Chordata > Actinopteri > Cichliformes > Cichlidae > Pelmatolapia > Pelmatolapia mariae. The sequence goes on from NC_086241.1 coordinate 23,360,575, forward strand.
CTTTGAAACTGTTATGTCACACACATATCTTATGACAAATTGATTATTTATCATGGTCTACTGTAGTATGCAGTTAAACCAGCAAGAACATAAAGTAAAAAATTGTAATGATAAAGCTAAAGAACACTGTTGTGTCCCAAGTTTGACCAACACCCACAAGCACACACACACAGATACAAAAAGGTTAAAGCAAAATTAGATTAAATGAAATTAAAATACTGCGTTGAGACTTTTGATCTCAATGACTCCAAAACCTGTGTATTTGTGTATATTTTTTCATACATACAGATACACTGATAAAATCCATCTCGTCTTTAGCCCACCTTTCAAAAAGCAATTCCACATTTTGATTGGTTGAAAGCACAGTTTTATTCTTCACCTCAGTCCCTTTGAGAAAAGTTTGGGGTCATTTGTCATTTGTTTGTCCCCTCCTCCCACCCCCCTCACGTTGCAGAGTTTTAACCAATATTTATGTATGCATTGACAATTTGTCATCATGTCACAAGAAGTGTTTTTGACACATGCAGTGATTTCCAGATTTGTATGTTTTTAACTTTTTGCCCCGGATGTTTTTAAAGGGTGAAAAACTTTTTCCTTAATTTATTTCTGGAAAAAAAATCTGCATCTATCTAAGTTACTTAGCGAAACAGGTTATTGACCTGTTGCCAATTAATTATGATAAGTAGAAAGTTTTTTTTTTAAGTTTTCTGTGTCTTTCTAAGTTTTGCCTGGAATGAGCCACTGAGATCAAATTCAAAATAAGCCTATATTATCCAAGAAACAATATTTCTCCCATAAACACTTCATTTGTTGTTCTTACAATGTTTGTGGTTTATTGTATTCATATTTTACACAACTTTTTCCAACTTTTGGGAGAAAATGTTTTATAGAATTGAAAGAGATTTTTTTTATTTATTTAATATATAAATTATCTATAAATAAGCTCAACTATAACAAACAAGACCTTTCCTGCTCAGTGAAACTATTAGTAACTACTAGTAGTATAGCTTGAGATTGCCATCTTTGACAGTAGGGTCTACACTTCTCCCCAACCTCAGCAGATGTTTGTATCCATATCCTGACTGCTTCTCTCTCCTCTGAGTAACTGTGATCATTCCCACAGCAGCAGGTTTTGTCACTTAAACATGCAATACCACCCAAAGCTGTGGTGAACTTTCATGTGTTCACAGGACCCCCAAATGCCAGAAGCATAATCTGAAACAGAACACAAACAACTCAACGGTCTAAACAAGTCGGCGGAAGTGTGAAATCCTTACAAAGTTTGACATTTCTTAGTGACATGCCTGTTACCTTGAGAGATTGAGAGACACATTGATGCACCTGCCTGGATTAAATAACAGGGGATTTCAGAGATAAGGAGATGAATATGGCGAACGTGTACAGTAGTCAGAGTGGGGTAGATAAGATGTGTAGTTCAAGGATTTGTGGTTCAAGGTGGATTTATTGTAGTTGGAGTCTACAAAGATTCTGACAGTGAGTGTCACATCATCAGACGCTAGTCTGTTTGGATTGAAGATCAGTTGGTTGTTCTGTACTTGTGAACAGCTTTGTCCAAGACACTGTCTGGTGTTGACGAAAGACACAAATCTGCATGTAAAATACTAATTGACAAGTTACTGTTAGATGGCTGGTCCAAACATAGTATACCATAGTCGGGGTTTGTACCCATGTACAGTCTGACACTGAGCTTACCACCCTTTTTACTGCATTCTACCCTCCACCCCCACCTCTTTTAGTGCCACCAGGCCTGTGTCTGTTGCTGCCTCTCTAATAAGAAACATTCGCACCCAGCACCATATAACCCACTAACATATCGCTACCTCTGATCTAAGACCAGTAAACACAGTCAATGAGGCAAGCCTCAACCACTTTACAGCTGCTATATGGTCACATAGCCCTGAGTTGTCATAACCCCTCATGTAAAAAACAGAAAGTAAAAAAGGAGTACAGGGGAAAACAGCACTCCAGGGACTCTTTAAATATGTAGAACGCAAATGTATCATGCATTGATCTAATAATGCGGAAATATCAACCAGATGTTGGATGATGTAAACAGAAATCTAGTAGTTATGTGTGTATTTCATTTGGATGCTCAGATTCCCATTTGTCGGAGCTCTCCTTCATTCGCTGATATGGTTGCTTGACTATATAAGCAGTTCCTTTAGGTTTTCATGAAAACTTTAATGCAAGTTAAATGCATGTTTGATGCAAACAACCACACTCACCATCTTTAATCCCAATGCCAAAACAGCAAATTAAATTAAGTTCACAATTTTCCATCAATGACCAGTTACAATGTGAAAAATGAACTTTTTGGTTGTAACTGAGCAGAAAGTTTATCTTTATATGTTACAGAGTCTACCTGCTGCTTCTGTCTTCTGCCACATCATCTATAAACACTGGTGACCTGATGCCACTGGAAGCTATTGACGCTCATGCCATTGCACTGGCTCCACCATGTTTTACAGATGATGTTGTATTCTTCAATGATGAGTTTTCTTCTTCCCATCATTCTGGTACATTTTGAATTTAGGGTAAAGATAGAGAATGTTTTTCACCTGGCTGGAAGGAGATAAAAGTCCTGCTAGTACAGGGGTGGGCAACTCCAGGCCTCGGGGGCCGGTGTCCTGCAGGTTTTAGATGTGTCCTTGATCCAAAACAGCTGATTCAAATGGCTAAATTACCTCCTTAACATGTCTTGTAGTTCTCCAGAGGCCTGGTAATAAACTAATCATTTGATTCAGGTGTGTTGACCCAGGGTGATATCTAAAACCTGCAGGACACCGGCCCTTGAGGCCTGGACTTGCCCACCCCTGTGCTAGTATCTACCACTCTGGGGGGCATTTTGGTAAATTTTATCGAGAACATCTTATAATGGGATCACTATAAGTGCAACGTTTGTGAACATTCAGACGACACCCATTATGAAAATATTATTTTTAAACTCCTTATGTATCATATATCATATCAAATCATACGGAGAGTTATGAGCACATTAAAATTTAACAGAAGCATAAATACCCTGTCTAATCAATGAGTCAGGGCAGAGCTATGGATGTAGCTGCACTAGTCACTATCTTCCACATGTAGATTTTCCTTTGCATCTGGGCATCCTTCTTATTCTTAATCATATAAACTACAACACCTGTAGGTGTATGCTGCCCACTTCAGCGCTGGAGGAATTGCAGACCGGGTAGATATGTGGCCTAAGGTATCCACTGTAACGAAAAAGTACAGTAGCGAATTCAGAAAGAGTATTTTTCTCTATGTCAGACTGCACCTAACTTTGATCTTGACTTTCAGTTTGATTAAAACTAAATGAATTTAAAGTTTCTAGACTGTAATTATCATGACTGTGTCATTAACATGTTGGTAAAATACAGTGCTTAACAAATTTGTCATGAAAAACAAGAAAACACAAATAATTTAGAAATGTGTCAAAAACCTGTTTACAGCTTAAAAAAATACAGTTATTTATTAGTCAAATAAACTAAATTCACAGTTTTGTATCCAAATTTGAGCTGTTACAGTGAGAAGTCAGAAATTAATCAAGCATGACATCTAGCCAAAGTATTTTTTCTAATCAGGAAATGAGCTGTAATTTGGCAACTTAATCAAAAAATAATAATATGCTTTATCATTTTGTTGTCTTTTTTTTTTGTAAAACAGTAAATTGATTGGATATCTACTGTAATTATACCTTAGCATTTAAAATATTTTGATTAAAGGGTTACACACATTACAAAAACATAAACAAACACAAACATTTGTTAGTTACCAATATTGTTAATTTAGGGCGGCTGTGTCATAAACTTTACTCTGGGTGGTGGTCTAATAAATTAGTTATGCGCTGTGTATCCTGTGAGAATCGGCTTTGTGGCAGTTCCCACTTTGGTATGTTTCTCCAGAGCCACATTTTGGCATTACAAAGCCAGCCACTCAAGTGTTGCAATGCAAAATGACCTCAAATTCAATTTTATTGTGCAAGGTGCTATTTCTGCATGCTGAGTGTCAGTACATGCCACATATAAATATAAGAACTTTTCATATTCATGGCATTTCACAGTCTTTTTCAGTGTGTATATTGCTCATGTTCACATCATGATGACGATGAAAAAGTGATTTATCGATTGGTACTTAGTATGGCGCTGTAACAGTTCCCCTGGAGCAGTGTGCACAGAATAGACTAATTTCATTTTGAGACTCGCCTGGATTCTTGGACCCGCTGTCTTTCTTTCTAGTTTCAGTGCTGCTATTTTTCATCTCTTTCTCACCAGTTTTTGGTCCTTTAGATTTAAGTTCCTAAATGTATTTTGAGCTGTACCCATTTTAACGGGTCTACAATTTGCATGGGGTTGGCCGTAGTTCTCCCTTCAAACTTTGTCCCCAAGCCTTTTGTAAACACGCTCTATACCTGGAAGCACTAAAGTGCTGGAAGCATTTTAAATTGGTTTTAACTGCCTGCTACAACTGCAACATCTCAGTGTAGATTAGGCCTTATTGGGACTGGAGGGCATGTGGAAGCGTAGTTGACAGGATTAAGTGGCTATTGAAGTCACTTTAGCTCCTTTAGAGAGCGAGAAACATGAAAAGAGAATAACTCAGCCCCCTCTTTACAGAAGGGATATCCCCTCACTTGCTTTCTTTCTTTCTTTTGCCCTCCTCAGGCAAAGAAAGACACTATCTACCAATAGGATCCTCAGACTTCTGATACCCAGAAAGAGTACAGCAATGTTAAAAGGTGTTTTCAGGAACTTTTCCATAGTTGCAGGAGCTGATGAACGTAGTACCCTATTATTTCTGTGTCTGCGCAGCAGATTCTAGGTCCTATTGTAGTTTTTAGAACTCTGTTTTAAAGTCTTTTTTTGTAGATCCTGCTGTCAGTGTCTCAGGCATGCTATAAGAGGAATTTTTAGTGATATAGGCTTTCATGACGGGTAAAGATATAAATACACCATTGGCAACTACAATTAAAAACAGTGTAAACAACTTCTTTCTCAACAGAGAAATGAACTGACAGTGACTCCCAGGCTTTGAGCCTGTGTGCACACAATTACTTTTGGGTTTTCATTCACGCAGAATCGATTTATTTGAATATCACATTATCTCCACAAGAGGGCAAACCATATTAATGAGAGCCATAAATATTTATATATACAGAATGGACATCCGGTGCCCTGAGAGAACTCTGCTGTAAGAAAACATGAAACAACAATTTTTTCATCAATGCAAAATGGGCAATACTCAGGAAGTGCTCAAATCCTCATGGATCTGTGCTTCATGAAATTTCCCCCCAAGCTTCTCATAAGGTTTAATAAATGTCTATTCAGTCAGCACAGATCAGGTTCCACAGTTTTGACCATATACCGGCAGTCTTTCTGGAGCTCAGCTGGGTTTTGAACTCTCTGCTGTCATTACAACACGATTGTTGTTAAAATGTTCCAGACCTGAAGTGACCCCACCTTCTTTGAGCAAAGGGTCAGTAGGTATCGGGGAATTTCCTTTTCTTTTTTTTAAATATATTTTTTTAGGCTTGATACCAAATGTTAGCTGACTATAATATCTCTAATTGACTTACTACTACCACTGACCATTATTTAGCCAGATAACACAGGCTGAAAAGGATTCTAGACCTGAAAAAAGCTTTAGAAAAAGTAAAGAAGAACCACACACTCCATTAACATCAACAGCTGTAACAACTTTTCTGGTAGTGCTGCTTTTTTCCCCTCATCATTTTCACAGACAAAATTGTATTTAGAATATTCATTGACTACAACAAAGTGAGATCAATGTGAATTACCAAATGCTGGCTATTAACTATTACATCACTTCAGGTTTCTATTAGTGTGAATATAATATATTTAATTTTAACATATGCATTGTCATAACTGTATTTACAGTGCTGTATTTTTCCTTTGAATGCTTTGGTTTACTTTGTGTGTAGGTGAATGCTGTGTATAATGTATAATATATAATATATAATATATAATTTACCTGAAGGCCATGATGAATGATAGTGCTCATATTCCATATATTACAATACAATTTGTGACTTCGTAACATGGCATACTTGCAGTTTCATTTTAAATTGCATTATCTTTATGTATACTTAGTCATTTGGGAATTATGTGACTAAAAGAACACATTGTTATGTAAAATTGATTTTTACCTTCAGAGCTCATGATAAGAATAAAGATCCAAACTTTTAAGACAAGTTAAAGTTTTTCTGTGACTCAGCACTAAACAACAGTGACTCTGATACTCATTCACTTTCTGCCGTGCCTAGATATTCAGCAGCGTGGCAATAATTAGCATATGAGTGGCTCAGTGTTTGGGTGAGTTTGTTCTCACAAAGACTGCCAAAGCACAGGTCAGCGTCTCTCATTCACTTCAATGAAAAGCTGAAGGGCAAACAGAACTCCCAAAATGAAATGCATCCAGACTTTCACTCAAGTCTGAGTGAGTCCTCCTCACTAGATCTCCATGAGTGTTATAAACACTGTACATATATTATGAATGCAGCAACAGCCTTTAATTATTCATGGCCCTTAGCTACTTATTGATACTGTGTGTGCTCATGAGTAATATATGCACCACAGACATGAATTAGTGCATTCATAGTACACCTGCCTGCCATTTCTGTGTATGTACTCTGTGCACCAAAGCATGTATGTTTATGTCCTTACGCCACCATGTCCTTATGTATGTGTATGTTGTTGTTGACAGAAAGGGCGGGTGGCTCCGGGCCGCAGTCTGGCAGTTGTATGCTGAAGCATGGCGTCATCACTATCACTCTGCAGGCTCCTCTCTGCACTACATACCCCGCAGGGCAGTTCTCTACTGCCCTGGCAATGATGAGCGAAAATTGAAGAAACTAGCCTCGCTGGATGTCGACTGTGCTGTGCTGGACTGTGAAGATGGAGTAGCCCTCAGCAAAAAGGTACATAAGTACTAAGATGCATGCTTGTAAATGAAATTCAGCTTGGTATTAATAGGATAGCGGGGAAGCCACAAACACTCCCATAGCTGTGTGATCCTGGATATATTTTAATTCCCATATCTCTCTATCAGACAGGTGCTTGGTCTTAATCACTCAAAGGAAAACTACCTAAGTGAGATGTTTATAACAAGCACATTTCACCCCATTATGATAGTATAAAGGCAGCGCTCCCCCCCTCAACCGCATTAGAGTCATTTAAAACAAGGTGACCATGTCCCACTGGGTTAGCAGTGGGAAAGCGCCAGATGCAGCAGGTTAAAAGCATTCTCCTCCTGCCCACGCTACCTCCTCATTGGCCCTGCTGGACTGCCCATGAAATTGTGATTGGAGAGTGGGATAAAGAAGGGGCCCGGGCAAAAAGTTAACTAACAAAGGTTTTTAAGTCATGATAATAAAGATGATTGATATGGCTGGAGGCTGTTCCTGTAGTAGACAAAGACAATAAGATGATGGCCTGTGTGACTGACAGCTAAAACTGTGACCCTGCGATGGTGTTGGTGGGATGTAAGAGCTTCTGTCTTTATTGTGTGATAAAGGGGAATGTGGAAGGAATGCAGCACTGAAGGAGCCATTCAGGCTTCAGATGCTGGACTGTTGCACTGTCAGCAGGTCCATGTCCCCATCTTCCTTGTGTTTAAGCAGAAGTGTTTTGCTCCAGCATATTCTTTACACCAACATATTCATTTCACCTGAAATATGACCATTTTGGGGGGCTGAATTTGTAGGCAACAATTGCAAATTCAGAATTTTGTTTTTCTCATTTTCAAAAGGTCTCCTCTGTGTTAGCTACTGCTGGGTTGTGCCTATAGCCCCAGTATGTGCTTTTACGAATAAAGTGAAAATGTACATAGCTACAGGATATACCCATTTATTCAAACTGCAGAGTAATGTCCCTCAGCAGGCATACCACTCTAGCTTCCACTACTACTTCTCTGAGTAATTCACATAAAAATACCAATACATTAAATTCTGGAAAATAGTATTGTCCACCAGTAGTTTCCTACCTTATAATCCCATTACTTTCTCCTTCTCTGATCTAGCTATGTCTGCACTACACTGCAAAGCAGAACATAGCGTCAGAACAGATTTGAGCTTTTGACACTTTTTGACATGTTGGCTTTCGGCACAGTGTGCAAAAAGTCTTGTAGCCTATTATGTGTTTGCTAGGTCGTGCTGTGTAATATAAAAATTAGTAATATACTCAATAACAAAATTCACCTTCCCTACTGGCACCCTTTCTTCACTTTCCACACTCTTGGCGTCTTTCTCCACTGTGGCAATTGGAAATCCATGGGGGATGTTGTGTAGTTATACCTTCCCATAAGATGATATTTTTTTCCTTTTCGATGAACAGTACTTTGTGTGAATGTGTGTGAGTGTGTTTGTGGGTTTCTGGGAATACCACAAACATTTGTTTTGGATTTATAAATTTCTATGTGGAAATGAGTTGACTGAAATAATTGTTTTAGTTTTCACTGTGTCTTTAAAAAAATCTTTTTCAAATTATTTTTATTACATAGCCTGGGGGGATATTTATCGAGATTTTTTTTGACCCCTTTAAACCATCAAAGCCAGACTGACAAAATATTGTGTCTTAAGTCTGGCATTATTTTCAGCAGTTCTTGTGGAGAGAAGCAAAACACGTGAGGAAACAGGTGCTGATACAAATTTTTACATTTATTGTTTTTGAGAAATTAAACAACTAGTTAAAGGAGGTGCAAAATCTTGTCAAAAGGTGTTACATGCTTCAGAGGTGATGCACTTTTAATGATGCACTTCTAATTGATGCCTGCTGCCTACAGAGGCTGTGTAATGGCTCATATTTGATGCTTTATGGTTATATCTACACCCAAAGCATACTTTTATGCTTTTATGATGATTTTATTCAGTTATGCACGCATAAATCCAATAATTGTTTATTAGGCTCTCGGTGCTGCTAAAACACAGACGAATTACCTGACAGCTCTGTCCATAAACACACCTGGAGTCAGTGAAAGAGAACTGATGCTGCTCTTTTGACGGATGTTGTGCGGACACTGTGTAATGTGCGCACACAGGTTGGTTGAGAGACTATTTACAGTTCATTGAAATGAAAACCCAACACAACACTAAAAGAATTATTAAATGTCTTCAAAGGAACTTTTCATTTAGTGCCAAAAAAACGTTGCCTGTTACTTTTTTCTTCCACGTCTTCCTGTTTTTATGTGCTTTTTCTTGCGGCTCGTGGCTCACAGTAAGTTTATTCAAGTACCTACATTAAAATTTTAGCCAATTTTTGATGCGTTTTGGCTCCTGCTTAGTTTTAGGTTTGGATGTGTTTGTTGGAAGTCGCTGTGCCAAAAGCATCTGCAGAGTAAATGTAACTTTATGCAAATCAGATGCAGATGCTGCTGGACACGCATGCATCTTACTGCCCAAGTAAATACCAAGCTCGATTGAATAATGCACTGACACAGTTGTGTGTACCTAGTGAATGGTAATTTGCAGGAAGTGTTGGAAGCATACCCCGTAATTGCTTGTCAAAAATATTACCCTTACCCTGTCTTTTATTAACTCAATTTGAGCTGTGTGTTGGGACCAACTGATCTATAAATGGATGAGAGTTAGCTATTACAATGTGGGTGTGTGTCTGCTGACAATTTCAACACCGTATAGCCTAGAAACGATTATCTTCACCATGACAACTGCACAGTCTGCACTGTGGGTTTGCCAAGGCATGCCAGGCTTCAACAATGTCCTAAAGTCTCATAATGCATATCTAATGGGAGCAAAGCAATGACCCAGCTTGCTAAATGCCATTCTGAACCACTGTTTTGGTGAATATAACAATGGCGAGATGGCGAAATGTTGAGTGCAGTTACTGAGTATGCATGAGTAGGCCTTAAATGGGGCTACTGCCCACCACCACACTCCTATTATGTGTTCATTAATGTATTCTTTTCATTATCTTTCACCTTCACCCTAAAACAGGAAAGGATGTTCATGACAAAAAGGTACGTGATGAAGGTCACTCTGGCCCCCTCCCCTTTTAAATTGAAATCCAGGAATGCTGGCTTTAATTGCCTGCCACTTTGACTCTAAAAATGTCTGCACTCCATCTTGGCAGTAATGCTGGCAGCTTAAGAGGTAGGGAGAAAAGAAAGGGAGTAAAGGGTAGGAGCCACCCAGAGCTTGCTAACTGTCGCCACGGACCCAGAGGGGAAAGAAGGAGGAGGTGAGAGGGGAGGGAAGACAAGGCTGACTGCTCTAACACTCTTACACATATCATCATATCTGTATGATCAGTGGGGTGGAGGAAAAGGGAGGGCAGGTTGAAACCCCAGAGCGGAACTGACGGCTACACCTGTCCTCTCTCCTCCTCACTCCCTCGCCGTCTTGTTCTTTACCGTCCCCCTCTCTCGCTTGTCTCCCCTCTCTAGGGTCCGCAGGGTTAAGATTGTTTATGTCTCTCTCCCCCCATGTTCTGTCTCCGTCTCTTGGTGCCCTTTGGTCCAGTATTCCTCCTGGTGTTTCTCTTTCTGCCTCTCTTTTCCCCACATGGGTCCCTCCATCCTCCATGACTCCCCCCTGCCTCCCTGCCGCAGAGATTCTCTCCTAATCCCTGGAAGTTTGGAACTAATGAACTAACTGCTGAGCCGCTGCCACGGAGCTTGGTCCCAAACTATACTGTACTTCACACTCGATTTCCTCTCCAGATGGCATAGTGGCGCGGCCGGCACAACGGGGAGCACCTCTCACACACCCGCACGCGCCTGTAAATGCACACAAGACCAGCAGAATACAAACATGCACACATGCATGAGTGTGTACGTGTAGTCACATACGGACTTTCGCACACAAGTACACACAGATAAACACATACACAGATTGTTACAGTTGGTATCCCACTGTACATCAGTGTCCTGCATTCATTTCAGTATGTTACTGAACCAGGAACAGTTGTTAGGGCTTGAAAGGAGGTAATTCACTTTAAAGTATAGGTAGTATATACAACTAAATAGAAAGTCGGTGAATAAACACAGTAATCAGAGCCCAAAGTAGTGTTTAAAGTGCTAATATGGACAGAAATCAGTCAGTAGTAGACCGTAAGATTAAATGAATAGAAGGTTGTGATTACAGCCATACACTTTACCTTTGGTTTTGCATTATTAAATCTCATTTATATATAATACGCTCACTCTTACAGAAAATGCAAAAAGTCTTCAGGCCTCCATAGAATAAAATGCAAGGCAAACTAAAGCATTAACACATGAACAGAATATTGATTGTGACATATTTACGACAAAAATAAACAAATAAACAAAAGTCTTGTTTGTTGGAGGGCAGTTGTATATAGGTGGATAATAATACACAGTTGTCATGCGCCCCCTGTAGTCTAAGAAAATTTTATTTTTCGACCAAATTGACCATATTTCACATTCTCAAAATGAGTAATTAAATTATATTTACAGCACTTTACATTGACTTTACTTTGTGCTCTACTTAGTGACTTAGGAAGTGATGGTTAAGTGTACATGACAGCATCTAATTCGCAATGTATAGTGTTAAACCAGACCTTTTCTCTCTCTTTGTCTTTACTCTGTAATTCTGTTTTTACAGTAACACTAATATCCACTGGTCTTGGTACTTTCAATGGTAGCAGTTGAATGACACATTGTGGAGTGGATGTCATCATTATAGTTGTATATTAACTTTATCTCATTGTCAGTCAATGCATGAGCTATGGTCTATGCATGAACTGTGTCTGACACCAGAGAATTGCAACTTAACATAAATTATGCAGCCAACTGTCAACTGATACGTGACCTCAGTTCACTGCTCACTGTGTTGTTTCAGAGGACACTCAAAGGCCCGCACCCTGTTTAAGTGGATTCAAATGAATAAACTCTTGACAGAAAGTGCTCCTGGGGAATAATGGTAGCCGGTAGAATTATGAATGCTAAACATTTCTATTTAGTGTGTATTATACAGGATGGGACTACACACGTATTTACATCCTTGTACGTGTGCTTGTGCATGTGCTCTACACCTCAGAAGACCTCAGAGACTCCAGAGAAACTCCCAGTCTGTCTGCCAAAACTCACAACTGAGATGTAATGCACTCCGCCAGAAAGTAGACCCTGTCCTGGCCATACGAGAAATACCATCCAGTCCAAACCTTACTGTTTAGAGTGCGTGCGTGTTTTAAGTGTCATTTGTCAGGAATCAATTGGTCTGTTTGTTGAGAGTACCATGGGTAGAGTAACCAAGTGGTCAGGGTGTACAGGGGAGGGATGACAGTCCTGTGATTAGCATCCTTTGCAACGAAATTTTTTTAGCAGCAATATTTTTGTGTGTCTGGTTTTTTTTGTTTGTTTGTTTTTTTCAGTTTAAAAGAAGTTGTACACTTGCCATTTACAGCTTTTTTTCTCCCCTCTGGTTGTGTTTTGAAACTCATTTGTGCTATAGCTTCAGTGGACTGAGCGCGAGGAATGAACCTGAGCAAGGCAGTGGAAAATGCCGAGATAGAGAACAGAGAGGTCCTCTCTGCCTCTCGTTATCCTGTTACACTCTTGTGTTTTCACTGGCCAGCACCACTCTGTGCTACGTGGCTTGCGCAACCCACCCAGTGCTTAGAAAGTAACCCAGTATGAGTAGTGTCGATGGAGAGGAGTACAAGGCGATGAAAACATTAAAGAATGGGAGAAAGAGAGGGGATGGAGCAGATGGGAGGATGAGATGGGAATATACTTTAGCTCTTATTTCACAAGAGATTTAAATGTAAAATTTAATATTGTGTTTAAGTATTGGTGGGCATTAAGGGAACAAGAACTTGAATTACTAGTTAGTGCTATAAATAACATACACTAAAACCTGTGAAAAAGTTTCTTGCTCTAAATCATAATCACTTGAACATAACATTTGTATATATAACAGTGAAAAAATGGCAATATAAGTTCAATATGTCTGATCTTTTTTTAACCCCCACTTAAAAAAATGTTATTAAGTTTCTATTTGATGAACTGGTTTGGTATGTTTAACTTATAATTAACATTTTTTTGCACATCTTAAATGTATGTCTTATTTTTAAATAATATATAGTTCACCAGTTCTTGTTTTCTTTTTTTTTTTCTTTTTGCTTATTTGTTTTTTAATTGTTTCATCTATTTTGGGGCAGATACTAAATTGTAGTAGAGGTAAATGAAAATCCACTAGAAAAAGAGAGCATATTTCTCCTTTACTGGCTTCTCTTCATTGGCTCCCTGTTAAATCCAGAATTGAATTTAAAATCTTTGTCATCATATTCGAGGTCTTGAATATTTAGGCCCATTCTTTTTCTAAAGACCTTATAGTACCATATCAACACAATAGAGCACTTCGCGCTCAGACTGTAGGCTTACTCGTGGTTCCTAGGATATTTAAAAGTAGAATGGGAGGCAGAGCCTTCAGCTTTCAGGCCCCTCGTATGTGGAAGCAGCTCCCAGTTTGGATTTGGGAGACAGACACCCTCTCTACTTGTAGGATTAGGCTTAAAACTTTGCTTTTTGACAAAGCATATAGCTAAAGCTTGATCAGGTGACCCTGAATTCTCCCTTAAGTTAAGCTGCAATAGGTTGTTGGGAGCTTCCCACGATGTGCTTCTTCTTCATTCACCTTTTTCACTCACTGTGTTTATACAACACTCTGCATTTAATCATTAGTTATAATTAATCTCTGGTTCTCTTCCACAGCATGTCTTTGTCCTGTCTTCCTCCCCTCATTCCCAATCGGTCATGCCAGAAGGCCATCCCTCCCTATCCAGTTTCTGCCGGAGGTTTCTTCCTGTTAAAGGGAGTTTTTCCTTCCCACTGCCTCCAAATCGCTTTCTCATAGATTGTTGGGGTTTTCACTGTTTTATTGAACTGAGCTGTAGTTAAACTGCAAATGAGCTTTAGTGAACCTGTACATCAGTAGCATGAAGGTAAATTAACACGTTTTAATTGGGATTGTGCTCACTTGGTCAGTAACTATATAGTGCAGCCTTCAAGAGTGCCTACTTTAAAACAGAACCCTAAAATGATTGTGTTTAAGTCTGATTCATGGTTGAATCTCAGCAGGAAATTAATTATAGTTCTGTGGTAATGTTCAGAGCATCTGTACAGCACACAAATTTCACCTTCATGCATTTAATATACCTTCCACATTTTCTTACCTCGTTTTTTTCTGATATCTCTAATTTTAACTGTCTATGCGTCCATTCCATATTTTTTAAACTGCTTAGTCAATTCAGAGTTGCGAGAGGGAGAAATGTGGGAAGAAATACAGTCATTCACGCTCACATTCACATCTATGGTCAATTTAGACCAAGGGAGACACTAATGAACCTAACCTGTATGTCGTTGGACTGTGGGAGGAAACCAGAGTAGCTGGAAAGAAAGAAGCCACACAAGCACTGGGAGAACATGCAAACTGCACATAGAAAGGCCCTACTGGCAAGGGGATTCAAACCCGAAACCTTCTTGCTTTGCTTTTAAATGCACTGGGAGAGAGCTTCAGCAGGTGAGGGCACAATTGGAGAAATCCCAGGTATATTGCTTGGTTCTGTATAAGTGGGTGGTTTTAAGGGGTGCAGTCTGTAGTAAAGGGTGTGGTTGTGAAGACTGGTGAGGTAGGAGGTGCTTTAGGGTGGAGTTTGAGTGATTATAATAAATTTGAATCAAATGCATTGTGACAGGGACTCATTAAAGGTTTGGGAAGACTGGGGCTTACTGAGGATTTTGGATGATACACCATGAGTATGATAATGTCAAAATTGAGTCTAGATGTAATGAATGCATGGATGAGAGGTTTAAGTCTGTAGTCTTTAAATCAGCTGATAAGCAGTAAAATGGTCAGACTTCATTGGTGGGTGGATAGTGAGAAGACAAAAAGCATCACTCAAAAAGCTTGTAAATGCAGCGAATGTTATATAAATATATGTATGGTGAAGGATGTATTGTAGCATGGAGAAAGAAATGCTTTTAGGTATGTCATTGTGTTTCCTTGAGTCACCTCTGAGATTTCTGTTCCTGTACCGCAGATGATTCTTTGGTCCACACTCTGCACAGGACTAACCTCCAGTCAATGTTTTTTAGATAGAAAGGACACATATCAATAGAACTAAACACACACATACACACAATTCTGATATTATAGAGCAGTAATCAAACTATAGTGGGTTTTATTTGTTTATACATGTTGTTATTCAGATATTCGTCAAATGGCACTGTTCCATTTTCTTTGTATCTGACAACATAGTGGAGTTAATTCCATAGACATTGATCCAAAGCTCACAAAGAACTGCCAGCATTGCTGAGAGTTTTTGTCAGAAAAAGATGCTGGTTTAGGAGGAAGGTCTTTGAATGAGCTGGGTTCTTCTGTAGTTGCAACAAGCACTGAAGTTGTTGTGATCACCATGAATTTGGCAGTCTCCCAACTCAACATGACAGCATTCCAGGAAATACAGACGAAATGCGTCTTGGATGTATGAAATGGAACTACATTTGTGACTTATTGAGGAGCTGCCCACACTTTTCAGAAGTTTCTGTCCTACTGCTTGTCTTGTGTAAACTTACAAACTCATTGGCTTGGCCTATGGTATTGATCAGAGAATAGTCACAATGTTGCATCAATCCAAGACAAAAATAAATATATTGTATAGCCACCCTCAACCCCGAAAACAACTCTGACCTATTGAGTGGTCCTCAATAGGTCCCTGTTACAGAGTCATGTAATAGGGCCCTAATACAACCCTAATACGGAGTCATATATTAGGGTTGTTTTGGCACATCTCATGGATGCTGATTTGTATTGGCCATAAACTCAGAAAAATGTGTTTTGAGGTATCAAATCAAATTGTAAACGATTAGACCAGAGAACCCTGCTTTGGTTTTAGAGGCCCAAAAGCTATCCTGGAGTTACAAATAAAGATTTGACGTTGATTTCAAATAAAGATTTTTAAAACTACAAATATGAAATGATAAAAAACCTGCAGTATCCAAAAGATCACTAGTTTGGCACTAGTTTGGAGAAGATTGGTGGAATCTGAATTTTTCTTATTTTACAGAAGCCGTACATACTGTATTTTTTTTTTTTTTTTCATGGATTGATATGGTATCATGGATTTCAGCTTGTAATGAACTGTAACCAAAGATTTTAATGAGCTCCTTTCATGGCTAATTAAAGTGTGTAATAACTAGCTGTTTTTTGCCTCATGCTGTCAGCTTTGACCATCAATGACAGGCAAGTTTCATGATTTACAAATTTCTCCTCCTCTTTCCTGCTAGTTATGTCTTGTTGTCTGCACTGACAGTGTAACAGATAACACAGAGCGCCTCCGACTGACAGAGTGAAGGCCTGAATCTCCTTCTGCTACGTCTCAGTTATCTGCGTAGCCTGAATTAGTCAGTCATCTCACTCCCACTTTATACAGTGCAGCATGTCACTTGTCAAAACGCATCCACGATAACTTGAAGCCTACAAAAACACACACACATGCACACAATCTGGCACACACTAACAAAGACAGATGAACAAGTGCGGACAGTTACACTTGAGGCTGGCAGCCTTCACCTGCGAGAGTCTACAGCTCATTGCAAATGGCATCACGAGTTACACAGCAGGGTACAAAACACCCGATCTTAAAAGGTATTAAAAAAAAGGAAAAACAACTACACGCATTGTGACTCATGATCTTGCACTCCTTAGACATGAAACCCTATATCCACTTTCAGGCTAAAGATACAGCACTCTACTGTTTGAAGGCACAATGGAAATGATAAAAGTGGGATGAACATATAAGCTGTTCTTGTGAATGCAGGCGCACAGCTGTGAGTATTTTTTTTTTCTTTTTAGAATGACATTGACTTTTTAATGTTGTCATAAATTAGCATTATTTACATCTTAATGTTTTTGCTATTTACTATAACTATAACAATACTATAACAATATTGTATGAGAAAAAACAAAGTCTAGCCCAAATTATGCCCTTTAAAAAAAAAAAAAAAGTCACATGTCCTCTGTATATCCACCATAATCATGCCTCTACTGAAAAAACAATTCAAGCTGAATGAAGGGATAGACTGTGTGTACACGTATACATGTATAGACTATCCAGAGGGGGTGTTTGACGTTCCCTGTTTCAAGCAACATGGCAGAAGGGCTGGAAGTCCATGATCTGATGCTGAAGAGGAAGTTGGTCCTGCTGTGGACTGCACATATACCAGTTTGGATGCTGTAGTCTGATGTGGTGTCTACAAGGCGGTAGCCATGCTGTGTCACATATATACAGCACTCTGTAGGATTCTGAGTGTCAGAGCTCAGGCTGTGTGTTAAGAAGCTGCCCTCGCTCTCCTGGAAGGTCAGCCTCTCTGCACTTGAAAAGCTTCTCATGTGCATCTATGCGTTCGACGGCCCTGCCTGCCTGGGTGACTGCTTGCAAGCTTGCCTGCCTGTGTGTCAGCCTCTAATGATGAGGATGATGGAGGGAATCAAAGAGGAGATGGCGCTGACGTTGGGGCGAGCTCTCTGTAGGACACCAGGTGATTGGGGAGGGAGCTTTGAAGCAACTTGTTGGATGGCTGTCCATTAATGTAAAATATCTTCTTTTCAAAGGGCTTTATTCAAGCTCGGAGTAGCGGAGCCCATAGGGGTCAAGGTGTCTGGCAGAATAATCTCTCTCTCACTTTAGGCGGAAAAGAAGATAAAAGTAAGGATAGTGAATAGTGACCTGGGGCCTCATTTATAAAAATGTTCTGTGCTTGAACTTAGTCTTAAGATCACGTGTTCAGATGTCTAGATCGTGTGCTTACAATCGATTCATGAAAGATGCTGAGCACTAAATAAAGTGCTTATACAGGCTCTGAGAATGTCATTTTCTGTTTCAGATCACAAAACAACTTAAACTGACCGCACCTGCCTTGCAGCTTCCCATTTTATAATGAAAAACAGATAAAGTTTAGTGGGTAACAAAAACAGAGAGATGCTGATATTTTGAAAGGCAAGGCAATTATGTGCAAATAAAGCAAACTAACTTTTCACTGTCCTTCCATAACTCAAGGACAAGAAAGCCTTCGGTGTGACAAACAATTCCTGTCATCTTTCACTAACATATCTTATTGTTTTGTTCGTAAAAGGCAGCACAGTGGTCTTCAGTGTGGAGTTTGCATGTTCTCCCAGTGTTCGAGTGGTTCTCTCCTTCCGTGTACTCTGGCTTCCTTCCACGGTCCAAAGAAATGCACTTGGTGGGTAAATTGGCGATAGTTGTGAATGTCAGTGCGGTTGTCTATTTCTTTGTGTTAGCCTGCATCAGGCTGGCCACCTCCAGCCCTCCCATGACTCTGACAATGACTTGCAGAAGAACCACAGGCCTAAGTGTCTCTACGTAAACAGCAGAATAATCACTTTTTCAAAATTTAAATTTTCTTGGTACAAAATAACTCACTGTTATAGCGTTCTATGTTTTCCATCTTTAAGGATTCTTAAGATGAAAACTGATTGTAAGAGTTTTTTAAATGAGACCCCAGCCCGTCTCCTTGACCACTTCTGCTGCCGTGGCTTTGGAAAAGAGAAGAAAAGATGAGGCGTCTGTCCTTTTCATGAGTGATTTCTGCTTACATAAGAAGAATTTTATACACACGGGTCGCCAGTATATCAGGTTGAGCCTTGAGAAAGACGTTGGGAGCTTTCCCGTCTCTGATCTGAGAACGTTATAAGCACGCTTTTTGATCGTTTCTGGATATCTATTTATTTAATTTGGTCAGGGATCAATGTGACTCCTGGCACATAAAACAGCCAGCAGTTCTCACAGATCAATTTTCTCTAGTCACCATGAACTACGCAGGGACAGACAGAATTTTATCCACCAAGTAGCAGGTTTATGAATAGTGAGTTATGGCTGCGTAAATCGCCTC
This sequence comes from Pelmatolapia mariae, assembly GCF_036321145.2. NCBI lineage: Eukaryota > Metazoa > Chordata > Actinopteri > Cichliformes > Cichlidae > Pelmatolapia > Pelmatolapia mariae. Next base: position 23,379,505 of record NC_086241.1, read on the forward strand.
CATCCGTTTCAAGTTACTGCAATCGAGTTGCGGGTCTGTGTTGGCTTATGAGAGCGGCATTGAGAAAGGAGGAGAGAGCAAAATTTGAGTAAGAGTCAAAGATCACAGTGCCCTCATCATATGGTGTGACAATCCCTCTTGTCTCTTTCAGTGAGGCAAAAAGGAGACAAAGATGACACACAGCAGCTCAGCCTGTTCATGAACCCTATTAAATCCAAGGAAATCTTTGATATGTACTCTGATACTGCATTTTATTGATACTGGGAGGGTGTTTACAATATCACATACAGTTCTGCATTCCAGGAGATCAGAGCTAGGACTGGTTTAGTCCTTGTGACCCTTGAGAGTACCCCCTAAACTCATACAACTGAACCAAGGTTGACTCTTGTCCACTTGAGTTTTTACAAGTGTTTGTGATATATGGGCTCAATATGTTATGTCTGTCTATATGTTCTCTTTTATGCACACACTTATTTTAGTTGTCAGTCTGCTGATTATCACCCTGTTTAGATGCACTACTATATGCTCTGCGTGATCCAGGGAGTTCCATCACATGGCATCGTGCCACATGTGCCACCATTTTTCGGTGCAATATTTGAATTACTTGAAATTTATTTCACGAGTTATCGGAACATTTTTGTGGTTCACCCAGCAATTGGCATCAGGTTGAGTGTACATTTCTTAACATTTTGTTAGTGGTAGTCTTTGAATCAGGAGAAAAATCCCAATATGAGAATTCCCAAACACACACACACATTTATACACAAGCACTCAAAGGCTCCAGCCTCTGATCTGAGCTGACAACTCCTAAGCCACCGTTTCCTCATGCTGCTTAACTCAGACCACATTTCTCCCACTGAGCTTCTCTCCTCTCCCTAGTCTGGCTTCTCTCCCCATTCCATCCATCTTTCTCTCCGTTCCTGTAGCCAGCATCTGGTTTGAATATTGCAGTATGTGCTACTGTGTTACCGATAGAAGTAGGGAGTGTAGGCTTCTCTTTGATTTTCCATCAGCTCTCTTCCTGCTCAGATCCTACAATGCCTACGTTGAGAGAACAAAGCTGAGTGTGCAGCTTCTGTTCTGACAAACTGGATATAGATGCACTACAGAGGAAAAAAAGAGTGCAGATGTATGTTATGTTATTTTGGTTTTGTGTTTTAAAGCACGTTTAATGTTTCATTTTGAGGTCATTCATTTTGGATTTGTGTGCTTTGTCGGCCGCTCATTTTGATCACACAGTTTGTGTTCATAATGCGAGGTTTATTTTCATGCTCATCTCAGTGTCCAAATTCACTTTTGTAGTGACGTTTCCTTGATGAAAACTGAACTTTTCCATTGATTTTGCAAATTTTAAGAACTTGCATTTTGGTACATGTTGAATCAAAGTAGGTAGTTTTCAGCACCAGAGAGTTTTTTTGTCCTTTTTTAAGCATTTTGTTTTAGTAGATAACTACTATAGCAATGGTGAAATCTAACTGTACGTGCTTTCAACATGCAGAGTTTTTAATCTAACAACGTCACACACTTTCTTTTTATATTTTAAAACAACTATATGCTGCATATTAAAATCATGGTTTCTTTCACAGACAGAAGCCAGAGAAACTATTCCTAGGATGTTAGCGGAACTGGACCTGGGCCGTACAGAAAAGTGTGTGAGAGTGAACTCGGTGTCTAGTGGCTTGGCTGAGGCGGACCTGGAGGTCATTTTGAAGGCCAAGGTTCTCCCTCGTGCCATCATGTTGCCCAAAGTGGAGGACACACAGGAGGTGCAATGGGTGAGTGAAAAATCATCATCGTCATGTTTAAATAACTGTTGTTTTTCAAAATCAAAATAGGCTCAAAGTCATAAGTTGAGTTTTTTTCTGAGCCTATAAAAAAATGTATGAAAAAGTAAATAAATAAAAAAACAACAGCAAAAAAATAGCTGCACTTAAAGTTCCCATTGCATTTCTTTCTTTGAACTCTGACAGTCTTTTAAAAAGCACTGGTGCTCTTGCACAAACTCATGAAGTAAGAAGAAACCTCGGGAATCTTCAAAGCAGTCATAACAAGCTTTCCCGTTTCCAAGTAAAAGAGGGAATCGATCCCTGTCAGGGACAGACGGAGTGTTTTTCTTGGCTGCTGCTCAAGAAACAGATGACATTTCTTCGGTTTAACTTCAGAAGCCTGATAACTTTCTGTAACAGCGCAATGGTGCCTTCTGCCTCTGGTGAACTCACGGAGGACTGCTGTGAACAGTGTCCTGTTGTGCCTAAGAACTGATTTAATCAAATGTAATACCCCATAGCCAAACCAGAATGCCTCAGATTCATTACTTTCTCTTATTCTTATACACCTTTAAATATAGCATGTTGCAAATGTTTACACATGTGCAAACTTGCAAAAAAAAGGCAGTGCAGTCGTGGTTAGGCTATCAAAAACTGAAGCCAGATATTGAAAACGATGATTCTCTGAAAAAGGTCGCTAAACTGAATTGATAAATCTAATATGAAGCAATAGTGTTAGATGTTTTCCTGGTATTGGCCCTACCTCTGCTTTCTATAAAGCAGAGGTAGGGCCAATACAGGAAAATAAACCAAGATGGCCAAGACCAGGAAAACAGATGTAGACAAGTCGAGCCCTAAAAAGTCAGCAGACATTGACATCATTAATGCAGACCTGTATGATCAGCTCCAGTCACATGCCAGGGTAAACAAGATTTACTCCCAGTCTACTTACTGTTTGCATCGACATCATTTACTGAACTTCATTTTCATAAAAAAGACACGGTGCTCGAACTACGTCTAAATGCTTTTCTTGCTGTCACTTTGCATTGAGTACCCCAAGCAAGCAATGCAAAGTGGGGGATATAGCTTTTAAAGTAAGATTTTTTTTGTCTCTACTATATCAAACCACACGTATTCAGAACAGTTACAGTTGATTAAACAAGCGCGACACGTTGTGATATGTTTAGAGGAGAGGTAATCTGTAGTAAAGGTGTATGTCTAGTCTGCTTCTTTTTTTTTTTTCTTTTTGCCTCGTGTTATTACATACATGCACGCACGCACACATTTATGCTCATACTTGGTCTGAGGGAAGGAGCAGGAAGTTTTTAACTAGTGGCTTTAATTATAACATGTCTATTTCCTGCTGCCCTTTCTTTCTTGCAAGTATAATTGCTGACAGGTGTTCACTAATTCTCTCCCCTAGCTCCTTTCTCCCTTGGCTGCTTTTCTTCACTTAAGAAAGTCTTTTTTTTTTTTTTTTTTTTTTTTTTTACTTAATAAAAAATCCACTTGTGTTGTTATGCTGTGACTCAGCCAACTTAGAAAGCTTTAAGTTGTGGATAACTGCCTGTTTATGTTATGTGGTGGGTTTTTTTTAATATTAATGCAAAAAACTTGAAGTAAGTCAGCCCTTTATATTGGTACTGTACCCCTTGAGAGAAAAAGCCTGTAGGTAGCTTGCTTGTTTTAAGCATTTGATTTATTTGCCAGTATGATTTTTGCATCAGTTGGTGCATATGTACCCTTAGACAAAGTGAACTTGGTGGCACTCGATGAGGACCTGAGTCTTATCTTCATCCCATCCCTCCCAACTTTTTCACTCTCTCGCCGCTTTGTACTTTTCTTGTGCGTCTGTGTGCGCATTCGTGTTCCTCGTGTTGTAAACAAGTGTCTGATTTTCTCCACTCTTGTAAGGCAGCGCAGTAAATCCCCTCACTTGTTTATTTTCCTCCCTTTTTATTGATATTAGCTCAGGAACCTCCAAACTGATTTGTCGCTAAAAGATGGACTTGCTTGTTTCTCTTTGTGTGGAAATCTTTTCCTCTGTCTTTCTCCTCTCCTCCAGCCCTTGTGTGACTGACAGGCCTTATTGGGCTGTAACAGGCGTAACTCCCTCCTTTGTTTGAATACAATTCTCACAAAGATTTCGGAGCCGTGTGCATTCTTTGCCCACCACACTATTTGGTGTGCAATGGGACCAAAAGAATCGCACCCTGTCCCGCTCCTCCTCCTCTGCTCCTCCTCCTGTCCCCTCCCCTCATCCCTTTCTCCGCTTCCCCTCTGTGAAATGAACACTTCAGCTGGCCGGAAACATTTAATCTGGCCCCCTTTTGAAGAAAATTAATTGAAACTTGTCCCACTATAGCCTCCTTTCTCTAGCTCTATCTCCCCCTCCTTCTCTTTTCATGATTGGGTGGCGAAATTATCAGAGGCCTTGTTTGCAGCGTGGCTTTGAATGAAGAGAAGAGGTGTTATTTCTTCTTTTAACGTTACTTCTTTTTTCCCTTTTTTGGGGGGGGAATAACATTTTAAACAGGTCCCAGTTTTAAGAGCCATTGATAGCTAATGACTGCTGCACCCATCCGAGTACCAATGAACAAGGACTGTAGTACCTCTTGTATGCAGTGTAAATCAGACCCTTAAAGTGTATAATAGCTGAAGAGGAGAATACAGCAGAAGGACAGAAACATGTAATCAGAAAGCCTCGGAGGCTTTTCAGCCAGCGGTACTGCATGGAGCTGTCATTTGTTTCCCTTTGGTGGAAACCAAACAGTCCACTCAGCCTTGTTAGGGTTTGCATGGCGCAGCGTTTTGGTGGTAATCTCCGTGTGTAATATCAGATAGGTTTCCCCACAACAGGCCATATCTATCTAGTTTCCTCTGTCACAGAAATAGGTTTATCTACACCCTCTTTTCACACTCCCTCTCGGACCCCCGCACCCCTTCCTGTGTTTGTGAAGGAGGGGGGGGGGATATTATGCTAAGCCCCCAGCGTTAGTTTTTATGTTGCCATAGCAACCTTGCTCCCACAGGGTTGTGACCTCAGATGATTACAGTACAAAGCCTATTGGGTCTTGAAAACCTCTTTGAAGATGAAAAGACTTTGATGGTTTGTATTTATGCAAATCTCTCAGATATGATTTATCCAACTGAGATTGAATGGAGAGATGATTAAAATTGCCCCTATTTTTTGAAATCCTTCAATGGAGGCCCACTCTTTCAGTTTTGAGAACAAGAGTGGTGAGTGTGAGCGTGGGGGTTATTTTGCTCTTCGTTTAGAAAAATAGTAGCGCCGTACCTGAGGTTATTTATAACCGTCTTTTCTTTTTTTTTCCCCCGGTGTGTCAAAGAGGAAGAAAACGGCATGGGGGGGAGGGTGGGGGGGACATGGAGGTAGACATTTCTACTCTGAGCTTTTGCACTCTCTTCTTTTTTGTCTTTTTTTTTTTTTTTTTTTTTTGTCTGGCTTTGAAAGGAAATATCTGACGGAGGGGGCTTTTGTGTGTTTCCAGATGATAGATTTAGGAATTTGGGCTACCCCACTGGCAGTCCAGGGCTAGCTGTGAACTGGTCTGTTGGAAAAAATTGGAATGCTTTGGTCTTCAAAGAATTAAACTTGGTTTTAAAGCCCTACTTAGGTGAGCTTGCATATTAGCAGGAGTCGTGCAGGATAAAGGCCTCACCAAAATGTCACATCACACTCTGATTGTTGCTCCAGTCTCCCTGTTCCCTGCCACGGAGGAGGGACGCAAAACAGAATAATGTCACAGTAAAACACACTCAAAGACATCCTAAATCTTGTTTCTTCTCCCCTTTTCCGTATTTTGTTTCTTCTTTGGTTTTGCTGTGTGTGTGTGTGTGTGTGTGTGCACGTGCTGGGGTGTGCGTGTGCACATTTACATGTGCGCACACAGTCTCGGGGGAACACATTCTGTAGTTGTGCAGAGCCTCTGAAAGAAGGTAGAGCAGAAGACTTCAGACGAAGGGGGGAACCCTGGTGATAATGTAAAATATTTCATTTCACTTGCTTTTGTTGCCGCTCTCCTGTGCTTGCTCTCTGCGCTATTTGAACCCTCATAGATGTGCCTCTGAATAAGGACCGAAATGGGAACAGTGCAAGTAATAAAGGTGTCAAGATTTGTATCAAAAGTGAGTTTCTGCACATTAAGATTTTTTTTCTCTCCACCTTCTCTGTCTTATCCCACAGTGACTTTTGAAAGATGTGTCAAATCATTTACGATTGTTACTGCTGAATATTTTTTTTCCTTCCAGTTTTTACAACCACACAATCGCTCTGTGCCTCAGATTTCTCTTTCTGTTGAGTTTTCTCATTCGCTTAACTAATAGTGCGCTGAAAAGTCCACTGAGGGTGGCAGCAGAGTAGATGAGGAACAGAAGTGTTATCTAGTAGAACACGTCCCCCCCCCCAAGAAAAAAAAAATCTTCACAAATTATCCAAGGAATTGTAACTGGGTTTAAGATGATTATACATATGGAAATTCAGTATTCCTATGGTAAGTGTTAAGACATGTATCGAATGCTCCAAATAAGCACAAATATCCTGTGTATTATCTTGTACAGGATAGCGAGAGCAAATGAGTTTATTGCATTCGCTTCACAGAAACAGTGGGTTTTGTTAATGAGTGCACGAGCATGAAATGGTCCCTGTGTGCTTAGTTTGTTGACAGGTTTCAGCACCACTTGAAAGGATGGGCACTGACAGAACCCATTCGCCTCATCACCTTTGTGGAAACCGCTGTGGGCCTGCTCAATTTTAAGGTAAATTACAAACAACATCTCCCCCCTCCACACACAAAAAAAGAAAAAGAAAAAAAACTGCATGCGTAAGACATTTTTCTGTTTGTCCATTGTTCACTTTAGATTAAAGACTGCATCAGTGAGCAGAGAACTCCACATGTCTAAAATAAAAGGGATTCAAAGCTTTCAGACTGTCCCCCTCAAAACGAGCCTTTTGAGGCTTTTTTTTTCTACCTCTCCGTCGCGTGTCCCTCTCTCTGTCTGTCCTCTTCAGACACGCTGACATTTTTTAATTAGAACCATTTTAATATCGTCACAGTGCAAAAGTTCTTAATGATATTTTAGATAGCATCAAAGTGATTTTTTTTTTTTGTTTTGTAATAGTACAGCACGACCTTCAGCTACACGAGAAAAGAGGGCACGGTTTGGGGCATTTGGGGAGAAACCAGCTGTCATTGCTTCTTCTGATTTGTCTTTTAGTTCTTCAGCCTAATTCTGGCACTGTGGTTGGAAGTATGTGTGTTTTGATGGCAGGGGGTGGCTCTGTGTGCTGTCTTGAGAACACCCTGTAATTTTTTTTTTTTTTTTTTTTTTTTTGCCCAGACTGAACCCAGGGTTACAAGCATGAAAAAAACTCGCTGCGGCACAGCTAGTGGTGAAATTAATTTGGAGGCCAACAAAAGCACGAAACATGTTCTTATTGTTTCACAGCCTTCGCCACAGACGATCGCATTCAAGAGGGTTTCTTTCTTTTTTAAAGTTTTACTTTCCCCCGTAATAATTGGAGCCATTAGTCTTTGCTTTTGTTGTTGTTGTTTGATTTTTTGTTTCTCAAATCTTTTTTGAAGAGCAATGAAGTATAATTTGAAAAATCTTTGAAAAATGGTGGGAAAAAAATTCTGTGGGAACTTTTTGTTTTCCTTTAGTAAAATAAAGCAGCTCCACGATGTGTTAGTGATTCATGTTTTCTTAACACAAACTACTGTTCTGTTAGATGCAAAAATGTAAACATTTAATCATTTAAATAAAAAAACAGGAAACATTTTAGGTTACTTCACGGGTTTTAAAAACTTTACTGCTTCAGTCTTAACAAATTAAACCTTGTATAAAATAGCAGGGAGGCTTGATATGCAGCTTTTCCTTAAGAGCCTCGAGCCAGGTGTCTGTTTACATACCTGCAGGTGGCACCTTTAGTGGGCTGGTATACTAATATGAGTCCTTGAGGAAAGAAAGCTTGAAGTGTAATTGGGAGAGACAAATGATGTGTGTTATTATATTACCTTTATGTTAAAGATTTCAGAACGAGTAATTAGGATAGTTTTGTCATGACGAGTGTAAAATTAGGAGCATTTGTTACAGTTTAGCCTGTTTTCGTCTGTTTTACTTTAACCCATCTCAATCGGGCTGGTGTTTGTTCTTTCCAGGCGGTGTGTGAGGAAATTCGCTCGCTTGGTCCTAAGGTTGGTCTGCACCATGATGGCGTGGTGTTTGGCTCTGATGACTTCTGTGCAAGCATAGGTAGCTATTTCACATTCTGCCACTGTTGACCCCAAATTCTCTTATTCTCCTCCTGGATTCATGGCAGAGAAGATCAATTTGTGTAAAATGCACAAGCTTAGTTGCTAGTCTTTAAATATAATGCATGTCACATTTTCTCAATTTTGAACACACAATTGCAGAACTGCAGGAAAAGGGAAAACATTTTTTTCTAGTCGAATTAAGGGATGATTCACAGACGTGGGATACCTAAGTGATAAATGTATAAATGTAAATGTGCTGGAACTCAAAGATCCAATTCAATGAATTAGGTCTCATGAGTAAAAAAGGACATTGTGTCTAAATGATTATTCTTTGGTTTTTGTTTCTTGTCATTAAACCCAATGAGTAGGTTTGTTTTAAAGGACAGAGTTAATGGGTAATGAAGCACAGAGACCAGTGGTTAATAATCCCAATCGACTGTTTGGCAGCAAGAATCAGAAATGACAGAATAAACCTTGATTTTTTTTTTTATTACATAAAAGGATGTGTCAGTGTACTTTATGTAATACCTGCTGCTCATCACCCATCACAGTTTCATCTAACCTACACCTACTTACAGCTCAACAGCGTCTCTTTGAGATCTTGTCTGGCAAACTGTGCATGTGTCCTTGGACTTTTTTCATAAGGTGCCACACGGACCAAGGATGCCAGAGAGCTCCTTTATGCAAGGCAGAGGGTGGTTGTGACTGCCAAAGCCTTTGGGCTACAGGCTATTGACCTGGTCTACATCGACTACAAAGATGTGGAGGGGCTGAGGCAGCAGGCCAGAGAAGGCGCTCTCATGGGCTTCACAGGTAAAGTTTCTTGTTTCTTTATCTGAAATCTGCCCTTGTTCCTTCAAATCCTGACTTGAGACATCACGTCTGTCACTGTGATTTACCTCTGATTTCTGCATTTGCTTCACATTGTTCTCATCTGTTGCTCTTAATTTCTCTTCCTGAATATAGCATGGCAACAGGCATCCCTTACTTCCTGTTGCAAGCAGCATACAAGTAGTTCAGCTTTCACTCCCTGTGCCCTCTGTTACATGTGGGTTTTTATTTTGTTTTGGTTTTTTTCTCCCGTGTCTCCTTCCAAATGAGAATGGGGAATGAACCAGCTGATAAATGCTTTAAAATGTTACATGAAACACTGTGGGAGGTGACAGAGCATCCTTTGGCTTTTCATTTGTTATTTATATACTTGTATTGCACACTGCAATGAAGATCTCACATTTCTTTTGTGCCTGTATGAATGGGTGTGTGTGCACTTGAGTATGTATAATTAAAAGGAGTTATTAGTGTGTCTATAGCCAGGTCATGCTTTTTGTGTGTGCGTGTGTCTGTGTGTGTATGTGTGTGTAGCCCTGCAGACTGCCTGCAACAGACCACAGAAGGCAGGACAACCTGTTCCCACAGTGGGTTTTTGCAGGCACTGTTCTTGCAATCCTGCAAATAATTCTTTGATATTTTTGTACCATTTTTTAGATGTTAAAATCCAAAATATATGTAGCTTTTCCCCCCCTGTGGTGTAGATCCACATAAACTAAGGCAACACATGACTGAATTTCATGGTTTTGTAATGGCTAGGATTTTTTATTTTTTATTTTTTTGCCCCAGTTTCAGATCATTTTAGCAGAACAGCATCGGACATTAGTCGCCAATCACACTGGGAAAAGATGGAGAAAAAATAAGCACTGGCACAAAAAGCGTAAATCCCTTTGTACACTCTTCTGAACATCTACTCGACACACACGTTACCTTGCACTTAAAATCAACAAATCAGTCTGGACTTGAGCTTCTTTTGTTGCTTTTGATTTTTTGGTTTTGGTTGTCTCATACAGAAACCCTTCCAGGTGACCTCATTTGCCACCTCTATTCTCTGGTGCAGCATGTTTGTGTGCATGCTTTTGAGTGTATTTATCTCAGAATTACTCTATATTGCACTATAGCCAAGTGCCTTTTATTTTTATTTTACATTTTTCTTGTTTGTTTGTTTTAATTATGCTGCAATTTTACTCAGAATGTATATTATGTTTAGTACAGGGGTTCCTCACGTTAATGCCATTATTAGACGTGTAATATCCTGTTTTTGTTTAGTTGTTGGACTCGGCGTGATTCCAAGAAAACAGAGAATCAAAAGAAATCTGAAGTGTGGTTTACATGAAGCAAACGTTTTAAAAACTAATTAACAGAAACAGTCATTTGAAGAAATAAATGCTTTTGATTTGATATGGAGCAGAACTGTTTAAAGCAGTGGATTAGTGGCTTTCAAGCCATGGGCACTCTGTATAATCTTAGTTAGTAGCTATTACTGGCCCGAGTGTGCTTAAGCAATAATGCGGTGCAGCCAAAAGCTTCTACCTGTGCAGTAATTGACCTTGGCACTAACTAAGCCGCATACAGCACCCATTAGTGCTGAGCACGGAACACACTGGTCAAACGTAAACACTCGCTGCTGCTTACTGGTTAGCATAAATGAAGCCAAACTCCTATGCAAATATATGTTGGGGAGGAATATCATCCGTTGAGTTCTTTATTAGTTCACTCTTTACTTTTTTAGCACTTTTTTTTAATGCGCTATAAATCAGGTTCCTGTTAAGGCTCAGTGATCCCTGTGAAAATGTTTGCTGCTCAGAAACAGCACTGTTCCACAAATTCTCTGCTCTTAGGGACCACATTTCACTTCCATCTCTGGGACCCTGCCCATCATTCGCTTGAGAGCACTTTGCTAAATAGCAATCCTCCAATGAGATGCCAGCACCACATGGCAGGCCGGGATTGGCTGGAGGGCATGATTGATGTATTTTAGGAGAACCAATGGGTTGTAACTGAGGGCACCTGAGTCACCCTTGTCTGCTTCTTCGCTCTGTCATTCTCCCCTTGTCCTAAACAACCACACACACCCTCACACTGACACAAATAGACACCCTCTTTCCGTATTATAAACCTGGTGGTTTTCTGTGTGGAAACATGCCCCCGTCTTCTGCCCAGAAGTAAAACAGGTGGCAGAGAAGGGTATACACACACACACACACACACACACACACACACACACACACACACACACACACACTTGTCCTCCCTCACTTCTGATAGAAGGTAAACATACAGGCACAATGTTCCACTGAAAAATTATCACATAATATTTGCTTTCTACCTTTTTTTTATGTTGAAATGAATCAGACTAACTGTTGCAGTGGCATATGCACAAACACATGCACACATGCACAAGCCTGCAGACATACAAGTACACATTCATACACAACTCCAGAGTGGCCTGGGGAGTCCTCGGGCTGTTTGTTCAACAGAAAATGTGCTGTCACAGTCTCTGCTTCACACACTGAACCCCCATCAGCAGTCACCGGCAGTTCGCAAATACAAATACACACAAACACACAGAATGGGTTTTTGAACATATTTTGTCATGTGCACACTTTCCTGAAAGGTGTCTATTTATTACAAATGGCAGTTTATGAATTATGTGGGCTCATAAGTAATTGTTCAAGCCTTTAACGATGGCATGTTGATTGTGCGAGCGCTGCGGGTTTGTCTAGGGTTAACCAGGGTGAGTGGAGCAGGATGAAGAGAGGGTTTCTCTCTCTCGCCTCGTCTCCCCTCCTTGCCTTTCCTCCTCTCTCCTGGGCCGAATTCCCCCCTCCCCCCCCCCCCCTTTTTTTTTTTTTTTGTAGCCCGTGCAGCACGCCCGCCCGCTCAGCCACCTTGAAGGATTTGTTGTTGGCGACAGTGCTAAGCCCTAAAGTGTCGAGTTCCTGCTGGCTGCCTCAGAGCCGCCGTTCTCACCCAGACGTTTCATAACCTTAACTTATCACTACAAGTTTGATCTGCAAATGTACATGGGATTATGTCTGTGGCGTTCACCCACATTTAACTGAGAGGAAGTGGGAGCGGGAAGGTGGGGGGATTGTGGCAGATGGAGCCAGAAAATCCATGTTGGGATTCTGTTTAAGATCAGTGTCATTGTGAAGCCAGGGTTGCTGATCATATGGCATCCTAAAATTAAATATAGAAAAATGATACGTGTCAATTCAGACATTGGATTATTAACTGTTTCACTGTGGTTATAAAATTAACACTTCATATACATTGCACTGTCTTATTTAGCCTTGTTTTTCCTTGTCAATTTCCAGTGATTCACTTACCCGTGCATGCCCACGGAGGCTTTCACAAACTGTTCTTTCATCAGTAAGTGTGTTTTTCTAGATGACTTCTGTCACATAATGAAGTCTAACTAAGCATTTAGTGACATTTCTGCTTAACAGCAGGGCTGCAAGCAGAGCGGAGACACGTTTTATCTGTCATAAAGCACAGCATCGTCTGGCCCCGTTCAGCATCCTGACTATCGTCATTTTGAAACTTATACAATCCTCTCTTGCTTCTCCTCTCTCTTCAGTCCTTCCTAATTCTCAGCCTGCTTTTCTTTTTCTATCATCTTTGTGCAGCAGTTCACATGGAAATAAGCATTTTATCTGGTTTTAGTCGTGCACGAATTGTATTACTTCTATATCAACAAGTAAAAGCACTGTTTTTGGAACACATTCTTCTTCTTCTTCTTTTGGTTTCATTTGAAGGCACTGAAACCCCGCTGTTATAATTAGCACAGTTAATTTTCTTTTTGTGTGTGTGTTTCTCCATAGGTAAGCAGGTTATCCACCCAGGGCAGGTCCAAGCTGTGCAAGAAGAGTTCTCCCCCAGCAAGGAGAGGGTCCAGTGGGCCAAAGAGCTCATTGCTGCTTTTGACCAACATCAGAAGGAGGGAAAGGTAATGTTAACATCCTTTGCGAAAAGTAAAACTGCATATTTTTTTTCAGACTTTGAAAAGTCAGTGGAGTTTCTCTGTGATGGCAGTGTTTTGGTCTAAAATGTCTTAACAATTTTTCTCGTAGCTGATAAAATGTAAGTGTGAAGGTGATTTTATTAATTTGTTATAATTCATCAGCTCCATAGATGGGTGTGTCATTTGCCTTAAATGTCAATTTTTTCAACACAAAAGGTGACTCTGTATATTCTTCTTGGTTATTAGTTTGTTAGTATTGGCTCTTAATCAATTTTTTTAGCAATTGTATTCAAGCTGCAGCGACAATTGAATTCCATTTTTATTCTTTTATAGAATAATATTTTTTTGTGAATCATTCAGAAGATGCACTGACTGAAAACCTTTTTTATAAATGATGTAAGAGTATTTCAAGTGATCCCTCCCCCTTAAATGGTCGTGTCCAGGACAGTAAAATATCTGTGTCGACTGTCTGTTGACAGGTCCGAGGTCTTTCTCTGCTCTATCACTCAGACCGATCTTTTGTGATACACAATTTTTGTGATACACACCTCTGTAGTTCCAGAGAATACGTACTGTACACCCCTGGGTGACTCTCAGAGACAACATAGGAGGGTGGAGGGGTGGGGGGAGCTGGGCCAATTAAGTGTACAATATTATTGTTCCTAATTTAGTGCATGGTTGGATCCTGTGTGCTGAGCTCTGTGGTCTATCTGCTGAGGTAATACACAATCTGCCTACACCTCTCTCACTGCCAGGGCTGCTCCTACTAAGCATCGCCCGAGGGATTCATATCTTACCCATCCCTCTGCTGTGTATGCATGTGTACGTGTCTTTCTGTGTGTGAGAGGGGAGTGTGTACGTAATGGTTTGAATGGTGAGCAGGGTTTGTCCCTTTGTCTTACAATGTGACAGGTGCTTGCCTTTCATAATCTTTACCTCCAGCCACTGACAACAATTTTGACTAAAGGTTTTTTTTTCTGCAGATTTTTTGTTTTGACTAATATGTCTGCTGCTAAATGTCAGTTTATATAACACTCGAGGGTTATATTGTATGGCAGACACTCCGAGTATTCGTCATGCAAATCAGGATCAAATGCGTTTTATTGGGCATGTCTGATCTCATGTTTCTCTCTGTGTTCTCCCTTGTGTTGCAAACCTGTTCAGGGTGCGTTCACCTTCCGCGGCAGCATGATAGACATGCCCTCGCTGAAGCAGGCTCAGAACATAATAACACTCTCCGCCGCGGTGCCACAGAAATAACACAACTGGTGAGAAGAAATGGCAGGAACCACACGACTAATCTGGGACGTGGAGGTCAAAGGAAACTGGAAAGGCTGCTGGTCTCGTGGCTAAAGTGACATTTCAAAAACTTTTCAGCCATCGTCTCATTGCTTCACAAAAATGCAGTGTGGAAACTGTGGATTTCATTTGTGATTTTTGTTTTTATTAAGGTTGATTTATGTAGCTTTTTTTTTCCTTTAAAAAAACTGTTGTTAATTTTGCTGCTGAGGTCCAATTCACATTGTTTTCAGCAATACCAACTCTGCAACTACCATGTGTCGACAGTATTTGCCTCTTAAAACTCACTTACAAGGACTATTGCCCTTGCAGCTTTCTTGGCATGCTCTGCAGTGTGTGTGTGTGTGTGTGTGTGTGTGTGTTTCTGTGTGTGTGACCATGCCTCCTCTTTCTCCTAGGTCATGATAAATGCTCTCCCATCTCCACGGTCCAGGCAGCTGGGCAAAAGGGTAAACAAACACAACAAGCCACTGTTGTGGATCTATTCATTGGGCCCCAGACTTCAAGTCAGGCCTCAGCCCCCTGCGCAGGGCCTGACTCACAAACATCAAAGTCCTGCTTGCTTTTTTTTAAAAAAAAAGAAAAGAAAAACCCAGATGGAAGCGAATAAACTCACAATTTAGCTTTTTTTTTGGTATCATTCTCCTTAGTAATGGCATGCAGCTCTCTCTGTGACAGCTGTGAGCCTGTGGTTGATTGTGTGTTGATGGAGAAGGCGTGTGGCGTTAGGCTCACCATTAACTTCGACGAAAAAAGCCGCCAAAAAAAAAAATACACAAGCTGGTAGCAGTATTCTTTATATGAATCATTTATCTTGAGATTAAGGTGACCCGATATTAAATTAGCATCTAAGGAACTTTAATCTTATAAACAGCGAAACATAAAGATGAACTCGTTAGCGAGCGAGGCAGAGAAGTTTGTCTCATCACAAACAGAAGCATAAAGGGGCTTTGTGAAGTGCTTGTCCGTGTCTGACTTGCACAGACAGTGAAGTGGGTGTGATGTTAGAATGAGACAGATTAGTGGCCATGTTGCTCCAGCAGACCAGGACTGGGGCTTTGTCTCTCTCTGACTGTGGATAGGAGGATAATTGGGGGGGTGTTGAATGGTTAATAGTGCCATTGGTGACCATGGTAATGAAAGGCGCCATACCTCCTCTACCCCACCTCATCCACTTTCTGTCTCTCCCTCTCTCTCTCCATCTCTCTTTCTCTATCTCTATCTCTTACTGTATGATCTATTGTGTCTGGGGCAGGGTTGGTGTCTGTGCCAGGCCAGGCCCAGACAAAAAGATCGAAGCCACTCCTGGGTCCAGCCAAAGACCCTAACAGTAAGCTGTCTCTTTGGCATTTGGCCACATAATTTTTTTCCCCCACCCCTTCAGCTTGTGTGTGTGTGTGTGTGTGTGTGTGTGTGTGTGTGTGTGTGTGTGTGTGTGTGTGTATTTGTTTGTTTGTTTGTTTGTTGTCAACCAAATTATACCCTGAGATTGGTGGAAAACACTGCTGCTGTTTGACTTCCACTAAATAAACCTCCTCCCCAAAATATTACTTGTAGAGTTATTTTGCGAGGCTTTGTAGGTCATTCAGAACAGATCTCGGGCATCTTTATGCTCATCCTTGTGACATAAACTGTAGTAATTAAAAGAGATGAGTTCTTTTACCTCTGGGTTGCATTATGAGCTTTGATTATGGTGTAACTCTGTTTCAAAATCACTCAGTGGAGACTTTGATCAAACTTTGAAGTACTTTACTTTAACTTTTTAAACTTTTAGGTGTTTTGTTATTGATGCATTTTTGATCGGAGTGAGAATTTTTTTTAAAAGTTGCAGAAATAAAGATAAAGCAAATGAATAAAATGATTGACTGTCTAGACAGCGTCAGTCCCCACTTTATATAATGCTGAGTCTTAAATATTCCCTCCATCTGTATACTTTATATTATGTATTCAGCAAACACACCTTGCTTTTAATGTGAAAGTATGCTGATGGATGAAATATTTAGTATACTTTAAATACATACATTGATTATTTGGATTAGTCAATTTTTTTTGTAGAATTGCCGCCATTAATAAAATAACTGTTTAGAGCGCAGTAGAATGAGAGTCCAGCAATGACAGAGAGACCAGTCTGATGAGACAAGCTGGCTTTTCCAAGTTGCTCTGTGCCAACAGGTGTCCCCACAGACAGGAAGGCAGATCTCAGAGCAGAGGAAGCAGCACATGGCATCATGCAGAGACAAAGCAAAAAGGGCAGCTCTTCTGTGGCTGATCAGGAAATGATTTGGTCACTTTATGTTTTGAAAAAAAAAAAAAAGAGCACAACACACTCTGAAGGTTAATGAGCCACATATAATATCATGTTTACCTTCCACCCAATGATCTTGTTATTATTGGGTATTTTTTAATCCCCCCACCCGCCCTCCCATCCTCGTCTACTGAAAGGTGAAACAAATGGTATCTTTGCACTTACTTAGACGACTTTCCAATTCGGTAACATTTGGAAATGGGGGGGCAGGCAAAGTGAACGATGTCAGTGACATCTCTGTAGATTAGAGGAATGCATCCCTGTCTGCCTGTGTAATTCTACATGACATTTCTATTATGTGTGGAACTGATAAAATCTTCCCAGCTCGCTCGACTGTTGTATTTAAATACATCTCTCCGGTATTCCCAGAGAGATTAAATTACAATTAACACGATTATAACCTCACAAAATTGTGACGGGAATCAATTAGGCTGCAAGCAGTATTTCATAGCCCGGTAATGTGTTGGTCGAGATTGCTTTCATAAATAATGAGGGACAGCGCAGGCGGAGAAAATGCATGTATGCAAAACACTGTCAGAAGAAAATTAAAACGAAATGTTTTACATATTTTTCCATTAATCTAAATGGGACCCGTGTGGCAAAGATAGTTTTATTCTAATTCCCCCGCCCGGGGATGCCCAAATAATGACTTGATGTTTTAATAGACTTGTAATGACAATATATGACAAACTAATTGCAGCAGAAGATTATTCTAAAGCAATAAAATACCTCGTTATTGCGCTTGGCGCACAGTTTGAGAAGTGTAAAGCTATTAGCAAAAACGGCTTAAAAATAAGGTGTGCACAGCTGCTCAATATAGAAACATTTCGTTTACGATAATTAACTCTGTTTCAATATTTAGTAATATTGTTTTAAATAAATGAGGACATTTTCGAAGTGACTGCGATGGGCCGTGTTTCTACGAAACTGTGACGGCACTGTTACAGTCGCTTCTTAATTTTCATTATATCACTGCCCTCAGGCGCACAACCCCGCAAAAATGTTATCCCTTACCACGGACTGCTCATACAAAAAAATAAATTACAATTTTTTAAAAAAAAAAAAGGGCTTTAGGTATCATCATGGCCTTGCAGAAATACAATTTTCAGGTGTTTTTTCTTTTCTTTTCTTTTTTTAAGAGTAAAAATGTGGCACGTGTATTTGAACTGCAGGTTGTGTCAAGTCACACAGAAATGCTCTACCTTTACTTTGATTTAGGGCTCTTTTTTCTTTTAATATCAGCTGCTGTATTCTGAATGGTCTGCCTGCTTGGCAGCGTCCACACAATCTTCACTAACTCGTTCTTGGCGGAACCTTTTAAATTTCCCCCACTGATGGCAGGGGCATGTCCACTCTTCTTCGTCTTCTTCTTTTCTTTTTCTTTTTTACCCCAACAGTGCGTTTGGGTGATATGAAATTCATCGCGGCCCTGTCTGTGCTGCGTGATTCATCTGGCACATGTGGACCATTACTAACTTCATTTGAGGAGACCTTTTGTCTGAGTGTCCCCGTCACCGAGTGAAGTCCGAGAGGATGGGACGGCGTGGGAGGAAATCAGGAGAGATATCAAACCCCAAGTTTCCTCTCACTTTTAAATTGTGCCATAAATCTTTCCTTTAAAAAAATGCAGTGTGTCTAAAACGATTCCATAAATTATATAATTTTCATGACCTTTTTTTTCTTCCCAATGCAAGCCGAATAATGACGACACTTCATTCTCCTCACGGGTATAAATATTGTTCTAGTTTCTATCCACCTGCTAAAGACCCATCCTGACGATGATGGGCGGGATTTAACTGTATCTATTGGGCTGAAGCCCCCAAAGCCGCGCAGGCCTCTGAAGGCCCTCTTGGTTCTTTTGGATGTCCGGGGTGTGTCCGCTTAATGTCATCTGCATTTAGTGAAAGAAGATTGTGCAGTTTATTAACAGATGTCAGGCTGGTGAGATCTAACCTTTGGGCGGGTTAGAGCTTGCCTTTGCCTTCAGAGCAAATTGGGAATGATCCCCTCAAAAGTTAAATTATGGTCAGATTTTATTATTTTTAAAGGTAAGTTTAAAAAAAAATCTAGGTGACTTTACCTTCCTCCAGGCTTTGTCTTGCTCGAACTTCCCCCTCGATTCACTTCTTTTTAACGGGCTCAGATCAAAGGGGCTGCCCGCCCCGACGGAGACCAGTAAAATCGGCCCGCTTTGTCTGCTGTTGCCAGGAGTGAGGAAGGGTGTCCGGGAGGAGGAGAGGGAAGAGGGGTGGCATGGTAATGAGACTCCTTATAGAAGCTCAAAAAGTCTCAAAAAGTTATTCCCCCCCCCCCCCCCCTCTCAAATGTCCATCTGTCGTCACATTTTAGTATCTCTATTTTTATTTCGTCTATTGACTTTACTGAATAATGAGTTTCAATAGCTCCTTATTTTGTAGTCGACTTCATTTCCGATGAATTACAAAAAGCAGTTTTAGAGCAGGCGTACAAACAGGAGGCTGTCGTGTGCTGTCAGAATGTATATATGTATTTTTTCATATCGCATCTGTGGGCTTAATGAGACATCACCTCCATATTTGACTATTTTACCTGAATAAACTATGAAACCGATTCTGCTTAGTTTTGAGAAAAAAAAAGCCACTCGGATTTTGTTTGTTTTATTGCAATGTCCCTGAATGCATCAGCAAGATAGACCAGTGGAAAGTTTACGCGATTGGGGCTGTGTGTGTGTGTGTGTGTGTATGGTCTTTAAAGAGGAGGGCCAGACATCAAATATCACACCTGCCTCTAAGAGTCGGTATCATCTCCAATTGTGTGATGGGGTATATATTTATGACTTGATAGCGATTAAAAAAGTTGAAAACAAACTTATTTATAGAAAGATTTACGGCTTCCTCACAACCTTGCAACTTTTTTTTTTAAACCTTTTCTTTCTTTCTTTTTCCTGGCAAAATATCTGCTGTGGTTGGGCACTGATGCGCATCCTGTGATCCTGCTCTCTACACGCCGTCCCTTTGTTCTGTTTACCTGAGCAATATCAATATCTGCTCATCCTCTATAAAAACGCCTTCACACTGGCTTCATTTGTCGAGTCACACATGACGGTTTGGAGCAGAACAGACAAACACAAACGCACAACAACAACAAAAATGACAGTCGGAACTGTTAAAATGGAGCATAACTGACGAATAAGAGGCTGTAACAACTTTATCCTTCCGAGATAAAAGTTTAAAGGCGTGTTAAAAGGGTTGTGTTTCTCTGCTGCGCTCACAATTTGCATGGGAGAACAATACAAGGGTTTTGCCTTGTTAAAAAAAATCACTGAACTGTTTTAAAAGCGTCATAAACGCAAAACGCAACGACGTGAATTCGGCATTATTTGCACTATTTTTATTTATTTATTTATTTTTACAATCTCGACAAAAACAGAAAATGAGGAGGAGGGGGGAAAGCACGCACTGATGTGGACCTTCCTCCCACTCCTCTCTCCTCTTTGAGCAGGTGGAGGCCTCGCACCTGCACCTGCGCACACAGCTGCGCGCACCTTGTTATTGCTGCCGCTGCTTGACGCACAGATGAGCACAGCGCAAACCCGACAACACAGTCCCGACAATATAAACCTCTCCAGTGCCACAGTTCTTAGCCTCAGCATGTTTCACTTCATTTTATAGAGAGACGCCAAAACATGCTCTCTTTCCAGGAACTGGATACATATAAGCAATTTTCTATCCAAATAAAGCAAATAAAATGCCTTCACCAAATTATCCTCCTCCTCCTTTTTAAAATTAAAAACAACAACAACAAAAACTGTTAAGTGGGAATAATGCTGTATTTATCCCGGTCGTGTTGCCGTCTATCTCTTGTTTGTCATGCTCCGGACTTCAACATGACACCATCTAATCCAATTAAACACGATAACCCTGGACTCACTATTATTCTCCTCTTTTTTTCCCTTCGAGTTGCTGACAAGCACTCTTGGTTTTGTGTGAAAGAGAGAGTCAAGAGCCCTCTCTTAATCCCGGGCACGACTAGAAGTGATTGAAAAGTGAAAGAAACCCCTTATTGGTCCTCGAGCTGGATGGTGTGTTCTTTGTCCGGTCCTGTGGCTTTTTGTTCGGTACGGTCATCATGCATAGCAGCCCTTTAATTTAGGTCTTTAAAGGGAAATCACGTTTATTGAGCCGGTGGCAGTTATTCGTCTGCGTCAGCGAAGAATAGTTTATTGAAACAAAATGAATAAATCTCCAAACATCTAGAGTCTCTTTATTATCTCGCTAAATGGGAAAAACTTGTAATCCAAACAGCCCGCTAATTGGGATTTAGGAAACATTAATCGACGTCTAAAGTGTGCCTAATTTGCCCTTTTTTGTTTAAGCAGATTAGGCCTGTGTCTGTTATGAAAAAATAACTAGATAACATTCAGCCCTCGCTTTTCGTCACCGCCTCCAACCCCTTAAACCTCAAACACAAATAAACGACTGGTTTTATGGCACCTTCTGGAATTAATTACTTTTTCCCCAGTATTCATTAAGCCACATCTGGAGTAGAAACTTCCACCGATTCTTAATAAAAATACAATAAATAATCATAAAAATTGAAAATTCAGATGAACGAAATCAAAGTTTCAAAATGAACTCGCCACAAATTAAATGCGTTCTTTTAAAAGTCGCGGGAATGCATTGCTGAGGATTTTATTCAGAGCTTCGTCTAAGCAGGCCGGCATAACATATTGTGGATGTGGCAAAAATGACAGGTAATTGACATTAATCCGCTCGCTCTGAGACTCAGGGGGGATCTAAAGTAAATGGGGATACGGTTAATGAAGCACCACTTGCCCTTTGGATCTCGGTCACAGTGTGCGGCGGGGAAGTTTGAAGAAACTTCATTCGTTTAACTTTTCCGACGTGCGTCATAAATAAAATGACGCAGGAGAGGCCTGGTGTGGGACTGCGCTGCAAATTAACAAATGAGAAACATTTCGGAGTGCCATTTGAGGGCATTCTGTTGCAGAAGAAGAAAAAAGCCACCAGCGACTCGGTGCAGCTTACTCTTTAAGTGATTACTCAGCGCATTGCGCCGCTTTAAATGACATCTCAGACGGTGTCGCGAAATTGGCGCTTGCCTAACCAACTCCAACCGTCCAGCAACCTGCATGGTCGTCATTATGCTTATTATCATTCATATTGGGAGCTCTCCCCATTGGAAGTGTGACGAGCCAGACAGAGGCCAGGTGAGAGAGGTAGGTTTTCAGAGTGAGGAGTCGGACCTCGCCTCTTCACGCCGCTCGGTGCTACAGGGGCCTGCTTAATGAGGGCGCCTATGGGGGCCCTCCTGGATGGAGAAAAGTGTCCTAACCTCGTCACGGCCGGTCAGAATTGAAGCACCGACACCTGCGCGTCACCCTCCTCCTCCGCCTCCTTCTTCTCCTCCTGCTCCTCCCCTCTAGCTCCCCCCCGGCAGGGTTTGCCACAGCCCCGCATCCCCGAGAGTTCATACTCTGTGTACAACTTTTGACAACGATAATGACGCGCATGGTGATGCTGAAAATCTAAGGAGGGGCTGTAGTAGGGAAATAAGAACTGTAGTAGTAGTGTGTGTAGGGGAGGGGGTGATTCTGGCTTTGCATTTCTCCTCAGGACCAACACACTCCTGATAGAAAAGCACCACTCTTCAGCCTCCCCACTGAAGTGATGAATACATAATTTGCAGGCTGGTCTTCTCACAATCCGCTTCCGTTCAAATGCCTATGAAATGTGCGAGTGCTGGAGCTGTTAGAAGTGAACAGTGCACCTGCATAATTACCTCACGTTATGTGATAAATAATCCCCAGGTGAGAGTTACAGGTTATGTTTTACTTCTTTTTTTTCTTTTGGTGAACTATCAGTCATGTTAATAAAATATCACCATCTCTCAAGGCCTGTGTCACTAAGATGGATAAGCGTTGATGGTTTGTGAGCTATACTGTCATTTACAATGGCGAATGTCTGTGAAGGGCCAGAAAGGTCCCCGTCCCCAGTGGAGCTGGCCTAATTATACAATTAGTCTTGTGATTGGGACAGTCCCGCGCTAAGTGTCCTGTGGGACAAGCAGACACATTATGGCTGTCATCAGTGTCTTCACAGCAAGTAAAAGAGTGCTGTTTATGTCCTTAGATGGAGGTGGAGCGTTGTGATTTCTAGCCAGCGTTAAAACCAAACTTGCCCTTAAGTACAAAGTGTAAGGAAAATGTATGGCGGATGGAAATCTGTCAGGACACCATTACTGCCATAGGTCATCTTGGCATTCAATCGTTCATGTCTTAAGCCTCATCTGGGGCCTCAGCAGACCCAAACCACATCTCTTTGAAGCCCCGGGTCACATTGAGACCCCCATATCTCAATCTTATTGCCCATCCAGCCATATTTCCTTTCTGGCTTATCCCTGGCCAGTTGGAAACATCAAGACTCCACATTTTCTTCTGCTCATTCAGAGCCATATCGGTCACTGCCAAACCCAAGTATGTTTAAAAGAAGGGAATGGGTTTTCAGGCTGCTTATGATGTTTGGGATCCACGCAGACATCTCCATGAAGTCAGAGGGAGGTATTGGCACTGCATGGTTGAGGAAGCAGTGGCGCCTCCATACTCGAAGCTTTACTACTAGCACACTGCCTTATCACATTGGATTAGAGCTCCTACAGTGACCTCAAAGCTAAGGATGATTGGTAGCCAACTTCACCAGTTTGCCCATGATGAACATATAGTGCTTCAGCGATGTAAAGACAGCGAGATGTTCGCAGGCAGAGCGCCAGTCACACTCTTATCTGGTGTTGGCACAAATAGCTCCTTGTCTTTTCTTTATTGACGGGACTGTGTCTTGAGCTCTCTTTGCTCCTCCTTATCTGGACATAAACCTCTTTTGTTTTTTTTCCTTTCCAAATATGCCCCATCCTCCCTCTCCCCACAGAGTGATTTTCACTCTCTAAATGCTGACCTTTTCTGCAATAAACCAGATGCATTCAGGGGCCGTCTTTCTGATGTTGCAAGCATGATAGTTCTCCACAAATCTGGTTCTGATATCAATCACTACAAGCAAAAGAGAGGCTGATGGAAAGAAAAAAGCTTTTTTTTTTTTTTTTTTTATAAAAGGCAATGAAATAAACTGATGGACTGGCACTATGCTTCTGAAATCATTCTTAGCAATCAAAGATGGGTTTTAAGATATGTAAAGTGAGAAAAGGAAGGGTTATATATGGACTTGAATTTGATAAGCAGGGATTCAGGTGGTGAACGTAATCCCTATTTTATGGAGAGGCCTCCAGTGTACTTGACCCAGGTCAGTGCATGAATATAAACTGGCTATATTATGGAGCTTGTGTCATGCCTTTTCCCTTTTTTCTTTTTTTGGAGCTCAAATCAAAACATTTTTAATTTGATTGTGCTTTTATATCTGAAAGCAGCCCTCGTTTATGTGCCAGATATGAATCTGTTTCTTTTAGATACACCTAGTACCCTGTAAGCAGTTCCATCCCTGGGCACAAATCAAAATATCCTTGACTTAAAAAGTCCATCTGCTTCGCTTTGATTGAGCATATAGTTCACTGTTTCCCTCCACCCCTCTCATCCCTAGTTTCCAAGTATGATGAAGCCCACATCCTGCATTTAGAGGCTTTTAGGAAAGCCCTGTCATTCAATAAGAGACTACTAGGGCAGCATGCTCACGCTTATCTGCACTTTAGTTTCTACTTTCTGGCCGGTGGGCAATATAAGGGCCAGGTAGCAGGGCCTGGCTCATGCGGTTGTCCGTGGACGACCTTGCTCTCCTCACCTACTGCCTTGGAGTGGCTCCCAGTCCTGGGATGGGGGCTTTGGACCAGCACCAAGTCTCTACCCCCACAGATGTTACTGAGCCACCAGATATTATGTCAGTTTCTGAGTGATGTATCACACTCTTCTGAGTCGGAGTGCATCTGCAAAGTACCCATGATACATGTGACAACATAGCAAATCAGTTAAGTAACCCAGTCCCTAAAAGACTTAGTTAAAATGTTATAATTATGCCTCTACCAGTGACGCACTGATGGTTCATCCCAGAGATTATCTACTTCCTAAAGGACAAGGTAAAGAACAAAGTGTTTATGATCAGGGATGACTAACGTAGAGCTTACATTTAAAACAAAACAATACACAAATGTTTCTTGTTAAAGCGTTACAATAAAAAAAAAAAAATTATTTGGCTTGAAAATATGCCACATGTATTTGTTTCAATTCATTCACATAGAATTATATCAGCTCTTCAAATTTAATTTCACAGTGCTGACATTACAAATATCCACATGTGTATTGTGTTTCAAAGACGCCTGGCACTTGTTAGAAATGTGTTCTGTCAGTAGGGTTTTTACACTTCATTTGTGCTTTTTTTGCTTGAGTTTTTTTCTCGTGCCCCTCCAAAATATTTTTTATGCTGAAATCACAATAATTAGTCTTAATTTGATTAGTGTAATATATATAAAATATAGTCTTTATGGGGGACATTTTTTGGATATGTTTTGACCCAAAAAGGTATTTAAAATTAAGTCATGGAAAGCTTTTTAAAAATGACTTTCAAACAGAAGAGCAAGCTCTTGTGTACACTCTGCCTGTATTAGTGGTACCACTTAACAAAAAGTTAGTCTAAATGTCAGAACAAGAATAATTTTCCTCATCACTCAGGTTCTGCTTATATAAAATGATAAAAGCGCCCAAACCTGCAAAGCTCCTACAGGCAAAATATTATAATGGGGAGAAAAAAAAACAACAACATATTTTTGCTATTAACGCTATAAACATGATGATGTGCTCACAGTAATTGATTTAATGAAGTTCCTATGAAACTAAAACCAAGTAGGCTACAGGTCAGTAGAGTAACCCCCCCTGCGTGCCCACTGTCAGATGTTTAAAGTCCCGGACTCCTTTGGGAAAGACATCAGGGCTAATAGGTGAAACCACAGCTGTTGATGTCGGGCTGAAGAGGAGCGACATTCCCCCTGCAGAAGTCCGAGAGCACCGAGTGTAAAAGCAGACGAAGAATTTTCACTTCTCCCAGCGTTCCCAATCCATGCTTCTGGAAAAAGATTCCTCTCCCCTCCTCAACAAAAAAAGAAGAAAAAGAAAAAACGCAGATGTTTTAAATCGCATCCTTTAACTTGGAATTCTCATTTTTTCCTGCAGGTTGGAGTGCAAAGTATAAAACTTAATGGCTGCAGAGCAAACTGAAAAAGGGGCACTTTGATTCTGTTGGAGGAAAAAGAAGAGAAAAAAAAAGGAGGGGGTGGGGGGTATCGGCTCTAAAGGCAGCCTTGGAGTTGCGAATGTGGAAGTTAAGCGGGAGCCGTGCAACTTAAACTGAGCTGCCTTGTTTTCTGACATGCTCATGAAACTTGAAACTTAAGCTAGCTAGTAACCAGGTAGGGAGCTTTGAAAAATGGCAAAATGCCTGCACTGCAAATATGAAGCCAGTAAAAACAAAGTTCCCACTCACAGAAAGTTATGCACACAAACAGGTGGAATCCTGTGGCAAAGACGCTCTTTAAAGCTATAAGTGCAGAGACACTGAACGTGCTCGTAAGTTACCACCATCATTCAGAAACATCAGTCTCCATTAACATTTGGCTCCACAGCAAGAACTGGCAGATAATGTAACGCTATTAACACTGTCTTTTTACTGGCTGCTAGTTTATATGGTTGATTCTCTTACTGATAGGAAATATTTAATAAAATAAAAATAATAAAACCATTTCCACCCATCAGGACGTTTGTTTGAGCTGAGTAGGTGAACTGTGCACTTACTTTAATAAACTGGTATCCATTTGACGTGAAATACCTGCAGAATCTCGACATGTCAGATTTATTTAGCCACATTCCGTGTCTTATTTACAGGAGTGGTGGCTTACGATTATCACCCTCGTCTTCATTCTCATATTGAGGAAATGGGAGAAGTGTGATTTATTTATTTTTAGCTGAGATGGTAAAACGGGCCAGAGGTATCACAAGGTGTTGCTGTTCTGCTGTATGTGAATTCTGGGAGGTGGGAGGGTGAGAGGGGGTTAGTGTGAAGAGGTGCCGTTTGCGTCTCCGCACCTGATTTCTGCTTCCCCAAAACTAAAAGTAAAGTTAATTAAAATAATTTTTTTAAAACTCAACTTCTTTATCCTCCCTCTTCTGTCTCTCCTTCTTCTTGTACTTTATTCCCCTCCAAACCCAAGAGCACTTTTCTGTTGCCGTAAAGGTGATCCATGCGCACTGCAGTTTCTGGCGCAGGTACTCGGATCAAATCACTTGCAGTCTTGAGTCGAGACTCTTAACTTTTCTGGCCCAAAAAAAAAAAAAAAAAAAAAAGATCACTTCACATGCAATTTTGGCGAGCATTGTGCCGGCAGTATTCTGGAGATGGATAATGCTTGTAAACTCTGACAAGACGGCGTTTGTTTTGCCTCCACGCTCGTCTGAGAAATTATCGTTCAACCCCCTTTTAAAGGGGCGCGATTGAGAAGCAGCGGCGCTCTCACTGCGACTTCTTGCTTTGTCCTCTCCCAAGTGGCGTCTGCATGTCTGACTCTGCCGGTTACTGATTTGCAGGCAGTATGTTAAGGTGGCCCATGTAAGTGATTTCCACGGACATCCCTCTTAAGGAGAACAAATCGTTGACAAAGGAGTGCCTTTCCAATTCAACAGCGTCGTTAGGACAACCAAAAAAGTATTTCTCAGATAATAAGTTCTACTTCAAAGCGTTTCTCACTGAAGGGTGACCGCTTCACTCCTTTTTTTAAATGAACTCTGCCTCCTTTTAATGTCTCTGGTTATTTTTCATCGTGTTTATTTTGTAACATTCATTGAGCATTTGTTTCCAAACAGGACATACAAGAGCACGCTACTCTCTTGGCCCCTACCCCTTCTATATATAAAAAAAGAAAAAAGTCGAGGCACAAAACAAGAAGAGGCCCACAAGTGCGTATAGTTTGAATGAAGCGGCAGATAAAGTGTTCTCTTTTCTCCCCCCATTTTTCTTTCTTTTTTTTTTCTTGAGAAGGCAGCTGTAAAATTGATCAAGCTTGTGTAATACAAACTTGCCCTTTTATTAAAGCTTTGCGGTGCTGCTGTGATTATTATTTTTTTTTTCCTCTTTGGCTGTAAAATTAGGTTCATTTAATGTTGTTTTACGCGCCGGTGACGATTCCCTTGTGCGCCTTTTATTGCCTCAGTCCCCAAATCCTCCCTGGCTGATCCAAGTCAGGTGTATTATCAGTTAAATCTCATAATCATTTCTCATTGTCCTTTTTTTATATGCAAGTGTTATTTGATAACAACTTTGTTTGTTGTGATCACAGGAATCTAGTTGCACACATGCGCTCACAGACTGGTTGGAATTTAGGTGCCAACCTGCCAAAGGTATATTTGTGACAGCACACACATTTCTGGAGAGGGTACATCCTATGCTTTGATTATAATTCATTTAGTGGCAGTTAGCATTTTTTTCTCCCCTTTTAACCGGACATATTCAAATGCGAGCGTCTCACTACCCAATTGCCATAGAAATCCTAACGCACCATGAAGACTGTCAAAGCAGCCAGCCTTCCTCTCAGAGGCTGCAGCCTTTGAAGTGGTGCAGAACTGGCGTTGGTCAATTTTAATTCTATAGACTGGACAGGCAACTCTTTGAAAGTGAGATTGCGCGTTTTAATGGAGGAAATAAGAGGGGGAGCTTGTTTTATACACTCTATACAAGGCTCTGCTTATTGTCGGATATCTTTTTATCTTTTATTTTTCCCATGAATGATTCATGCCTCGGCTGCTTTGTGCCGTCGCGCCTTTCAGAGGTAGCGCCATCAGGGGGCTATAAGTTTTCCCATTAGCTCAGTGATTAGTTTATACCAGCCTCCTTGGCCCGTTAGGCCTGTTTCTGAGAAGAGTTGGATATTTTATAGAAACGTCAGTATGGCAGGTGAAGAGAGCTGCTTCAGCTTTTTCACTCGAGGTGTTTTGCAGTCACTGTGTGTTGTCCACATTAGAAAGACGTCTGCTAAATCACATAGCGTAAAATAATAATAATAATAATAATAATAATAACAAGAAGAAGTACAGGCACAGTCCTCCTATAAAAACTTCTAAGGACAAAACAAATGACCCCTTTTAATCAAACTCACCCGTAAATCATGTTAATGATATAATGTGACACTTATTTACTGTATATGTCCTGTTTTTATTATTAAATTTTAGCATGATTTTTTTTATATTGTAAATTAATTCTTGAACATCAAAGGTCTGCACAATCATAGCTGATTCATCTCTCTCTCTCTCTCTTTTTCTCCATCCATTATTATCCAATGGCACCATGCACCTCAATATGAAAGACAGATCACTACAAAAGGCATGCGGGGGGAGAGGGACTTTTCACATTACACAGCCTATTCAAGTAAATGTTTCTTCTTTTACAGAGCACAAATAAAAAATATAAACTCAAAAAGTTAAAAGGTGAATCTGAAAAACAAAACAAAACAACAACAACAAAAAAACAAAAACCATCAGCAGGGTACTATGCATCACCAAAACTGATATTATTATTCTTTGGTGTTTCTGTAATTCCAGTACAACATTGAAACCAGCAAATAAATTACAATGTACAAAACAACATTTTTTTCCTTGTAATTAAAAACTACACAACATTCACAAGCATCAGCACAATTACATATGTACAAATCCTACAGGATCAAAGCCTGTCAGTGTAGACATTTAGGGTCTCAAGGGACTTACTGGACTCTTTAACAAGTGTTAAACTTGTGTATTTTGCATAAAATATAGTCTTAAATAGTTCTTAAATATTACAAAATTCAATCCAAACACATGTATAAATCTGATAAGGTAAATGCGAACCCTTAAGACACTCAGATGTTTGCCTCCTCTCCTGTTTTTTTTTCCTTATTAGTTTTTTCAAAGTTTGTATCACATTTTAAAGAGATTAGCTGAAATAGAAAAAAAGGCCTCCTCTCTAGCCTCTAGATTTTTTTTAAATTCATTATTTCTACTTGTGGAGCTACAAGCAGTACCTTCTCTTTAATGTGACACTGATTGATTGCAGTGAAGTTATTAACTGCAAGAGGATGTGAAAGATGTCATTTCAGCACACCAGTGGAGTCTTGAGTTATGCAGTTAATTAAATCCTGCATTCATCTCGTGGAAAAAAAAATACACACACATTAATCTAGTTCTAGTCCGACCTGATTCAAAGAAAAAAAAATATATATATTTTTTGGTTCTTTCAAATTGGAAGCAAATTTTGTTCTTTCTTTCAACGTCAAATCTCCGTTTTAAACTCATTGTTGGACAGTTGTGATTTACATGTTAGGTTAAGGTCAGGGGTCATCTGGGTTAAGGGGGACAAAAAAAAAATCTTTCTTGTTTGATGAAGCTACATTGCATCCACACTGAATGTAATTTTGCTGGTTTTTAGGACAGTCAGTTAGTATCACTACTGATCAATATCTCAAGTGAACCGGGTGGGGGAACAACACAGATGCACACTTTAACGGGTCAACTAGATGACAAGTTTGAAAGTCCCCATGGATGTATACCAGGTATCAGAGCATTGTCCTCGGGTCTGAATTTCTGAAAGAGTCCTCGTCGTCTGAATCTGTAGTTGGCACATCGCTGGAGGGGGTGTGAAGGTGGTTGGGCCCTCCGCTCCCCTGGCACACGTACCACTCGTTGAGGTTGGTGACCTGAGGGGAGAGGTTCGCAGAGCGGTTCCTGTGCGGTTCAGAAGTGGGCGAAAGAGGGTCTCCGAGAGGGTTTGTGGAGGAAATATAGGTGACATTGGTGGCAGGGGGCGGAGGGGACTTGCAGTGCACTTTCATGTGTTTCCGCAACGAGCTCGGGTGTGTGTAGGATTTGTCACAGCCGCGCACTTTGCAGTAGTAAGGCTTGTCGCTGGTGTGGACGTGAGAGTGCTTCTTCCGGTCGCTGCTGTTGGCGAATTTTCGGTCACAGCCGTCAAACTCGCACTTGAAAGGTTTCTCTCCTTGAAGAAATGAAACACACAGATACTGTTACGAGGGATAACATCACTAAGTTAAAGCTTTATGGCTTTTGCTTTTATTGTAGTTTTTTAATAAGTCAGAATAACAACTGGACATGAATGCTCTGTACCTATTATACCACAACTTGGCAGCATTCCACCTTAAATAAATACAAGTGTTCAGTGTAGAAGCCTGTATGCCTCCGCAGACTAAACGTCCGTTACAGCCACTACTACACACCCACTTTATATTCCCGTGTGAACACGTGTAACATGCCTTTAGGCCCCTCTAGTTTACAGGGGATGTGTGTATGTAGTTGAAAAGGGGGCAGTTCGGAAAACACCAGGAGACCTATATGTGCCGTACTGGTCTCTTTCTCCCACACACGCACACACAAAGATACATACAACCCTGTCACGCACAACAAACAAACAACAACAAAAACCCGGAATGGAATGTGAAGTCTAATGCATCCTGTATATTCATAGCAATAATTGGTTAGAGTATTTCCAAAGGGTTTTCCACGTTTTTTCTTCAGTGAATTATTTATTTCCCCTGTGGATTTTACATAATTCAGTTAGGCGAAGAGGCCTATTTATACTGGTGGCAAAAAGCCAAAACTGGGCTATTTACTGGTCAAAATTTGACTTTCAGTCTATTTAAAAAACATAAACAGCTCTCAGAAAGAGCACACATTACAATTTAAGGAAGTTGTTCGGCTAAAATGCACTTTCTTTATCTCTCAGCAGCTCTGCCAGACTTTAGTAGACAGAATATTAGAGCAAACTGTCTTTCTCTAAAGGCACTCTCAGAGAGGTAGTTGTAAATATTTTGCACCCCCCGATAGGTTACCAATAAATCTGTCTAAGCCTAAAGCATGTGTTTTTTGTTTAAATGCCATCTGCCATGTGCATACACTCATCATCAATATATTAACCGTGCTTTTGCGTAAGGATCCTACGCCCAAAGACAATTACATTTACGCGTGTTCTGTCGCTGTGCTGTAGGTACGTAAGCACGTTTTACAAATCATATGCTCTAATCCTTTCACGCCTACTGCGGGTGTCTTGGTGAGTAAGGGGGGGAAAAGTTTATATTTAAGAAAGTAAATGGAACACGGTAACTCACCACGCGAATTCTTTAATCAATAAAAGTCTTTTTTTCTCGCTTCTGCGCGCAATTACGCACGATCGTTTCATACGTCCGTTTCGAGTGTGAACAGTAAAACAAGGTCGCCTCAGACATAGTCTCATTCTCTGCAACCAAGCCATGTTTTTTTCAGACTGTGGTGCGTATGCTTTATTCAATTTGAAGTACTGACCTGTGTGAGTTCTCTTGTGAATTTTTAGATTCTCCGATCGCGCGAACACTTTCCCACATCCCGGGAAAGGACACGGGAAAGGCTTTTCTCCCGTGTGAACTCGGATGTGGTTTATCAGTTTGTACTTCGCTTTGAAAGCTTTTCCTTCTCGTGGACATTCCTCCCAGAAACAGACGTGGGTGCTCTGCTCCGGTCCCCCGACATGCTCCACCGTGACGTGGTTAACCAGTTCGTGCATGGTGCTGTAAGTTTTAGAGCAGGGCTTTTTTTGACTTTGCTCCTGGTCGATCCATTTGCAGATTAGCTCTTGCTTTATGGGCTGCCGCATGTATCTTAAAAACGCCCCCGCGGCTCCGTGAGGAGCAGAAGCGATGTTCACATTGAGGTTCATGGAGTTGTAGCTGTGGAGAGAAGACGGTCCATAGTGCTCTGGCCTGTGCCCGAAGTGCTCTGGCCTGCCATAGATGTCCCCCGGTATACCGAGGCGCATCTGCCCGTTGAGGGCATGGTGGTGGGCACCTGGGGACGCCTGGTCGTGAAGTCCAGTGAAAAGTGAATGGGCCCCACTTTCCGTGTGCCCATAAGCACCTGTTGGGGAGATGAACATGCCATGGTGATGAGGGGAGGAGGCGGAACTATGCTGGTCGCCAAGTGCATGCATAGCAGAGGCTGAGAGTTCTCTCCTGAGGATGAAGTCCCTGCTGCTTGAGTAGCCTGAGTGGGGGTGAGCCACGGGGAAACCAACTGTGGTCTGAGCAGAAGTGAAAGATGCCGCGGTCTGGGCTTCGGGATGGCTCTGAATGTGCTGAGATGGGCTAAGTTTGAGAGCATTTGTCTGTGCCATGTGCTCTGGTCCAAATGGAGTGAGTGCCACTCCGGGGTCGTTGCCCAGCTCCCCAGGGTGGAGGTGGGCATGGTGGGAGAGAGGGTGATGCCCCCCTAGCCCCGGGAAGCCTGTCATATTCTGATGAGGAAGGGGTTGAGTCGCTGCCAAATCCGCTAATCTTATCGCCGGATTCCTCTTGCTTAAAGGGGGTTCCATAACTACACTGACAAGTCCATCCGCACTCACCGCAACTGTTTTTTTTCCCACCACACTACGCTCTCTAAAACATTACGAAAATATGTATATAAGGGGTCTATAAGTTCTTTTGTCCGGCTTCTAACTCTGCTTGCTCCTTTTCCCACTCTGTCCTCAAGCGATTGGCAGAACATACAACAGTTGGAGGACACAGTGGGGAATACAGTTTAGAAATGGCACTGCGGGTATTGGACGGATTTCGGTGACTGGCAGTTAGGAGAACGAAGCGATTGGCTGTTGTTCAGCGCAGGGGCTCAGCAGGGTTCCGCCCCCTCGCTCTCTTTATTGCTGTTGACTCCAAAAAGTTGTACTCAAAGTTACCAGCAGATCCGTTTGGGCGGCTTTGTGTTTACTGCTGCTGGTGCATGTGGATGACCAAAATAACAGTTTGTGTGACATGTGCAACCTTAGTCTACTCCGGGTTTGGTTGTGTTAATTTTCTTTTTTTTCTTTTTTCTTTTTTTTGGGCGGGGGGCTTGTGGATGCTGTGAAATATTTCAAGTATTGATATGCACAAATATTCAAATGTGAAGTGAGTTCTGTTTTTAAAAAAATAATAATTTACTGTTACAAAGACGTAGTATAATTTGTCACAAAATACAAGAGTGCACACCCCACGTTCCTGATAAGTGGAAGTTATGCAAATCTTAATTTAAAGTAAAACACAAATACAATTAAAAATAAATACATAAACTGTTTAAGTACTCAGTGCTATATACATATGACCAATTTCCGCCATATATTGCTTAATATGAAATAACTTATGTGTTTACATTTAAACAAGCTTGAAATTACGTTTTGGATCGTCCAGGCAGTCATTTAATTTTAATGTTGAAGATTAAATATATATATATTTATGTTCACACATTTTACCCCACCAACCACACACAAAAGATGGGGAAAAAACTACAAAAACTATTACAATTATTAAAAATGAAAATTTTATAAATAGAAAATGTAAGCTAGCTTTTTTTTTCTTTTTTGCTTGAGGTGTTAAGGTCCAGCAGCACACTAGGACAAGTAGCAGAGCCTAACCTTTCGTTTTATTTTACCGAACTGCAAAGGCAACACTTATTTTTAATTTATTTATTTTTACACCCTTCTCCTCAGCTCATTTCACCAGCTCTTTATTTTTTTACCAGCTTTTTAAAAAATAATCTTGGTTATGACTTAGGTTGGCAGACACTTCAGCTGTATTTAAGTTTACTTCATATGACAGATTATGGCGTGACGGTGTAACCCCTGCTGATAGCAGTACGTGTATCCATCACTGATATGTCTTAATTCACCTTTCCAATCGAATTGTGATGTCTCGCCTCAAACCGCAAATCAGCATGTCAGCTAGTTGTGTGAGGAGTTTTATTTTACACCTAAAACAAAAAAGAAGCCGACTTTGAAAATAGGGAGAATCTAAAATATTTATTAAGCAGTGCATTTTCTTCCCCACGGACACTGAAGTTTTGTAATTGATTTTCATTATGTTGGAGGAAAACCTCTACACGTTATGGTCCTGTTGCACGTGCCCCCCTGCTGAACTGATTTATGAGCTTGATAATCAGCAACTGAAGGTTTTGCTTTAAGACCTTTCATACGTACAAATGGGGCGCTGCAGTGACATTAAGTATATATATATGTGTGTGTGTGTGTGTGTGTGTGTGTGTGTGTGTGTGTGTGTGTGTGTGTGTGTGTGTGTGTTATATGTGTGTGTGTGTGTGTGAGAGAGAGAAAGAGACTTTTCAAGATTAGCAGTTATAGGCACCCATATTATTGTCGCTTGTTGTGTCAAATGTATTTTTATGGGAATTTTAAATTCACACACACAAAAACATCCACCCACGACCACGTGTGTGTACCGATTGTGCTCTTTATTAAATAAATAAATTATTCCCTTCTCCAAAGAGAGCTTCTGGAAACCCATAAAACACAGGAGAGCAGTGAGTGCATTGTTTATGATTTCTCCAAGGGCCCCTGATTTACGCTCACCACATTAAGCAGCACAATGGGTTTAATATAATTTACACACTTAGAAATTCATAAAACAAATGTCTCACTTTGGTGGTAAAGCACTGGTTGCTAGTTGGCTATAAATATTTTGCTTTGATCGTGGCAATTTAAGGATATTATGCACATTACATATCCTGGTCACTGGCACGTAGATTCCCCATTTCTAACATGAATCCTATTATAAAATGATCAAAAAGGAAATACATTTAAAAAAGCAATAAATAAATGGAGTTTGGGATTTGTTGAATCGGTGTAGGAATGGGTTAATTTTTATTTACTTATAGTTTCCAAATAACCCAAAGCAGTCGATGCCTCAGACAGAAGAGGGGGGCGTCTTACAGCTCTCTCTCTCTCTTATTCTCTCTCTCTCGCTCGCTCTTTCTCTCTCGCTCCCTCTAAAACAAAGACGCTTTGTCATAAACAGGGTTATTTTACCAAAAGGAGTCAAGAGGGCAACATATGTGGTCTTAACAGGTCAGAGGTCAAACATGCATGAAACACAAGGTCAAGCAAGCCACACAAGTAACCTTGCAATGTGTCAACATATTGATACTGTCAGACAACGGAAAGGAGAAATATGCCTTTGGCATCCATTATAACACACAGGCAGAGCGCCCCTTGCGCGATCGGGATTGTTGGGTTTAATGTTATAAACCTGTCAGATGGCTTTTTCTTTTTCTTGTATTTTTGTCAGCTGTAACTGTAGATTGTGTGTAATATTTCACGTGATTTATTTGTTACGCGTGTGAGCATATCTCAGTGAGTATTGGTACTTCTAAAACCTGTTGAAATACTAGTCAGTGGGGGATTTTGAATAGGTTGGAGGCTTTTTCTTTTCCAGGCAGAAGGGAAAACCCACAGCCTCTTGATGATTGATTTTTTTTTCTCAAAATTTTCTTTCTCCTTTCCCCTATCTGGGGAAGGTTTTTGTGTTTTTTTTTCTTCAGAGAAATAAAGAACTTCTTATAGGGGTCGGCAGACGTGACTTTGAACTTGGATCAGCTCCTGCGTTTCCTGTGGTGCGAGTTGAAATAGACTTGGAAGAATGGCATACAACGCTCAGCCTGTCCCACTCAGAGCTAGGAGACACAATTAAAAAAAAAGTTTTTAAAACGTTTCCCTGGTCTTCACCATTATTTGTCGTCTAGAGTGCACCGGAGAAGCTGAGACAGGCAGAAAGCTGTGTTGTGTGACGGAACCGCAGAGCTTGTGGGATTTTTTGGGGGGTGAAAATGTAAGTAAACTTCCTTTGACTTGCATGTGAATAAGCAGCTTTGGTGCACGGCCTGTGTATTTATGTGGCTACAGATTCAATGTGTGTTTGTTGTGGGAAGGTGTCAGTAAATAATTCAGATGAGTATTTTGGAGTATTTGACTTCTATCTGTCTGGCTGCGTGGGACACCAAAAAGGGGAAAAATGAAAGAAGAACAAGAAATCCAATGTAGACATTACTGTGCTAACGTGGAGGGGGCAAAAATCGACTTTTTTTCTTACAAAAACACACCATATGTCACTATCAACACATCCTACTTTATGGCCGAAAATGCGTCACTGACAGTTCAACACAACCTCTACCTTATAGGTCACTAAGGGTTAACTTTCACCTTAGCCCAGTTCACCGCTGTAACATGTAACTTAATTGGTGTGGTAAAGTGAGAACCACCAATGAAGCAGAACTAGCGACATATACAACCACTAAAGAAACCGTCAGCCACCACTGACGGCTGCCCGGGTGAGAGCTGGAGCACTACTAAAGGCCCAGTTGTGGTTGTACAACCAGTGGAAAACCACTGGACTCCATATGGAGCCACACATGCTTTTTCAGCTGTCATGAATTAAGTGACTCAAACTTTATTTATTTTTTTCTGGTAAGGATGGATAGATAGATAGTTTTTTTTTGCCTTTACTGAGATGATATGACTGTATAGCGTTGTGGTTAATTGACAATTTATTTTTGATGTCAGTTTCTGTAAATTAAATACAACATCAGCGCTTTTTAAAAACACGGATACAGTAAAATACACAGACCACTTACGTCACATCTACAAAACTACCTAATCAATACCTTAATCCATTGTGTCAACTCTTACTTTTTACAATCTTCACTATTTCTCATCAAATGCTGTGTTTGTATCCTTCATACTACAACTTCCCTCAGAATATAAACAACAAAAACAGCTCTCTCCTCTCTCTTGTCGTGATCCCTTCGCCCGCACACCTCCCAAATCTTCTCCTAAAAGTAGGCGGTAATTATTAGTGGAAAATGGCGTTGCGCTATTAAGTCGCCAAAGCGCTACCTGCTATTGGAGGGGCACCTGGGATTGATGAGGCGCGGCGGCCAATGAGACTGCGAGGAATGAATGAACGCTCTCCAGTTAAAGGGGGCGGAAGAGGAGGTAGAGCCAGTCCACGGAGAAACAGGGACCCTCCGCGATAAACACGGGCAAAGCCAGAGAAATAAATACGTGCGCGTTTGGGAACGGCGTTTTTTGAGATGCCCCAGCTACTGTCGCTCTGCTGTATGCAGAAGGCACCTAGTACGATAATTATTTAATTCTTCGAGTCGATTTTAACGCAAAAAACAAAACAAAAAAAACTGCCGTAGTCAAGAGAAGAGGACACGAGGAAACTCTTGGATTTTTAAGTCACAAGTAAACTAGAAGTAAATTCAGTGTTCGATAAGCCGAGATTCCCTCTTTTATTTTTTTATTTTGTTATTTTTTACATTTTTCTTTTTTCTTTTCTTTTTTTCAACTCTTGAGCGGAGCAGCGCTTTGAAACACGCCTGATATGTTGTTTCCAAGGCTGGAAGTTCAATCGTCGCGTGCCAGCACCGAGATTTGATTTTTCCGTCTTCTTCTTTTACTAATTTGCTGTAGCTTCGAGCTCTGCGCTGGTGTTTTATTTTTTTTAAAAAGAAATCGCTTTGAAGACATAATGCTACTGGATGCTGGTCACCAGTTCCCAGGACTCGGAGTGGGCTCGTTTGCCAGGCATCACTCAGCCAGCGAGATGCAGGAGAGAGACTTGAGTTTGGCACAAAATAGCTTTGTTGACTCTGCACACATGGGTGCGTTTAAGCTGAACCATGATCTCTCCCCAGGACAGAGCTCTGCCTTCACCACCCAGGCGCCGGGCTACCCCGCGGCGGCTCTGGGGGCTCACGCCGCCCATGTCACCTCGTATGCAAGCTCTCCTTTCAACTCCACCAGGGACTTTCTCTTTCGTAGTCGCGGCTTCGGAGAATCCTCTCCGGCGAGTAGCCAACACACTATTTTTGGCCCCACGGCGGGATCCCTTCATCACTCCCACACAGACACTCAAGGCCACATTCTGTTCCCCGGGATCCATGACCAGCATGGGTCCCACGGATCCCCGAACGTCCTGAATGGGCAAATGAGGCTTGGACTACCCGGCGAAGTTTTCGGACGCTCCGACCAATACCACCAGGTTTCCAGTCCGAGGACCGACCCGTATTCGGCCGCGCAGCTCCACAACCAGTACGGCTCCATGAATATGAACATGGGGATGAACATGGCAGCCCACCACCACCCCGGTGCCTTTTTCCGCTACATGAGGCAGCAGTGCATCAAGCAGGAGCTCATCTGCAAGTGGATCGACCCCGAGCAGCTCAGCAACCCCAAAAAGTGTTGCAATAAAACTTTTAGCACCATGCACGAGTTGGTCACTCACGTCTCTGTGGAGCACGTCGGTGGTCCGGAGCAGACCAACCACGTCTGCTTCTGGGAGGATTGCTCCCGGGAGAGCAAACCGTTCAAGGCAAAATACAAACTGGTGAACCACATTCGGGTGCACACTGGAGAAAAGCCTTTCCCCTGCCCCTTCCCTGGCTGTGGGAAGGTCTTCGCACGGTCGGAAAACTTGAAGATACACAAGAGGACGCATACAGGTAATTAAAATAATAATACAAATAATAACGATCGCGCAAGCTTTATTTGATATAAAATGATTTTATTTAAATAGTAAGACCGGTGTGGTTGCTGTCACCGAGCGTGCCCGAGGATTTATTTCGCTGTTGTAAATGCGTGTCTTGCCAAGACAAACACACATTAAGATCTAATTACCAGCGGGTATTTTAGGCTGCTAAAGTAGTATTCCAGGATCACATCCAGGACACAGAGAGAGAGAGGGGGGGAGAGAGAGAAGAGAGAACAAATGCGTTTAAAATGGTGGGGATACTTCATTTCTTCGTTACACGGCTACTCTGGGCCCGTTCGAACTCTTCTTCTGGTGCTTTAAAAACGCACAGAGAGCAGTTTAGTTGGCTCTCTAGGAGCTTTATTGTTCAGGCTAAACTTTAGAAATGGGTCAAAGGGGATAGAGAGAGCGCGTTGCGTGCGTCCTAGAGCAGCCAGCCTCGTAGTAAAATCACATCAGCTCATTCATGATACTCTCTGCGTGTATGTATGTGTGTATTTCGCGTCTCCTAACCCCCACCCACCCCCTTTTCCATATAGGTTTTTCTCCTTGTGTCCTTATTAAATATTTGTATTTAGCTCTGAAACGATTTGCACTTCATGTTTGCTCGGGGGTTGTTTGTAGATTTAGCCGAGCACAGTAGCAGCAATGCTGCCAGGAATGCCTTTTGTTTTCCCATGCGCCTCTCTCATATGTGTTGAGGTGCTAGACAGGGCCATTACCAGCGTCTCACATTTTGACTTATTTTCTAGGAAATACATTACGGTGCCGTGCCATGAAATTGGCCACGTGCTAATTAGATTTTTATTGTCTCCCGGCAAATGATATGCCTTCTGCAGGCCTACTGAGGACGGCCTCGTCGCCTTTCTCCCACCCCCTTCCAATCACTATGCGCATTATTTAGGCTAAATAAGACGTCGCAGCACCCCCACTTCGTTTTAAAAGACGCTTGAAACTTTGTCACAATTGTTACGGCTAAACGTGTTGCTTTTACCCCTGCATTTTATTTACATTTTTTTTAAATGGATGGCATCAGCAATACTCTGCACTCAACTTTTACAACAGTCTGGTTCTGCACAAGCTCTTGTTGTTACACACTTCAGCCTGAGGCAGTCTTAAAAACATCTTTTCTTTTCTTTATTTCTTTCTTGCAGGAGAGAAACCGTTCCAGTGTGAGTTTGAGGGATGTGACAGAAGATTTGCAAACAGCAGCGACCGAAAGAAACACATGCACGTTCACACGTCGGACAAGCCATATCTCTGCAAAATGTGCGACAAGTCTTACACACATCCCAGCTCTCTACGAAAACACATGAAGGTAAGTAAGGCGTTGAGGGAAGTGTGTGTGTTCTTCTATTTTTATTTATATTTTTGTACAGTCTAATACCAGGTGGCTTTTAGAATTTATCCAGTTCTTTGGTGCTTTTTTTGTTTAACGTGTAAATCAGAAAATAAATATGTATTTTTTTCTTTTCTTTTTTCTTATTTCTTTTTTTTAGGTCCACGAATCCTCTCCACCAGCGTCAGACTCATCACCAGCAGCCAGCTCTGGTTACGAATCATCCACACCTCCAGGGCTGGTGTCACCCACCACGGAGACTCAAAGCAACACCACCCTTTCCCCAGCCTCAGCTGTGCACAACACCACCAACCACAGTGGCCTGTCCTCCAATTTCAGTGAATGGTATGTTTAGGACTACGCTGAAATGAAGCAACACACACTCGTTTCACTGAGTTTTGGGACATGTGCACACAGGAGGCACACGAACACTTCTTTATTTTTTAATCTTATTATTTTGGATTTACCAGGGAAGATGATGATTACCAACAGAGGAAAAATATGTATAATATTTGAGGTGTATTTCATATAATGTAAATAATCACTAAAAGCCCAAATTCCATTTGGTTGTGATAGTTCGTCTGTCTTTGGTGTGTTGATGTTCCTTCAATGGTAGCTATTTCTCTTAACTGGACCTTTTAGTGCACACATTACAATAAAATTGTACTATAATGTTGAATATTGTGATCCTAAGGCAAATTGATTGTACTATACTAAACATCTATAAACTGGAAAGAGTGCCAAAGTTAACATTTAACTCAAACAGACCACAATATTATGCTTGTGAATGTATATTTTAGTTTGCTGGGCTTAACTTGTGATGTTTTGTGCTTTGCAAATTGGAATTGTGAAACACTATCTGGAAGATTGTGAGGACAATAAACGTTGTGCCGTTCGATTTTTTTTTTCTTTCCTGTAACTACACCCTTCCTTTTGTAAATATCAGCTGCCATATTTATCCATTTGTAATTAAATTATGGTATTTACTTGCTACAGATGAAACAGTATTTATAAAGAATGTTTCTTTACTATAAATATGTACAATTACGAGCTAAACATGGGCAGTTGTTTCGTTATGTGCTTTTGTTCAAAGTTTTAAGAGGTGTTTTCTTCCTTATTGTGATAAGAATTTTACTGCATACAAATATAATAAAAGGTGTTGCAAGTGCTAAATACCCTTTTGCCTTTTCCTCCTTTTTACGCTGCTGGGTGCTTGGTGCAGTTTGTAGTGAGTTACACGCAGTTTGGGATTTAGTCTGGTTTGGAATCGGTCAGAGAAGTTTTATGACTTCACAATTTTTTTTTCTTTTTCTAAACTAGTCATTATCTCCACTCTAAATGTTCATGCTATCAACTCGTTTCTTTTCGATGAGGAAAAGGCATCGTGGAAATCATGCTGTCAGGCCCTTAAGACAATGGGGCTGTGGAAATAAATAAGAAGTCCCGGAATTAAAAGTGTGGCCTGTGTGCGCACAGTCTGAATTTTCTGAAAGCCAAACTATTTGAAATAATGAATTTAATTTCTAACTTTTTTAAAAGAATGATTCAATTCATATATTAGTTTTATTTTAATTAAAGAAGAAAACAAAGCAAACTACGGAATTTAACTTCTACGCAATCAGCACGTGAACGCAACAAAATGCGTGCGAAAGCTGCTCGGTTCGCGCAGGCGTGTGGGGGGAGCAAAGCTTTTCTTCTCCGTACATCATTGTCTTATCCCTTTTAAAAAAATTTCCCAAAACAGGTGCGGGGATTTTTATTTGAAAATAGAAACTGTAAATATAACCCACCCTCCCTCCCCCCACGCTGGACACTTCACTGGACAGGAGTTTAGTGCAGCCGTGAAGCAGTCGTGAACTTGAACTTGACACAGCTTTAGTTCTGTTTTCTGGGAGCTCATCTTGGTGCTCTGGTTTCAGCCTGTTCTTGGGGGATGACCATGTGTTTCCCGTAGTCCTGCTATTAATATAGATGGTTTTTAGTGCTCGGATGTGAAGGTTTGTGTTGCTGCTGTTAAACTTAACGACTCAGATTAATATCAGTGTTACCTTGCAGCCTGTTTACACCCAAGGGCTAAATGTCACCGTCTGAGGCCACGACAAGTGCTTGTCTAGTTGCGTGACGCTTTGAGAGACGCCGGCCTCTGCTGTATTGCGCATGCTTACCAGAACGAGCTGCTGTCATTATTTTTACATGAGTCGTGCTTCATGGATGTTGAGCAAAGAAAAACGCGAAGTGGGACTCGTTATCTTTTCCAGACCGCTGTAGCAGCAAGTGGCACTCTGTCTTCTTGAGCTGTTAGCAAACACTGAGTTAGTGCTCACATTTCTTGGCTCTCAGAGTGATGTGGTTAATGAAAAGATTGTGGATCCTCCGGGAAGTCAGGCTGATTACGACCAGACAATATTAACTAAAAGCTGTTAGAACCTTATAAAAATATGTTTTTATTTCTCCCCCTCTCTCTTTCTCTCTCTCTCCCCTTTACAATTCTTTAATACATCTGAGTTTTGTTAGACTCCTTTCCGCCTCACATACTTGGATTATGTGCCAATCAAGAGCGCAAACTTGAATTTGGTGCTGTTTTATCATTGTGGCAGAGATGAACGAAAGAATTATTCGTTGTGGATTTTTTTTCACAGTATTTAGCACTTGAAATCACCTCCTAATGGCCTTTTTAGTGGCTGGCCCGGTGACCTCCTCGCATGAGGAAGGTATGACCTGTGGGGAGTGGGAAAGGTCAGCTCCACACAGTGTGTCGATGTCGGTTCCTGTTCGGCTCCTGCTGTGCTGATATTGATCCGCAGAGAAGGAAGCGGGGTTTTTTTTCCCTTCTCACATCTCTTTGTAGGCTACATTGTGTACTGTTAGGATAATACTGTAGTGTATACTGTAAAGGCA
Organism: Pelmatolapia mariae; assembly: GCF_036321145.2. Lineage (NCBI taxonomy): Eukaryota > Metazoa > Chordata > Actinopteri > Cichliformes > Cichlidae > Pelmatolapia > Pelmatolapia mariae. The sequence continues at coordinate 23,422,538 of NC_086241.1, forward strand.
CACTCGACTTGCCTCACTAGGGCCCTTACATATAGGTCTGTTAAAGTCTTGTGATGTTTCACTCCACAACTTTTTATGCGTCGTCTCGTCTCTCTATATACTTACTGTACTGTATATAGCAGAGATGACAATAAGGTTTACTTTGACTTTGACAAAGTGTCACTTTTGCGGTCAGGCTATATGCGGATAGCAGAGGTGAAACCTGTTAATAGGCATTTTTTTTAAATAAAATTTGCAAAAAATTAAAATAAATAAATAAAAATTGGACGACTATTTGGGGGTGATGTTTAATTTCCGAGATGGAGAATATAAATTGGATATTAAACTGCTACTGAGACGCAATCAGCACCCTGATTGCTAGACCATCTTCGCCTTTGCGACCAACATGTCAGTAAAATAAAATCAGCGTGGAAACAACAGGTTTCACTCACATTATAGGCTGCTTTAAATAATGGCTTCTTTAACAGACAGCGTATTGCGCATTTATAGAATACAGTAGATAGCGAAATAGAAAAAAATGACAAGTGTATTTTTCGCCTTTATTATGCTACTTAGGATACTATTGCACCCAACTTTATTTGTCATTTCTCAGGGAGAATGGGGATAGTATTACACTCAGTTAGGGAATTGTGAGTGATGTCCTCGGTCATAATTAGGGACGTGCTTACGGCAAACAACTATTAGGTCCAGCGTTTCGATGTTTGACTCGAGAATATCTAAATTCAGCTGCACTGGAGTTGCAGTTCAAGATGTGAGCTAAAAGGGAATCTGCTGACTGGAGCTGGTTTGAAGTTTGAGTAACAGAGGGAGGCAGTTCTGGATGGGACCGTGGGCCTCCTGGGAATTAAACCAAGTCGTAACGCGCGTGTACTGAGCTGCTGTAGTTTGTTGGGTTTGCAACCACAGCAACACATGAGACGCGTCGCTCATTGGTGATTTCAGGTGCTCTCTCTCTCTCTCTCTCTCTCTCTCTCTCTCTCTAATACACGCTAAGTGTCCACGGTTTACTTTCAGCCAGTACAAATATGTATGTGAAGGTGCTTTATTGTAACACGTGTGGCTGTGTGTGTGTCTGTGTGTATATTTCTGGTTAGAGGTCTTGTGGGGAAAAAAAAGAAATAAATAAAAAATTAAAGTAACAGCAGGCCCATCGGTTATTACCACAGCATAAATTATTGCTCTTTGTCATTCATAATTCATATTCATGGCACCCTTTGCTTGTTTGTTTTTTTGTTTGTTTTTGTTTAATGTCGAGCATTTTGTCCATGTATTTGTAGCGAAGGCTGCGGACAGAGCTACACCTGTTTTACCTTCCCCTGATCAGACAGGCAGCCAGCGTGAGGGTAAATAAAACGGATCCGGTTAACTTTGAGATATCAAACGTCACGATGCACATTATGAACGCGGTAATGATGCGGAGCACTGAGGGACAGTGGGTGGCTTAGTGAGTTATTTTTTTTTTCCACACTGACCGACGAAAGGTAGTAAGAGAATCTTATAAAATAAAGGTTTCAGCCTGTACAGGTTTAACAGTCATCGATAAGGATGGAATGAATGAATAAATGAACTACTTTAGATCTTCACCTCAGCAATGCCATGTGTTTCTATTTTTTATGGACTTTGATTTTTTTTTTTTTAAAAGCCAACCGGTTTGTGAAGTTTGTGAAGGCCAAATTTACGATTACAAAGTCAGACATGAATTCACTGAATGAATACAAGATATGTATATATATATATATATATATATATATATATATATATATATATATATATATATATATATACATATACATATGTATACACTCAGTTTTTCTTCTCCGCGGCCCTGCTTCGTTACCAAATCTGTGAATTCTGCTGTTTTAGTTGGCGTTGAAAGAAATGTCATATCACGATGCAGGCAGGCTACTTCCCAAACGGGCCGTTCTCAGTAGAAATAACATGAGCGCTCTTCGGTTGGTCGGCGAGCATGTTTGGGCAGAAAAGTTTTAAAGCAAAAACGTCACATCCTTTAATTGAATTTGAACCGCTCTAATGAACGCGTCTGTTCGCCTGCGCATGTTATTTATAGCCGCTCTGTCACTTCAAACAGTGGGCGTTCCCACCTTAAAGAGAATTTTAATACGTGTAGTAAATGTCACGTAGGATTTCCTTAAAGAAAGATCAACAATGAAAGAGAAACAGTATAGAAAACGAAAAAAAAAACCTTACAGTCACAGCTCACGTTAGTTTTACTCATATGATGTAATGAAAAAATGTTCTATTATCTTTTTATTTATGAATTAAAGTTGGAATGACAAGATTAGTTTAATGTTGATATTATGATTTGCATGTAGACTTGGAGGAGGAGGTGTGACAAGGCCTTCCTGGTCTCCCCTCGTAAAAGTTAATAGGGGTGTCACTTCAGTATGCAGACAAGTGCAGTCCACTTAATATCCAGAGCAATAAATAGCTTAAGTAGAATATAAACATATTCACTATGTCAGATAGATAGATAGAGGGCCTTGTATTATGAGAAAGTGCAAAATTTATATATACAACAGTGATAAAAACATATGAAAAGTAAAAATGAAGTTATTTAATTATTAATTCATCTTTTATTTGCTTTTCTCTGAAGCGCTGGGGAGAAAATTTCTTTCTTTCTTTCTTTCTTTCTTTCTTTCTTTCTTTCTTTCTGTCTGTCTGTCTGTCTGTCTGTCTGCCCGTCTGTCTGTCTGTCTGTGACACGGCTTCTGTTGTTTTTGTACTGAAGTCGATGCACAGTCTGCCTTCCTGTACAACGCAGCTCTCATGGCCTTTCATCTGAGTTCAGCGGCCGCCTTTCTCACACAGATGAATGTGTTTCTGTGAAAGAGCCGGAATGGCTGTCACTTCTCCTGGCACGATGGAGAAACAAACAAAACCCCCTACTCCTTTAAGGAAGCTTGGCGCAGGCACCTCCCATCGGACACAAACACTACAGAGTCAGAAGCACAAATAGCCTTAAAAGCTAAACACTCTCCCTTTCATGCAGAAAGCTTGGCATGACTGGTCCTCTTCTGCACACAGAGAAACACAAAGTGGAGAGGTGCAGAGTAAATGACATACTCGAGCTGGACTGAGGTGTGCTTATTGTTGTCGTCCCCCCCCCCCCAGAAAAGAGTTAGAAACCCACTAATCCCTCAAAAAACTCTGCATCCTCCTCTGCTGTTTTTTTTTTTTTTTTTGCAGTGAAGTTCTCGAAGTGGCTCCTACACATCACTTTGCCAGTTCTGTTTATTAACCAATAGATAATGTGCTGCTAATATGAGACGTTTTCAGGTAACTCCTCTTTTTTTTTTTCTTTCTCTCTGGCCAAAGCCAAGACTCTTCAAGACAGGAGCAGGTGTAGCATCAAAGACCAATTATCTGCATGCTGAAAACAAAGCTAACCAGAAACCAGATTATGTTATTGATTTTTTTTCTCTCATGTATCCACAGTTTGCACATTTTTATACACACAGAATGTGGAACATGTGACAAGTTCATTGCAGAATGTTTTGAGAAATTTGCAAGAAGTACACTACTCCCTGTCTCTCTCTTTCTCTCTGACACACACACACACACACACACACACACACACACACACACACACACACACACACACACATGTCTGGTTTGCTATCCTCGTGGGGACATCCCATTGACATAATGCTTTCCCTAGCCCCTAACCCTAACCATTAAAAATGAATGCCTAACCCTAACCCTTACCCTAAACCTAACCATAACCTAATTGTAACCCTGACAGTAAAACCACATTTTGAGTGTGAAAATTGCTTTCAACCCCGAGGGGACCTGGATTTTGGTCCCCACGGTGCAGAAAGTCCCCACCAGGATAGTAAAAGTCAGATTTTGGTCCCCACCAGGATAGTACGAACCCGTACACACACACACACACACACACACACACACACACACACACACACACACACACACACACACACACACACACACACACACACACACAGACAGAGACTAGGCCAAGGAAATTTTCAATTTCCTCACACCTGTAAACATGCTGTTTTACCTCAGCTCTTTTGATCTTCAAACAGACCAGAGCTGTGCCCTGGGGGACCCCGTGCAGAAAGGGTGACTAGGTGGTGTGTGTTTTCTGGTTTATAGGAATGCTGGCCGGTAATGGAGCATACCTCACGGCCATTTTGCATTTCATATTTTAAGCCCATGCTGTAGTGGGTTCCTAATGAGGAGCATCTCAGATGAAGCTGAAGCTCGATCACCTCAGAGTCAAGTTCAAGAACAAGGACTGCAGCCTGAATGCTGAAGTTATATACTGCCACTTTAGGTCCAAATGTTTTTAATGCAACACTTTAAAATAATAGTACCTGTGCAAGAAAGAACAAAGCATTTTTAAGCAAGTCAGAAAGTGAGTAGAAGGGTTTCAAAGGGAGTCATTTCACCTCTTGTGCAAATACGATCATGGTGAACAGTCTAAGCTGATCATTTATGAGGTGTTAGTCTGTATTTTTATTTAAAAAGACTGCACTGATAGCACTTGAAATGGGCAAATTGAGGATTTTTGCTACTTAAGCTGTAGCGAGCAGCATTTGATTTGTTTCCTCTCGACAGTGACAGCAAACTCAAAAGGTCACAGCTAAAACGTTATCGCAATATGAAAATGCAATCTGTAAGTCACTGCAAATCACGTTCACTCGGTTGATCTTCCCATTTGAACATTCACTGTGACAGATTAGAAAAGTTTCTGAGGGACCTTTTTTTATTATTTTATTTTACTTTTTTTTTCTTTCAGGAAAGCGATTCATGCCAGCGAAGCTAGGTGCGAGCGCAGTGCTCATGCCCCCCTCCGCTGTCACTCACATTCAGATCAAGAACGATCAGAAAACAAAAGTCACTGCTCATATTCAAATATTTTTATATGACATGACACAGGAATGAGTTGAATATGCCCCCTACTAATTCCCCCAACACACACACACACACACACACACACACACACACACACACACACACACACAGACACACACACACGCAAGCCTACAAACCTTCTGTCAACTTGTGTGTCTTCTCATCTTTTCAGATTTTGTTTATTGATCTTCTTCTCAAATCTTACAAGACAACCCCTGACATGAGCTTAATCTAAAGGAAAGCAGCGAGGAGAGTTTGGAGTAAATCTTCGCCTCACTTTGAGATGATTTCATTTCTGATGTGTTGCGACGTGACTGTGTTGAATGTTTAATATCTTAAAGCACATCAGTGGTAAAAGGCTGTCTGACTTCCACTGGTTTAACTAATAAGAAAGAAATGAAAGTGGACAGAGATCAAACCAGTTGCGGTCGTCGCGACGCAGACTCTTATTCACAAAGTCATTATCACTCTGATCTTAACAGCATTTTCACAGTCTGCTTCTCTCCAGAGGGTTCCACTCACCAGAGGAGACAAACAAATAACACACGTGTGTAGGCTTTGTCACATGCAAATCAGCAATCCTCAACTTTTGTTTTTCCATTAAATTCACCATTTGGTCACAGGAATGATATATGGTATTGATTATATTTCTTGCATATTCTTCTTTTATTGGAAATTTGGAAGTATGACAAGTTTTCTCCAGTGCTGGGCTTTCTCAGCAGGGTACCACTCAGACATTGTCTGTTCTCTGAGACGAGGGTGCACTTGCTTACCTCTACTTCTTGAGTTTAGTGAGCTGGAAGGAGCTAATTTCATTGACTTTCACCTCCTTTTCTTTTCTCTCCCTTGTACACCACAGTCCCCTGACAGTAAGACTTTTCTGGTCAGTGAGTGTATTGACAGGCAGTCAGTTAGCACTTGACATGTCAATGTCCAGTCCAGTCTTGGTCTTGTTAAGATTCTGGGTGTTTGTGTATATTTCTCATTGGCAGAACTGATTTATCTGACAGCAGTCTGGGAGATTATGGCAGATTTAACCCCAGTGCAAAGTATCTGTACCCAGGAATAAACTTAGTTTGGGTAAGGTCACCAGGCCGAGGTCATTATTTACATCGGGACACTGGGATGGCACAGTCACTGATGTTTCAACATTTTTAAAAATTTACTTTGCATTGTTTGAACAAAAAAAGTTTGCTACAATGATAATAATTATTTGATGTAGGTGTATAAATGAGTATATGCATACCTTCCGGCCCCACCAACCCTTACTTAACAATCCAAGATGGCAGCAGGAAGCATGAGTAGTATTAAAACTGCACAGCGTTTTTAAGTTAAAAAAACAAACAAACAAAACAGCAGTTATTAAAAATCAAACCAATCCTGTTTTTTCTTACTTTTCCAACATTATTACTGGATTGCACTAATTCAGGAGCTACATGACTCCTGAGTTCCAACATCCGAAGTACCTGGAACGTGGCAGAAAGCCTTCCTCCAGAAGGTCTCATCTTTTCAAGCTGTTTAAGTACTTCCCTATATATAATCTGGGAATAGCTGAAGTTCTGCACCATATTAACACCGAAATGGTGGTAAAAGCCATAATGACAGTGACTTACCGTCGACGTATATCTGTTATGTGGGTGGTGGTAGGTGCTATGCAGTGGGAAGAGGTTGTTTCTCCATTGTTTAGAGCTGCTTTGCCAAGGTTCCAACTCTCTATGCACAACAAACACAGAGCAGCGTTAATGTAGCTTTCTCATCAGCAAAACATCGGGCAGTGTCGCTTACCTCTGCTTTTTCTCTGTCTGCACAATCCAACTAACGAGGCATTAGGTAGCACTGACACTGTTTTCTCATTGAAAGGACTGACGCAGTGTACTGCTGCTTCAATGACTTCTTAGTGCTGTCTATACAATGTTTATAAGCCACACACTGATCTTCCCACACAAATCATGATCTAATATATGCTTTAAAATACAACAAGCATTCATGTATCCGACTGTTTGCATCCATGGTAATACTCCTTAAATACTAAGTCAACAAATAAAGGAATATTACATTAACCCTTGCAACCCCTTGTAGCAACCCTTGCTGGATGCTTGCCAATACACCTTGCCTGCTTCCCAGTACACCTTCCAGCCACACGACTCACGCGCCCCTAAATAATCTCCAAACAACCCAATGCTTCCTGGGTAGAGTCACTCAGAGATAGGATACATCACTGCGCTGTATTAAAGGAGCTTGTTTTACCAGCTATGTTCCTCTGTAATGCCAACATCACAGTGATGGAAGGTGCTGTCTGGGTAACTTGGCAGCGGTGGCCATGACAACCTCACACGGTTAATAAATTTGAGAGGTGCATCACCAGCTAAAATAACACAAAGCATGGCTTGCACCAGCGGATGTAACACTGCTTTTGGCGCTTGCAAAGGTGAGAACAGGGGTCAAAATGGGCCCTTTAGTTAGCAATGACTGTGGCCATCCATGGCCATTTTCTGACTAAACCCATGGGCACAGAAATACAAGACTTTCATTTATAAATTCAACTCGCCATGATTGAATTTGGCTAAATTTTGTCAGTCCTTCTAAATTATTATTATGATTATTTTACAATTGTATTAGGAGCTGGGATTTGTTTTCCCGAAGTTTTATCTGCTGGGTCATCACTGTTTGGCTTGACACAGATGGATAGTAGTTTGTGTTGTCTACATGTGTTGTCGACAGATGATCAAAAGTGTCAGGGCAGCACGTTTGTCAGTATGTTTTCGCTCCTATCAGTGTCAGGTGCATGCATATATTCTTGAGAGATCCATATTAGTCTTGCAAAACATGAATATAAACATGACTCCGAAAACCACCTCACACAAGAGTCTTTTCAGAGACAGACTGACGTTTCCTCCCGCTTTTCTCGTTCACCCGCTAAGGAGGCGTTGATGGGTGCGTGGCGCCCTGTTTCAGGAGCGTTGGCTAAGTTTACTTCCCACCACGAGTCTCCTGAGCCACAGGAAATGAGGCTCTGCCTGCCCTTCTGGGCCCCCACCCCTCACACCCACCCCCTGAAGCGTGGTACAGGAGTGCCATGTGGGAGTCCCTGTACCGCCAACACTTAAGAAATAAATCAGACACACTGTTGACAGGTGCTTACAGTGAAGCAGGAGGATGGGGAATTACATGAAAAGAGTGGTATTCATGACATGATATTTTCGTGGCTAGAGGAAAAAAAATGATTTGGAGGGGGGGATTTTTTCTTTTTTTTTTTTGCGAAGGAAGTACAGTTTTCAGTTTAAACACACTCGGATTGAGTGAGAAATTCCCCCATGAATTAAATATTTGGAAAGTGTCATCGCTAGTTGTTGATAAAAGGCAATCCTATGCTGCATCACGGAGCAATGTAGATGACACACTGAGAAGCATTCTTGTTTTTGTCAGATGCACAGAAAGCTTCTCAGAAAATAACAGCCCATCTCCCCTCCCCTATACACATGTCTACATGTCTTCCTCACTGACTCAGATATTCCATATTTAATGGAAAGGCTATAGACAGGCTGGTGTGAAGCTAAGGGTGGAATTAGTAAAGCTTTAACACCAATACCTTTGGGACTTGGGCCTTAATCAGGTAGCTGAGGTGGCAGAGCCCAGGGCAGGAGTAGAATTATGACTATTATGGCATGTTAGCACATGTCTGAGGGTGGAGTGGCCAGACAGATGAGTTCATTGGTGGCAGGATTAGCTAGCTCCCATGCTGATTAGCAGCTAACTACCGAGCAGGCCTCACTATGTCCTTTTTCACACTGGCCTCTTGATAACAGCAACAGATCAGAAGAACCTAGCAACAAATATGTGCGCAATTATTTCAAAGGTACTCAGTGAGTCATTAGTAGATGGTGTATTATTGCTGTTTGGCATATGGCAAGCTTTTTTAAAAATATATATTTTTTAGATGCTTTTTCATGAGCTAATAACTCTCTGGTTTCATGACTTTGCAGAATTGAGTTCTGATATATAATTATTCAGCTACAACACTTTATTATTGTATATATGATTACACCATAGCCTTTATGGCATCTATTTGCAATATGCAATGGCGTTTTGACATTTTGACGATCGTTACAGAAGATCCTTTTAAGAGAAACTAAGTCCTTGTTTCACTCGTAGTCCAGAGAGAGCACTAGCAAAGACGAAATGAGGCTCACAGCCGCTAAGTGCGCAGGAGCATGTCGAGCTGCCCTTGCAGGGTCACAATTAAAAATGCCCTTTCAACTATTGGATGTTGACTTTGGAACGGGACATTATCATTAAAAAGCATAATGCGAAGCAAATAACCTTTTGAGGGGGAGACTCTTCAACGTTGAGCTTCTCACTTGTCTTCCAACATGTGTGTGAAGACATTTCATGCTTTCTGACAGTGTATGACCCTGCATTGTCAGAGAAAAATGCACTGTAAGCTGCTAGGCATGTCAAGCCACAGTATGGGGTCCCTACTTGTGCTATAATCCCAGCCATGGCCTTTTAACCCTCTATGGCTCGCCATTCTCTCCACTGCTCTCGCCCCTCTCTGCACCTGACAGTAGAACATGGAAAAACAAATAGAGACCTTGAAAACCATAAGGCACTGCTTGTTTGCCCTCTAAGTTGTACCTTTTTTTTTTATTATTTTTATTTTTTGCCCAGATAGCTTCATGGTCTGTGTTTGTTTGTAGATTTACCTCTGTTTTGGTTTAGAAATATAAAGTCTTCTGCAGAGATGGCCCTTCCAAATTCACATGCAGCCCAGGGATTCTATTGATTTGCTGTGCAGAGTTTGTCTCATCTGAGATACAAGGGCTTCAGTTTTTTGTTTTTTTTATTCAGGTGAATGTTTTCCCACCTGTCAAAAAGTCTTTGCAAGATGAAATACTGTTTGACATTAAGTCTTTAGATACAGTCTTTTACAGTTATCTGACTACTTTGAAAGATACCCTAGAGCTAATTTGCAAAAACTCCACCAAAAAAATCTCCATAAAATCTGTGTTTAAGCTCAGGAGCGGTTGCCATATCGCCGGGGCGTGTTTTGTTTTGTCATTCGGAGGTTGTTTAAATGCTGTTTGTTTGTGGAACAGCCTTAGAACATTAGACACTAATATCATGATCAAATGTAAGATTTGGATTTGCCAACACATTTTGCTGCCCTCCTCCATAACAACCGCAGCTACTATGTGAACTTGATTTCACTTTTCTCCCTTACCTCCCACCATCCCCCCTACTTTTGCTAATAAAGCCACGTTCCCTGCTGATGGAAAATTGTCGGTTTACCTCGAGCTGCAGGGGGCCTGGCAATCAGTCCTTAGAAAAGCAGTGCCAGGTTAACCTGCTGTGATAGTGGACTCTAGGGACAGTGCCCCACCTCTGCTTGACATGCAGAGGCTCTGTGCACCGATAAGAGGCACGCCTGATGCACAATAGAGTTGTTACCAGCCTCTTCAGTTTAACATTATAAACAACAATCTTCTGATAGGAACTGTGCATGCTAAAAAATTGTTTCATTATTATTTTTTTTCTTAAATCATGTCTCATTCAGTTTGATTTGGACAAAGATGATGTGTTTGTTTGTTATATTTTTATATTTTCTTTTTTATATATATATATTTTTTTATATAAATCAAAGTATTTTCTTCCACTCTCTAAGTTCATATATAAATGCCTCACTGTTCTGATTGCCTTGCTACCTTCAAGGTAAACGTGTATGTCATACACCAGAAACACTTTTGCACATCCCCAGAGAAACTAATAGTGGGACACTACAGTATGGTTGTTTGCAAATTGAAGATTTGCATTTCTGCTCCATTTTTTTTTTTTAAACACAAGCACAGGACGAAGATCAGTATAGGTTGTAATCAAGAAATGCTTTGACCTCTTCTTGATCTGAGCCCTCCACAGCATTTGGAATGTGGATGGTTTCTGAATTATAAAAAACAAACCTTGCAAATACACACTTTACCTTTCAGATTTGCATCCACGTCATGAACAAACTTTTCTTGTGGAGCAGGAAGTATTTTAGACCACGTTTAGCTGCTCTACTATTGTTCCCAGCTCCCAATCCCACTTTCCAGAAACTGCAGCTACAGATGGAGCACCAGTTTTCCCCCACAGAAGGGGTCATTATCAATCAGGCTCCAGAACATGTAGTGTTGGGTCATTTTACCCAGCTACAGCCACTACAAGGCTGAAGTGTGCAGTTGGCATGGTGTCAAGAATCAGGGTGTCATTTGCAAGCTAATCACATTTTTCATGCAAACCCCTTCGTATTGACTTGACCATATTTGATTTAATGAAGTGAATTAATTAGACTGAATTGAATTTAGGTACTCTTCAGATAGCAAAAGAGTCAAGCAAGCATTTAGTGACATGTCACATTATGCTTCACTTCTTGTTTCTGTCTTTGTCCTTTTCAACTACAGCCTGGCTCAGTGGATGACATTTCTAGGGTCAATACAGAGTTCGTTTACCGTGGTGTGATAATTATGCTAATCCTTGAACTGATCTAAGTACAGTTACCATTCAAAATACCATATTCAGACATGAATATTATATCATTTAAAAAAACCCTGTGCAGTCGCAACAAATTGCAGGATATGCAGAAGACTGCACACAGCCTCACGTGCATCCCCTGACGAGGAAATTTACAGGAACCCGAACTTACTAGCAAATATGTAAAGGATGGTATAAAGATGAGGCTCCTAAAGCTTCCTGACTTGTATGTCAGTTGGCCATCTTGAAAGGTGTTTTAAACCCTAAAATTCATCTTGAATACAAAGGCTTACCAAAGAAGCTATGAGCAAATGCAGCAGTAGGCTTTAATGAAAGAATGGACAGATGATAAAGCTGTGACGACAGCTCTGAAGCAACAATGCCTCATTTTGTTAAATGCCACTTGCCTCCTCTCTCTCTCCCTGGGTGTCTTTTTTGCTTCCTCTGCTTGTATTTCATGTGGGAGGGACTAATGGGGGATTTATACTTCTGTGTTAAATCTATGCTGCAGGTAAATCATAACGGCCACCTCTGTTGCGCACCTCCCTAAAAAAGGAAGTACATGTGCCTGGTGACGCACCCTGCATGCTAGCAACAGCAATGATCATTTGAGTGACGACATCGTAGGCTCTACATAGATGCACTGATGAAATGTAAATTAAGCATAATGCAGATTTTATAGTATTATATTTGATTGAGTATGCAACCTAAGAAGATGTTCTTGTGTGCACTCCTCCAAAAACACCAACAGAACTTAGCTTGAAGATGTGTATTGCTGACTGGTTAAAAGGTTGGCTACAACACGGAAGAGAGTGAAACAATAGTGTTTCAACGCTCATTTTAACTCTGGCTTTTTTTTGTTACTTATACTTATACTACTTAGACAGGAAACAGCTACAGACAACAGTCTCCAAGGCTGTCCAAAGACTCTGCCAATCCACAACCATGAAAAGCAATCGAGGGCGTACATGAGAAATGAGGAGAGAGAACAGAAGCACAGGAGACACAGGGATGAGGAAGACATGAGGAGAACCAAAGGAGCACAATAGTGCCCATGGCACATACAGATTCTATACTTTATGCCGCTGCTGTCGGAGATAGGTTTCTTGGAATTATACTCCCTGCTGTTCACTGTCTCTTAATTAGCACCGCATGCTGCAGGTAAATTTGTTTGTGTTAGCATGCATATACAGCTGTGAGGAGAGTAGGCACGTGTCATTTGTTTTGTCAATTGTAATTGCCTTGTTTATTTTTATGTTTGCAGAGCCTAATGTGTGCATGAAATAGAAGATAGTATAAAGAGAGTAAACGGTAGACATAGGCATGCTTTTTCATATCATAATCTTCTGGTGTCGCTACCTTGGGCTTTCCCCAGACCTGTAGGAGGGAGCTCTGTGGGAGAGAGCTGGTTCATTGCATTTTATTTCCAACATTTTATCATGCTGACCTAGTTTATCCAGACCTAAAAAGTGCATCTTTTAATTGCTGGCTTGCAAGCTGCTTTGCAACCCACCTCCATCCTCAACTCCAACTTTCATGGTCTGTCTATTTCCTTATATGACTTGAAGGTGTGTTCTCTCTGCCTTATGCTAGTCAACATGAATTGATCTGGGATCTATGCGTTGTCTCGGTCTTGAACCAGGGATCTTGCACTTGTTAGACAAATGTTTTAACTATTGCAATATGGAGCCACCCCCAAAACAGATCTATACTACTGAATATTGCTGAAAAAAATACAGTTTCAGAAATAGATCAAATCAAGTTCATCCACAGAATCCCAAAATGAATTTCTGAAATACAGACAATTAAACATAAGCTAAGCCGATAACATATTCTTCTGCTTTGCCACTTCAGATAAATTAGTGTTTACCCTTTTTTGGCCCCTGGCTTTAATTTGCGAGCAACGCTGACCTGACCCTGTGTTGGGATATTCACTGCATCCCTTTTAGTCGAATCATTTAATTATACCAATCTGCCCAGGGTGCCAGTGCAGAGCAGCATCTGAATGTTGCTTCTTCAATCTGCATGTATAAACAATGTTGGCAGCCGGGTGGAGCTACGATGACCAACAGACACTTTCGGGTACATTAAATATACTTGCATGGACATCTGTGGAAAAAGCAGTTGTGTTTCTTTTAGGAATGAGCTGATCCATCAGGGGAGGAAATGATGAGAGGAACCACAAACTCTGTTAATTGGGAGGAAACAGCAGTTGAGATTAGCGTGGAGAGGAGATGAGCGTGTGACCATTAAAAGGCTCCCCTCGTTCTTTTTAGATGTAGTAAAACACATTGCTTTCACACTTATCAATGACAAGGTTTTTTTTTTTAGTGTTTTGTGGCATATGTGAGATCACAGAGTCTTTTTTTCTCTTGCTAGACTGTGTTGCTTAAGTGTGCTTAACTACACTGAAATAAATTCTAGGGGGGAAAAACTCAAAATAGGAAATCAGCCATGACACTAATTTGTGCAAGCAGGTAGTAGGAACCCAAATGTTTGATGTGAAGCAAGGTGGCTAAGTGAGTGAAAAGGAATGAGTTCGTGCTTGTCATCAAAAGTTGTTCGTTTTCTGCTTGCAGGCACAAATCTTGAAATGCAGTGAAACAACATAACTTTGTCATTTTTTTAAAAAAAGGTGACATTTATGTTCTTTATGGCTTCATTTTGACGTAAGAGTGCTTTTACAGAATCTGGATGCATTTGTAATTTCTGGCACTTAGAGTACAAGAAAAAGCTGGGACTAGAGACACAGGAGGAGAGTGAAGGAGAGTTAAAGAAAAAAACTATCATGACTGCAAAGAAGAAGACTGCTTTCTGTTCTCGCGGTCTGCATCACTGATGGGTTTTAGAACTGGCTGTCGAAGCCTTAATTAACGATTGTCTCGAGACCCGGGGATATTCACCCCCTCCTCTCTCATTTAATCCTTTCATATATCTGCATCAATATCATAATACAAAGTTATTAGAGAACAAATTGAGCTGCCTATACTATTATATTGTCTGACAGCGTGCAAGGCATGGCGTTTTTCTGACAGCACTAAACTCAGACTTGTACAACTCTACTTGAAAGTGACATGGAAATGTTACAAGGTCCAGCCTAGTGAGACTGATGTTAAGATTTTGACATAAAAGTGACCAAGGTGCTTTAAGACAGCATATCAGCATGTCAAAATGCTAAATTATTTACATAAGGCCCAAGGGGACGTTCAAGTTCTCTACTCTGGTTCAAGGTCCAGCAAAAAAAAAGAGGCAACCATGGACAATAACCATGGCGATTTAAAATAAAGTCATGTTAAAAATATGCAAATGTACCTTAGTCACTTAGGCTACAGACTCACTTCCCAGTTTATCGCAGGTTCATTCATTTTAATGACTACTATACTGGAGCTTCAGCGTATGTACACACTTCACGGCTGATTAAAGTATAAGCTGACTACTGGAAACTGCATTTAGTCTTCCATGGCTGCAGTTCTCTCTCACACACTGCAACAGATTTACCACCCACAACAAATTTGCCAAGTTAGATTTAGTCTCAAGCAAGTGCAGATAGGCTGAAAACTGGATGTACTGGAGGCAGGTGAGCTGCTAAGAATTTAATTATTAAGTGACTAGTTTGCTTACTTACTGCTGCTCTTTTTCTTTTCTCCGATTTCAAAGTGCCCTAAAGCCTTGACTGTGCTCTGCTTTGTACACGAGGACACAGAGAGCTGCAGACCTGGTGATCAAGTAGTCATTCCAGCTGCAGTTTGTCCAGTGTAATGTAAACTCTCTGCTGACAAGTCTGCACAGTTACAAAAAACAGAGATGCATTCAAATGTTCACACAGACAGTTGTGCTCAC
This sequence comes from Pelmatolapia mariae, assembly GCF_036321145.2. Taxonomy (NCBI): domain Eukaryota; kingdom Metazoa; phylum Chordata; class Actinopteri; order Cichliformes; family Cichlidae; genus Pelmatolapia; species Pelmatolapia mariae. Next base: position 23,437,781 of record NC_086241.1, read on the forward strand.
TGTCTGATGACAAAATCTACATTGTTCTGACCTCAAGTCTGTGTAGGTTCTCAGTCATCCAGATCATGGCAGTCTTGAGAGCTTGAAAGCGAAAGGCAAGGGGCCTTCTTTGGGTTTGTGAAGCCGTTTCACCTCCTCATCCAAGAAGCTTCTTCAGTTCTAAAAATAAAAGGTGGAGAGTCCTAGGTATTTAAATAGTCGGGGCCATCCAGTTTGGAGGTGGTCCTGAAGGTTGTTGACCCACTATTGAGCATGTTAGTCATTACATGAGCCAAAGTGTGAAAAAAAGGAGCGGGTCATTACCATTACCGGGGGGGTTAGGGGATAAACCACTGCGAGACCTTGCCACAACCCATCATTTGACCTATTGAGGTCACCTGAGGCAAAGTGTGAGTGGGGGTTCAAGTGCCTGGGAAGGGCTCTCAAGACTGTCAGTGGTTGATAGCTGGTGTCGTAAGCCACCACATCTGTTTAATGATGGTCATTCACAGTGGATAAAGATGTCCTCCTTTACTTGTCTGTCAAACCATCTGTCTTTTCGGTCCAAAATGGGAACACTGGCATCCTTGCAAGAGTGTTCCTTCTCCTTTAAATGTAGGTGTACAGCTGAGTCTTGTCCTGTTGAGGTGGCTCTCCTGTGTTGAGCCATGTGTTTGAGGAGTGGGTGCTAGCTTTCTCCTGGCTTCATAGTGCGTTCCATTTAAGCCAGAAGTTGGAATTCCTGAGTTCTTACCTGGAATTTTCAACTAAAATACAGCCTCGAGTTAGAATCTGAACATCCAACTCAGAAAGTTGGAGCAGCCCCATCAACCCCATCTTCGCAATCCAAAATGGTGGAAGTGTATGCAAACATTAGTAAAACTGTGAAATTTGTAATCTGTTATTTATTTGTTACTGGCTAAATAAGCCATACAACGAGCATCCATTAGCCTCTATCCATGCTGCATGTGTTTCAAAGGGGCAATAAACAAGCATGGAGTTTTATTGGTAGTGTTGCAGGACTGCCTCTACCGTTCTAAGGAGTAAAGCAATTCCTGTTTTTCCTGTTTTTGCCTTTCTGACTTTACTAAAAGAAAGAGCTCCACTCAGAAGTGATGTCACTCCCAGCTCCAACATCTGGCATCCAAGGCAAATAGTAAAGCAGCATTCGAGGATGCTAGCTGCACCATTTCAAAGTGCCACTGTGCATTCTGCTTTGACTCTCAGATGAGTGGTTGACGTGACCGACTGCTCTATTTTGCCTCAACGCTCATCGTCATCATAAAACCCCAGACCTAGCACTATGTTTTTGAGAAAAACAAATATTTTTTTTATGTCTGTTAGTTACTTTATTTTTCATCTCTTGATTGACAAGATTTGGTGGAACAGTTTTTGAAACCCAAAAATCACATCCTGTGTTAATCTTTGATCATACTCGGTTGTGGACATGGACACATTCACTTTGAGATCCGATGACCAAACAGCTATTCTTGTTAACAGCCTGCTGCTTGGGGCGCATGTGTAGTTGGTGCATTTTAATGTAAATTCTCTGTTAACGAGTCAGCTGGGGTAACAAAAATCAGGCAGGCGTATCTTGGACCTGAATGGACCCTAGCATACTCACATACACAGCTATGCTATAAACTATATTCAAGGCATTAGGAGTTTCTAACACCCAGTGACTGATAACCACTTTTTTCAATAGATAATGGTATCATGAATTGTTTTGTACAGGATTAGTGTGGAGTGAAAAAATGATATTGTGACAACCCTGTTTTTGGCAACCATTTATTCTCAAGTATAAAAAAAATAGGTTACTCCATGAGAGTTAAGACTGTCTGCACTGAAAACTAAACAAGTTAAATTACAACAGTTTCTCTTTTCAAAAATACACAGAGTAGCAATAACAGCTGTATAGTGTTGATATGAAAAAGGGTGTTTAGCAATTTCATTACTTTTTGTACATCAGGTGGCCTCTTGTCAGTGGAAGAAAAACAACCTAAATCAAATATGATCCTGATTGTGTAAGAAGAGCCCATGACTGTAGGCAACCGCCTTCTTACTTGAAGAGTAAATCTTTTTGTTACATGAAATATCTGAAGGCTTCTGGTATTTGCAACAGCTGCAGCTCGGCTGGTCAAGACTGAATATAAGAAGTGTCCATTTTTAGATTTATTTTACATGCGCACAATGTAAGATGGACATGCTGGTAGCTGGGAAAATGGCGGCAGTGGTTGCTGGGATTGGTCCTCTCCCAAAAGGCTATTGCAGCAGCCACGACATGGAAGCTGAGGAGGAGAAGTTGGAGGCAAAGGAGGAGGTGGAGGAGGAGTACAGAGGCAAGCACAAGCTGTGAGTTTGAATGAGGCAAGATTCAGCTCTCAGCCGGACAGCAGCTTAGACATACCCGAAACTCAAAACCCTGGAAACAGTTGAGATACATGGCTTTGGTTTAAAAAAAAAAAAAAGGGAGCAGTGGAAAGAGAAGGACCAATAAACTGAATGAAATAAGACAAATGGGAGGGGGAAGTGGGATGTCATATGTTAGGATAGGTTTTGGGGTCACAGGGGTTCATGGTCAAAAAATGGGCAAGTTTTCTGGAGTTTGTACGGCAAGGAAAGGATACGTGCTTAAAATGTGAAAAAAAGAATAATGCATATGGATGTATTGGTTTAGCGCAACCAGTGTGGTATTACTTGAGCATTTGAATTGTGGTAACACAAGGGGAACAATGTAGATTATAATTCAGGTCATTATATTCATTTTCTTCACCATGCACCATGCAACCATGCGTCATGCCCACCACCGCCACCTACTTATTAAATAAGACCCATAAGCATATTCGCCATCTTCCACCTCACCCCTCTGCATGCAAAAAGGTATATATAATGGGAGAATTTTAAAAGGCAGACTGAATTATTTAACAAAACATGCAGGGATGGGGGTGTGAGGGGGACAACAAAACCACTGCGGGAGGTAATTCAGACCAAAAGACGACTGGGACCGTCTTGTGTTAACCGAGATTATGCTCTGTGGCAGAAATACAGTGCAAAAATTCCACTGTCTCCAGCTTTCATGTCGTGGATGAAAATGAGATGAGCTGAACGAAGACTTGCAGTGGTAATACGGTGATAAACAAACAAAACGCCACATGAATACCCAATTAGTGCTTTGAGTGAGGACCTAATAGCATGCTTGGGTAGGTTTAGAGTAACCCAAACCACTGCCTGGCTATTCTCCATGGGTTCACCGGTTCATAATACATAGTGACTCTTCAGATGCGGAGCTTTAACGCCATGACAAGCAGTTTGCATTGGGTTTTTTTTTTCTACTTTTTACACAAGCTCACTCTTATGTGTTTTGACTAATTTGAGTCTGGAGATGAAAGAGTGTTTTCTCTCTTTCTCAGGAGGACATATTTGAATTGGTGTGTATTCTGTAGCTTTGTGAATATCTTTGTTATGCTGAAATGATCCCTAAGCTCGTTTTTTCCAGTCCGCAGTTCCCTGATGGTGAGTCTGAGGAGCAAGTTATGCATGTATGTAGCCATTTATGTGTGTAAGTGTTAATTCTGCTGCTGATCTCAAGCCAAAACTGTAATAGGGACAGACGTGTTTAATTTATTCATTATATATTTATTTGTTGAACACTGGAGGATTCCACCTACAGCTGGACTGTGTATTTCAACTGCATAGCTGCATCACAAGGTCTTTTAGGTGTGGAGAAGAAGAAATAGTAAGAAACAGAGCAAATGGTTTCCGAGCCTATGTTTCGTAAGCGCTTCTGTTAGTCTCTCATTTAGACAGTTTCCTGTCTCATTGAGCCAATTTGTCAATTCGTGTGTGTTTAACCAGCACAGTCTTTGTTGTCTCAGTCGCAGGGAAATTCATGTCAAATTGTCTGTCTTTGCATTTGTGAAGCTCACCTGTCTCTCCAGAGGTGTTCTAATATGGCAGATGGTGCTAATTATCAAGGGTCACACACACACAAACACACACATGCATATTATTTAAGGTTATTCATGGGGTCACAATACCTCTTAAATTAGCATCTTCTTTTTCTTTGCAATATATTTTGTGAAATCGTACAGATGCTGCACTTAACAGAGGATGAAATTAGTTGATGACATACAGAGTGTAGAGATTATTTTTACTGCACTGCATTTTTCATCAACTACTAGCCCTTTAATAGATTTAGTCTTATTTCTGTGCAATGACTGTCATTTTTCATTACACTGCAATATCTACTCGGATTCCTGCACCTCCAAAAGAGAATTGATTAAATTTCACTCTTTTTATAAAAAAAATCACCTCCTCCTCTTCATGGACACACACACACACACACACACACACACACACACACACACACGCACACACACACACACACACACACACACATACACACAGTGTGTGTGGCATATTCTTGGCCCTGTTTAAATGTCCTCCACTTAACAGTGGCTGCAGTTCTTGGTTCTGTGCATTAACCTTTGCAGTGGTATTTAATTAAAGGTCCACACCTGTACCACCACCTCCTCAACCCCCCATCTTCCTCAGCAGAAGTATAGCTAACTGAGCTCATGCTGTAAATCCACGGCAATTAGCATGACCTAAAAACACCACGAGAGCCTTGACACTCACCGGCACATTCTCCTTTGCCCTGTAGACCACTAGTTCTGCCTGTCCTTCTTTTTGACCCGACAGTGGTGCAGCTGTGCTCACACACAGTATGATCCAGTCGATTACTGTGGCCCCTCTAGTTCATGGGGCCCTGAGGGACCACATTAGGAAACAAGTAGGGGTCACAGGTCCCCCAGGTTTCTTGAGGATAACTTCTTTGTCAACCTATCCCCAAATCATCATTACTCAAATGAGCAGCATAGACTGTTGTTGGATTTAAATTGTTGCCCTTAAGGATGTCTCTACTTTGAGTCATGCTAAGGCATTCTGAGTTTCCACATAGCCAATTAAGGTTCCACAGCTTCTTTAAATGTTGTTTAAATTACTTGGTTGTAATGACTGTTCATGCTCATAGTATACTGTGCCTTCAGGAAAGAAGCAGCACTTGTGTAATAGAGTAAGCCAAGCTAAAAACACCAAAAGGATATTTAATAGGAGCCTAAAATAGTTTGTAAAGGTCACAACTCGGTGCTGCTAATTTACAATGGCCGATAGGTTTTATGAACAAGGTGCTCTTTGGAATACATTTTTGATCAACTAAATGAGTATTCCAGTAAATGTTCATTAACAATGTCGTTTGTATCACTGTTTCCAATTGAATATATGCTTTTGAAGCACAGTCCTGACTTCAAGAATTAAAGAACAACTAAACTTTATTGGTATTTTTTGGCAGTCAGAGGCCATGACAAGTACCCATAATACTATGATAGAACACATTAAAATTAAACCAGAGTCCTCACTTAGTTTTAACAAAAATGTCCTTTTGTTGCTAAAACCTAACCATATGCAGAAGCATGTTCTAAATTATTCTGGCTAAATTTAAAACACAACCTCGATATAATGAGCCCACCACAGGTTTTTCCAATTTTTTTGTAAATGCTTCTATACACATCAAAAACACACAAACTGGTAACTTCCCTGTTACGGGCAAATCAGGACAGAAAACCACAAAAATAAAAAATCTGTTTCTATGACTTCCAGACATTTTAATGAATTGCTTATTGCATTTTCTACAAGACAAAGTTTGAGTTTTGGGTATCACAGAACAAAGTGATGCCACAGAGTCTTTAACAATTTGAGTTGTTGTTGTCACTGAGATTGCTTACTTTTCAAAAAAAAAGTGTAAAAATTGATACTTCCACTGTTCAGGTGCAAGAAAAAGACTTTTAGAATATGTTTGTCAGTCATATCATACCATTTCTGCAAAGCCCCTCCACCCCTGCTTATAACAGATGCAATCAAGTCCAAATATTTGGCCAATTACATTTATTTATTTATTCATTTATTTATTTATTTATTAAATTTTCCCTCTGTATACCCATATTTGGGATCTTAAATCCCAAATCAAGATGTCATTGAAGTGAAGGCTTTTAGCTTTAATTCAAAAGCTTTAAAAAATATATTGGTTGAAGTGTTAAGGAATTATAGGCACTGTAGTGCCCATTTCCAGAGACTCTAAAGCAACTGTACAACTGACTGACATGTCTCACATGTTTCAGCATACAAACACACAATCAAACCTACAGTCTTAAATTCATTCCATCATAAACACGTCTATTTATGCAGATGTGAACTATGGCAAAAAAATAAGGTGAGAAAGATTAAGGAAACGCTAACCTGTGAAAATTTGCCGTTGTTTAAAACAAACAACAGATTTATTCAACCTAATAGGCTGAATAAAGGTGTTACAAAGGTTAGGCACTATAATTTCCAAAGACGAATTGCTCTGGATTTAAAACAAGGATCGGGGATCCTAAACAGATGAGGCCTGTTCACTTTTGATAAATTAAGATAAAAGATCTGGAGTAGGTCCCAAGTGCTGAACTTGCATTTGGTAGCTATTAAAAGGAATTCTCAATATGAGGTCCAAAGTGACGTTGATGCCAGTGAGAGAGGCCACCATTACGTTGAAAAAACAAAATAAACCTGTGAGACTTTACAAGAAAACATCTGAAAGACCTTGCAGAGTTCTGGAAAAATATCTTTGGACAAACGAAACCAAAATGAACTTGTACCAGGAGGATGGGAAAACTAAAGCATCAGTAAGGAAAGGAACGGGTTACAGTCTGAAGCATAACACATCATCTGTCAAACATGGTGAAGGCAATGTTATTGTGTGACTGCTCATAGAAGTAGTTGGGGGAATTATGATCTTGTGTGTACAGGGCTGAACTCCCTGCTCAGATTCAACCAGATGCTCCAAAACTATCAGACAGCACTTCACAGTTCAAATGGATAATGACCAAAAGCAAAAACAACCCATGAGTTTCTCAAGGCAAAGAAACAGAAAAATCTTCAATGACAGATCAGTCACCTGATCTCAACCCAATCGAACGTTTACATATTTACTCAACACAAAAGAGAGACCTACAAATAATTAACAACTGAAAGTGACTGCACTAAAGGCCTAGCAAAATGTCTCCAGGGAAGAAACTCAGCATATGGAGATGTCCATGGGTTAAAGACTTCATTTAGGTTGCAGTTCTAGACTGCATAGGTTTCCATCCATGAATTCAAAACAAAAACCAATCCTTTTTTTTTTTTTTTGCCTGTCCCGTTTGGCTCTTTTGCCATCAGAATTATTGTCTAAAGGCGAGGAAAGATGCCCAACGGATTTACTTTACCAAATGGACCATCCCAGCCTTGCCGTAATGGTCTATTTGATTCACCTTTTATTGTTTATTTTATTTTCACTTGCTGAATACGGGACAGACTTGACTGGGGGAAAGAAAGAGGGAAAGAAAAACAGCTGAGAAGAGGGACGGGGAAAAAGGGCAAAAAACAAAAACCAACAGAATAAGTAGACAAAAAATACATATATCGATCACCTGGATCACCTGTTGAGAAAGAAAAAAGAAAATAAGCAGAAGAAAACGAGAGTAATAGAATAAACAACATCACAATGATATAAGGGAATATGACAGTAAATACTAAATATTAAACATTATTGTGCAGCACGTAAGATTGACAAAAACCAATCCTTACATTTAAATTTGGTTAATCTGTCCATTTGTTTTTGACCATCTGAAAATGGGGGGACTGTGTATAAAAATGAGACCAGTTGTGAAGGGTACTGTCAGGCAGAAGAGGAGTCCTATAGGACTTGGCAAGTGACATGTATCAACAGGCTGGAAAAGAGACCATCGAACAACACTTTTGACTGGGCTCCAAGCAGTTCTGGCAAACTGTCGGGTGACAGTCTTCTAAAAATTCCATTTGATAAATAGAATATAGATTACAGTACTGAATCTGCATTAGGCTTATTACTGCTGTTGTATCTACAGATGCATGTGACTACAGAGAGCCTGCGGAGAGGGGTTAACCACTGTTAACCAACTCCAAAATCCCAACTGCACAGTGCATAATGTGGATAACAATGTGTTGGTCAGTTGCTGACTGGTTGGGAAGTGAGAAACAGCAGATATAACCAGTAATGGTAGAGACACGAAAAAAAGTCAAAGTCAGAAAATCTTTGTATAGATGCCCTTCTCTGCAGCTGGCTGATGGGCCAACAACGACACAAACAAGCATAGCCCACAGAGACTGGTTGTATTACATATTTTTGACACTGCCCTCCTCTGACAGAAGACACTCTTTACAGATAGACGGACAGTCTGGAGCTGTTCGTGAATTGCCAACAGACTGCTCAATCGCTACCATCCCTGAACCATAATTTTACCATTAGGCTTTGCACAGTTGCTATACATCTGCAAGCCATTTTGCAGAGCACCTTCTCCCAAGATCCTGCTTATATGCCATTGCTTTATAAGTGTCAGATCTGTTGTTACTGATGCCTGCTCAGTTTTGTGATGGAGGTCTTGTAGTTTCATTCCCAGCCTCCAGCTTTCCACTCGCGCACTTGCAAAGACATAAAGGTTCATAACAGATCCAGCTTGCCAAATCTAAATGACCAGAGCTAAAATAAAATCTCTCAAAGACTGTAGTGGTCTTGAATTGATTGAATTACATTTTACTGAATAGTATTGCATTGTGCTTATCAGGAAAAGTAGCTTCTTGCAAAAAATTTAAATAGAAAAATAAATAAAATGACCATTGAGAAGTCATTATAGACTCTTGCCATATTATGCTACTACCAGAAGCCGATTAGCAGATCTTTCTATATGAGCAAATCTATATTAGAGCGCTTTCAGAACTGCTTATAATACAGTGCAGCTCCTGCAATACCAGTGATAGCACTTATTGACCAGATAAATGTCTTGTATAGAGTCGCAACCACACACATGATTAGGCACTCATATGTTAACCCATGCACATATGAGTGTATGCATGTGTCTACACACACATACACCTCACTTTCTTCTGTGGACCCCCTGTGAGGTCAGAAGCACCAGTGCCCCTGTGGTTTTCTGCCCTATGGTATCATGCTGGGCAGATATTTCTGTCTGCTTGGATGGCTCCTTGACATGGTGTTTATTTGGATTGGCAACTTGTTTTCATTTGAATCGATATGCAGCGCAGAAGAAAGAGGAGGTGGACTTTGAATGGGAGTGGCCATCAGGAGCGAGCGCAGATCTGCTTTGACATGAAGAACACGGGCAGACGATGCACACCTGGAGGAGGCGGAGCGGGGAGAAGTGTATCTCCTCAAATTATGCATGCTTTCAAATAATGGATTTAAAACAATAAAATAAAAATAATAATACTAATAATAGCTGTCATTTATGAAAATGCTGTTTAATAAGAACATTGGTTAAAAAGTTAAACTAGAATAAATGAAAGTCAACAAAATTTAATTGATTGTATTTGAATGAAATAAAAACCCATGTAAGCGGGCTTCTGCTGCTAGGCAGACAAAATATTTGTTTTGCTTGTTTCTATTTGCATCTTTTTGTATTTGGCTGGATTGAACATAACAAAAAAGCAGTTTTCTTCGGAACGCTTACCCACCAGCGCTGCCAAGGCAGGGCTAATAAAATGTCATCAGAGTGAAATGAGAGTTAAGTGGAGGGGAAAAAGCTGAATATTCACACTCATTTGGCTGACACCTGGGGGACTGCAGTCACTCATGGCTGCATTGATATGCATTGTATTATGTGCTCCTCGCCCGTTCACAGTGACAATCAGCGGCTTTAACACCTTTGCTATAATTTAATTAAAGCTGTGATTGTCAGGGTGAAAACTTGATTTGCACACGTACGTGCATTCACGTGTGCCTGCCCACGCATATGCACGAAACACAAGGGTCAGTGTACCTAGAGGAGGACCAATTATTTCTGTATGGATAATTAGACAACTTAAATGGTCTGAGCAGAACACGGCAGGCAGGAGAGGAAAGTGGCAGGCTGACACGTTTATCAATGAATCACCACATTTTCTACATTAAAGTCTGGAAGGTAGCCCTCACCTCAAGTAGGCACCTTTGTGTGAGTTTTATAGTAGCATGCAATCTCCAAAAAGAGCTAACAGTGGCAGTGACAGTGCTCTGTATAGGTAGAATCCTTCGAACAAGAGACTTCAGGCTTCTCCTAGTTAGAGCAGAAGCTGCCTAGAGGCTCTGAGATTGGATCAACTTTCACTTTTCCAGGGCCCTCTGAAGAAAAGATGCAAACTTAAGTTAAATGTGTCTACACTAAGAAAGGCCCCATCTAGAGCAAAAGTGTATCAGTATATTAGTAATACTGAATAAGAACAAGAATGGGTCTGCACAGGACCTGTATAAAAAAAAAGTAATGAACACGCCAATGTAGTTTAAATTCTGCATATTTATATAGCTGCTTTATTCCAGCTAAGAGAGCAATCACACTGAGCTCTATAAACACATGCAAAACAAATGGATCCAGCTATCAAATATTTCTAAAAAAAACCATGGTCATCTTTTAATCTTTGCTCAAAAGAAGGTCTTGGTGGCATTTGTGGAACATTAAAGGACTGCAGGAAGAAAGAGACAGCGAGGTGATGAAAGTGTCGTCAGGTTTTTTTGAGCAAGGGGGATCACTGTGTTATTTCCTTCACACCCTTTCATTACAGACCGGTCTTCTAGACCTTAATGACCACAGTATTTTAAACACTGACATCTTGTCGGATGCTGGTTGCCACATTTTTAAGCTGCCACCTCAGCTTAGTTCAAACAAATAAAAACATTTCACAGGGCAGAGATACCGTTGCGATGTAGTAATGATTCAATTTTCAAGATAAAGTAATGTGGTTTCACCTCAACGTTAAGAGTTACATCCATTTGGCTACATTGCAGCAAATATACGCCTGCAGGTAAATGTAACGCTACTACATTTGAGGCTGTGAGGTACCGCTTGGGGACCACAGCAAATGTGATTGGCAAACACAATGAAAAATACAGTAGGGCTGCATTCAGCTCCAACAAAACAAATCAAAAATATGAACTTAGCAAAGCTGTAGTGCATTAAACACCATGTTATATTACCCAAGTGTTGCACCTACCGAAGCAGATCCATTGTGTGTAATACCCGTTTAATACGGTTTGGTGTGTATTCACGTGACTGCTGACTGAGTAAGATTTTTGACGCACCTACCAAATGAGAGAAAACGCGCATCTTTGGTTTTTGCACACCGTGTCAAGCAAACTTGTGCTAGATTAGGAAACCTTTTCAGGTTGAACTGTTTTTCAGAGGAACCGACTTCCAGCAAGTTGGCCAGATAAGGAAATGTAGCAGCACATCACCACTTATTAATAAAAGCAAATTTAAGGCATATGAATGAATAGATTGTATTTTTATTTCTTGGTACCTGTAGCAGTTAGTCAAGGAAAAATAGAGCCTACAAGTGCAAGTTCAAATATTGAAGCTCTGACTGAATTCCTTCATTCAAGCAGGTATTTAGTTTTTTTTTTTGTTAAATCTCCTCTTTTTACACTTTTTTTAATGCTTTGGCTGTCCTGTTTTTAGACTTACATCACTTTAAATATATCAAAGTGAAGTGACTTGAGGCAGTGATCATAATATTATTAGCTTTTCTCTGAATCCACTATATCTTCCTAAATGTGTGCTTTGAGTTCTGCCAAACTCCTTTAGTACTGTATAGATTAAATGCAATTTGTAAGAGCCAGGTTGCTATCAGCAGAGTCACCAGTGAATAAGGGTAGTTTTCCTTATGTAATTAAATCGTTAGGCGATTAGTGTTTCACTTCTAAAAGCTCCTGAAAAGCTTTTTGCCTTACTTCACCCTTGTCTCCATGGAGAATGTGAGACAGACTATAGTGAAAGAGTTATGGACACTTAGGATTTCATCACATTAAAACGATTACAGGAGCACGCCTTTGTGGTTTTTTAAATGCTAAAAATGCTTCCATAATGATGACCCAAAATGTAATGCTGCTTTTATCATTTTCAGCAGCTATAAAAAAAACCCAGCAACTTCCACATACATGCAGGATCTGAACACACAGTTTTATTTATATATAAGCACACACTCACACGCATTCCCCAGGGAAACCTTCCCTTTGCTTCCCAATTCTCACCTACTTCTGCTTTCTGTCATGTGTGTCTTATTTGTCACAACATTCACATGTTACACTTTGCTTCAATTTGATGTGTGAGATGCAGTCAAAACCCGAACGCCAAACAAGTCCCCCCAAACCCAAAACCAGTGTAAACATCTCCTCCGCAACTGTACACCTGTTCATCACCTACCTCGCAAAAATGGATAACCACTCTGTACAAAAAAGAAGAAAAAAATCAAATTAGAGATTTGTGTTTTCCTCCTCTGCTTTCAACTCTCATCCCACAAGTTTCCTACTGGCAGCATAATGACTGCCTTTATGAAAATGGCAGGTTAATCTAAATCCAAGTTAGCTTTTTTTTTCCACTCTCTTCTCCTCCTCAGTCCCCTCCTCTTTTTTTTGTCCTCCCTTACTCCTAACACCAGGTGCACAGTGCCCTTGCCTACATCTCCGTATTGTTACCATTTATCCTTTTATAAGAGTGCATTTCCTGTAGGTTTGCAAAAGCACAGAGGTGTGCATGTTGTGAAGAACAATACCTCTTCCTCCACGGCCTTATGTACCCCCCAAAGGATTCTTATCTTTGGGATTGTAATGTAATGAGTGGCCCCTTGAAACAAAAGGCCTGACAGCTCTAGCAGCTCTGTGGCTCCCCAGGACCACAGTATTGTTATTAGATTCCCCGGGAGTGTTTGTGCAGGGGCATACCCATCTGCATTTTGGTGTTAGCAAGACCCAACATATACACAGTATAGACATGCAGTGAAATGACACCAAAAGCTATGTAAATAGGAAAAATATCCGAACATTTTCATTTTAAAATGCCATTCCTGAAATTATTCATTACCATCCTGAACAGCAGTTTTGCACATATTCCCATGCAGAATTGCATCAGAGCTGCTACCTTGTATTGATGGATGACATAAGTCAGCAGTGGCTTAAAACTTTAGCAACTTTCGCAGCTTTCCCAGCTTTGACCTCTCCATCTCCTCTCATATTGTCCTTGTCCTCGGTGACAATAGGCCACCAGTGGCTGTGACATTCATCACCTGTTAGCCACACTCATCCATATGAATATGCTACCCACTTCTATTTCTTAGCCTGCAGGACAACTTTAGGGCATGGGGGAGTTTAATTAAGACAATAGAGACATATCAGGAAAAAACACTGGCAAGATAAACAATTATTTGTGCAAGATAACAGATTGTATTCATATTGGGGTTCATGTTAAAAGGTGAAAACAAAAACTTGAGTATATCAATTTGAATAGGGAGAGCCTTTTGTGGAAATTTTGCATTTCATGCTTGCTTTTCATTCAAAATTCAAGCTAACGCTGATTAGCAAGCTACTTTTTTTATTTCGATTTTTACTTTAAGAACCATTTAAGGACAAAAATGTGCCTTGTAGAGAGCAAAGGCATAAATATGTAATTGAGGACCTTTATATTTTATAATTAGAAAAAAAATAAAAACAAAAGGAAACAATCAGAGAAGGTTACGGGTAACAAAAACGACCAAAATAAGAAAAAACTGCTATCAGTTGTGAGCTTTATTCACTTAACCTGTTTTCTATAAAATACGCGGAAAGCATTTTTATTTCTTGGGTGTGTTTGGATGAAAAGCACATCTGCTGGTTGACTCTTAACATTTTGTTTTTATTTCAAAGTGACTTTAGTATTATTATTTGGAAGCTAAAAATCCTCAACACTGTTTTTTTTACCTACACACGAGCCACGAGACAGTAGTAGTATATACATAAAATATTATCTATATAATTGTTTGTTAAAAATTTAACTCTGACACATTTTGCTGCAAGTGGCATCCACTGACATGTAGCAGGCAAAAAAAATCAGTTGTTAAACGCTGCATGTCATGTCACTCCCTCTTCAGTGTGTGGTAAATATTTCATGTCTACAAGCTTCCGCGTTTTGTGAGTGACATTCTTTATGTGCTAGTGAGTCACTCACCAACATGATTGTGTTTGTGTATGTGTGTGTGTGTGTGTGTGTGTGTGTGTGTGTGTGTGTGTGTGTGTGTGTGTGTGTGTGTGTGTGTGTGTGTGTGTGTTGGGGGCTGCTTTGTTTTGCTAGCTGACAGCTCCCCTCCCCGTGTTGGGCCTGGCAGATGTAGAGGTGTCACAATGTTGATTAATTGTTTACGGTCACCTGTCTGCGTGGCTGCCTGTCTGCCATGTTGCCGTGTGCTAGGGGGATTTAGGGTTGTGGGGTCAAAGTGAAAGAGGGGGCTAGCTGAAAAGGTGAGGGGAAGGGGAGATGACAGAGGGATGGCGTGCGGGAGCTTGCGCTAGTGTAAATGGTGCCACGCTATCAACCCGACGTCTTCAGCTGTGTCTGTCTGAACAGCAGTGTCATCATGTCGAACACGAATCACAGCTAGCCGGGGCCTGGCAGGGCCCTGCGCTCATACGCTGTTTCCTGCAGTTTGTGGTACTCCTCTGCTGCAGAGGGAAAGGAGAAGAGGGGCAAAATTCTAGAAAGAGAGTGAGGGGGATTAAGAAGTTTGGGGGAGTTTCATTTTTCAAATACACGGTATTTAGCACAAGTTCTCCTGCTGGGTAAATTAAAACCCCCGATGATTGTGTGATGTTTATTCAAAAAGAACTGAAGCCTCTCAAGTGCTGTGAAGAAATTTGTGATTAAGATTTTAAAAGCCAAACAAAATAGCCAACAGTCATTGCAGGAATCTAATAAGTTGTAGTAGTGGTGCGACTACTGTGATATTCACATTGGTGAGTGGTTCTGTCGATCAAAATCTCATTTTTAATACATTTCACTAGCATTTCTGATGTAAAATATTGATTAATATTTTACACAATTTGAGCAAAGAGGTTTAGTTCATCTAAATGAGACTGAGACTCATTCAGCTAAGAGTTTTCATCTTTTTTGATTTTCCCTTTTTCTGTTCTGTCTCTATTCTGTGCTTTTTAGTTGGAGAATATTAGCGACATGACATGAGGAGGCTTGACAGTACAGTTGAGTACTGTAGTTTGCTGTGCCCTCATGTAGAGAGAAAGACACACTGGACTTCTGCATCATTGAGAACGCATATCCAATTCAGTTTGAATGGCTTTTGATTTAGCCCATATTATCCATTACTTACTTATTCATAGGCCACTAGGTTTTCTTCCCTTCCATCCATTCAAATCAATATTGCAGAACTCAGTTGTGAGTGTGGGTTGGGGTTTTCTTCAAAGTGGCAATTCTTCCAACCATCTGCGCCTCTCTCTCTCTCTCTCTCTCTCTCTCTCTCTCTCTCTCTCTCTCTGTGTGTACGTTTTAAACCCACCCTTAGTAACAAGCCACGGAGCACCAATCTGTGCCGTGATTCGGCCAAGCCCTGCCTGCCGACTGGGAAGGAACATCATCAAAACTATTCTGTGTTGCCATGGAAATAGAGACCTCAATAAGTTCATCTTTTTCATGTTTGTTTTTTTTTTCTTTTCTTTTTTTTGGTGCATGCTTGGCATTTGGTTGGTTGGTTGGTTGGTTGGTTGTTTGAATGAGTAGCAGAGCTACAAGCTGTTCCTCCTCAGTGGTTCCCCCCCCCCCCCCCCCTCCACTCGTGCATGCATGCGTGTTTATTTATTTAGTCATCAAACATCAAGAAGAACCAGTTTTGCATCACCATTCTCCATCCTGTATCACGAAGGTGTGTTTCTGTCCTTGTCTATTGTCCCGTGTGAACATGGATGCATATAAGTAAAGTGTTGAATACTGAGGAGTATGAGGAGGCAGGTGGATCACGAGTAGATGCAGTGCAAGGCTGCTTATGACTTAAAAAAACACTCAGCTGGATGCATGAAAAGAAAATGGGTCAGCAGAATGCATTGGCTGCACACAATTTGTGTAACAGATGTATCAATGAATGGGTTATAGTGCTCAGTTTCTCCTGTACTGCATGCCTTTGACTTTGAGTGAAGCACCGGCAGCAGCACTCATGTTCAGGGCTGATGCCTTACCATGTCTGTAAGGAGTATTAGTAGTAGTAGTAGTAGTAGTGGAAATGGGTTCTTTGAAGTAACTGGATCTCCCCCTTACACTAGTAGAATACCAATGTATGTTAGGCAAGTCACTGCATGTGTGTGTGTGCGAATGTGTGCGCGTGCATGGGAGATTGAGATGAGAGGATGAAGGGAGAGAGTGAAAGAGAGAGAGCAAGATGTGTTATAGACATGTCACTGCGATGTATGATACAGCTTGATCAGATGGTTTCCAAGAAATTCTCTTTGATGTTAAAATTATTCATGTGAACTCTGTGAGGTAGTGAACACCAGCTCTCAGAGGAGGAAATGTGTGCGATGTCTCAGTTATCTCTACTGTGTAAGCCCTAATTCATAGAAGAAAAAAAAAATCATTGCTACATCCAAACTGATCTTTCGAAAAAAAGGAAAAAAAATACAGAATTTTGGGAGGAGTACCTAGTTCAGGGTGGGCTGGAACAGCTATATTCTATGTAATTGGACAATTAAAATCATATCTTGACATCTCTCTGCTGTCTGCTCTGAGGGGGAAAAAAAAGAAAAGAAAACGGGAGGTTGTAATGTGTTCTCACCCTCATCTTGATATGACTGTGGAAAATAATGCTATGTATCTCTACATGTCTGTGTGTGGTGAAGCAAGTGTGTTTAGTGGCCTCTGTGCTACTTAACAGTGTTAATATAATTCAGTTAAAGATGAAAGGCAGTGATGGGGCTCCGTGGGTTATTGTTGCTGAGAAATGGGGAGTGGAAGTGGCCAATTAGATCCTGTAAAATGTCATGAAACGCTGTTTGAGTGGATTTCTCTATTCTGTATTAATCGCTGTGCTGTAGGACGTACTTTTTAATCTATTTTTCTTTTATCAGTGACACAAAGATACAACACTGCTATTGTTTGGGTATTTATTTGTGTATTAACTCCTGAACATGATCAGATAAACACCTCCGGGTAACCCACTGCATTTAGTGAAAGTTCACTTTTGCCCGTTAAGCCATAATAAGCGGTAAATATCATTCAGTTTAGAAATCTGTCTGCTGCTTTTAAACAACACGCACCTGTAACCTGCTAAAATTGTGTTCAACAACACTTTTATTTACAATTCCAAGGTGAAGTGAGGCTTGTGTGCTCTTGCTTATCTGCTTGTCATCAGGGCTCCCCTTCCTTAAGGCTGACCCTAACTAGATGTGGCTGATAAGGCGGGCCGCTAGCTGCATCTGTATGCCAGGCCTATTGTACTGCAGGGGCTAAGGGATGAGAGCGGAAAAGAGAGAGGGAAGGCGAGAGGAGGGAGAGGGGCGAGTTTGCTTGAATCTCTGAGAGCCCGCTAACCCCCTGCTCCTTTCCTGAAATGGAGATGTTATTACATTAGCAGCTAAAAGGGTTTATTCACAGTTAGTGCAGTTTAGGCATGCAAATGGAGGATTTCAGTGTGCTGTGTTGCCTGGAGGTATAGGACAGAAAGCACAGGAGATTTGCAAGGATTAGTTCCACAGGTTCCTTTTATTATGGAAAGAACCCTTTCTGAATGACGGGGGAGGAAAAGGTGAGTTGAGGAGAGAAGAGAGAAGTAGTAAGGGAATTTTAGGGATGGGGTGTTTTTTCTCTCTCTCTTCACCACATTAGCCCAGTAGTGAAGTATGTGAACGATTTTTGACATCTTGACTCTCACATGTTCTGAGGTTATGCACACAGGATTGCTTTTTTTTTTTTCTTCCCTGCCTCAGGCTGCCGTAACAGTTGGTAAACAGTATGCAACTCCTCAGCTGCCCTCCTTGAAGGGTGTGTGTATCGTTGCAGGCATGTGTGCTGTGATATGTCTCACTAAACCCGATCCTGAAGCCCACTCCGAAATAAGTGATGGTTATGATGATGAGGCCTTTTGGCAGATTTTACAGTGCACACTGCTCAGTGCACATGAAATGGAGGGTGGCGACCCATTCAGATCACTCATGTAGTGGGTGCATGTCTGAGGGACTGGGGTGCAGCAATCTGATATGCTTGAGTTGTAAAGTTAAAGCCTTCATTATCTCGGCACGAGGCATAAGGTGTCACCTTCACTGGACCTGACACGTGCACGCTTCCCTAACCATGGGAGACCACACACAAACACACACACACGCATGTGTGTGTGTGTCCACAACCTAAACCATGGGAGACAAGGTTGAGAGATGAAGGTTTTGAGTAGGAGATAGACAGAAAGACACTGAATTAATGGGTAATGGAAAAACCAAGGTCAGCCTAGCTTTGGTTTGCTGTAGTGGTCAAGGTGATAGGTCCAGTTGGAGGCAAGGGGACACACAAACACACACAGAAGGCCAGTGTCAAATGACTCAGGTCTGTTGTGCAGCAGGGAGGAGAGAGTGATGGCAAAAAAGAAGGAGGAGATTGATGGGGATGTGCATGTTTCAATCAGGCTCTATGTGATGTCATCTGCTGAACTGCCATCTATTCTTCACTCAGACTGTTTGCTCCAACTTTCTCTCACTGGTGCGTATCACCTTCAGCAAGTAGGTATACAGTAAAAAAAGAATACTAAATCGAGCCTATTGTAAAAACATGATGTACACTTCTTAGGCCCTTTCAGACTGTGGTAAGAATGTCTTTAGTTTTAAGAGGATTTGGGGGGGTTTTGTCCACATGAGCATTTGCTGCACAATGGCCCTTGAGGTGAAGTGGCCTGTTAAACTCTATTTTCAGCTCAAGACATTGCTTAAGAAAAGAAACGTGTGAGCCGCTGAATAAAGGCTCACCCTTCTCTGTACCGACACCAGTCATCCGTCTTTTCTGGCACAACGCCTCTGTAATTGTCTACATTTGGGTGCTTTAACACTTGTGCTGTTAACAGCCATTAACCACAAGTGTCCTCACACAACTGTGAAGGAGGGACAAAGCCACTACAAGGACCCAAACCAATGATTGTTGAGCGAGAGGTTCAAACAGGAATTAGGGTAATCAAACATGGTAGTTATAATCTGTTAACAATGCACAGAGATAAAATGGCCCAACATGTATTGAAGCGATGCCAGGATGTCCATTGTTTCTGTGTTCTTCAGAGAGCAGTTCATAATCTAATAACATGTGGTTTTACCTGCAATTAGAAAACAACATATTTCTCACTTTTACAAAAAAGAACTAAGGGGACTCTTAAAAGTCTGGGCCTCACTTTGAAAAAAAAATCTTCCTTTCACTTTAAACAATCTTAACCTTCATGTCAAAGTTTGTTTTTTTGTTTTTTTCAACTAGTACTGAAGAAACAGTCTCACTAAAATGCTATCACGCTGTGCTGTAAAGATCTGAAAACACGAACAAATAAGACAGTACCCCTTACGCAGCTTATCTAGTTATAATATAGAAATGTAGTGTTTTAATCATTTTTGAATGACAGTGGGGTTCTGTGGCACAAAAGCTCTACACCAAATTACCGGATAACTTTATTGTTAGTTTTCTTTTCCTCTGGAGGCTTCCATTTATATTTTTGTCTGTTGATTTACCAAGCCCGTCTTCTGCAAGGAAAAAACCCCCAAACAAACAAAATTCACTTTACTTCAATTTGTACTTTTCTTTGTGCTCCTTTTACTAAGTTTTAGATGCCACACAAAGGGACAAAAGAGACAAGGAATAGAAAGACGGGGAGGGAAATAATACCACTGTGTGACCAAGTCACTTTGTAGTCTGCTGTTTTTTTCTTTTTTTTCTTTTTTGTATTCCTGCACCCATCATCCCTTTCCCTTGAATATATTTGTAAGTTTGTGTATACAAATGCAGTTTTTGAACAAACATTTCCCAACCCAGTGCCGCGGGCCTGGATCCAGTCAGAACAATAGTGGAGCTGCTCCCCCTGCTGCTACTAGATGGAAACTGCCTCTGGGCCTTTATCACTCTCTGCTCTCTCTCACTCTCACTCTCTGTGTGTGTGTTTGCGTGTGCGTTACTGCAAGGGGTGAGTTTGTATTTATTTGCTGTTGTTTTTGCATGTGGCAGTCAGAGCGAGTGCGTTGCCCAGCGCTCGGTGCCGTTACATTTGCACAGTAGATGTGTTCTGCTGCATCCTTCCACAAATATATGCGTGACCTCAGCTCCTATTCTCTCACCCCTGTGCTGTTCAGTAACAACAGCTCCAGCATCTGCTAGCAATTGTTTGTAATGCTGAATGTTCCTCTTCCTTCTTGTCTGCCCATACAGCTATAAAAGTCAAATGATCTTGTGCTGCTTTTTGTCTTTGCGTCACTGTATGGAGTCTTTGTGTGCTTTCTCTCTATTCCGGAGATAGATTTCTGGAATCTGTCCACATAAAGAACACATTGACAAGCCAGATATGAATTAAAACAGATTATAAAGCAAAAACAATATAAAGAAATAACCTCATAAACACTTGGGGAATTCATCGACCCTAGAAAGATTTTTTTTTTTTTTAAGTAAAAGTCATTAAAAGGCATCTATGCTTTATTTTCGTTTCCTTTTCTTGTTGCAGTATACATCTAGAGAGTTTAAGCACCAATTATCATTTGCATTTTATCAGCCATATGGTCACCTGTCATGTTCACATGACCAAGTGATCAAAGGCTGGGATTTGGTTTAATTGTTCCCCACTGTTAGGCTTCAGCCAGTAAGGACTCTCGCCATCTCTGCTTCAGCAGGTGGTGTGTGTATGTGTATGTGCATGTGTGTCTGCATGTGAGTGTGTGAGTGAAAGCATGTTGTGGAAGCTTAATTCCACGATGCAAGTTATATGTTGCACTTGCATTAGGACAGTTTTGCTCTCGCTCTGGCACTTCGGACCAAAATGAAACAATGCAACGAGTTATAAATAAATCAAAGCTGCTTATACCTACTTTGAATTCACAGTGTGAGGAATTTACCCTTATTCATATGCGGTATCCCGGAGCTACAAAAGGGAAGTGTGCCTATTCATTCAAGGTGTACTCTTAAAGACGAAATCGCTTTAAGCTACAATTTACAAAATAATAGCATTAATAAAAAATTGGTAAGTATATGAAAAAACACACCACTTTCTAAATTGGTGAATTGTCTTGACAGAAAAAATTCCCTTTTTTCTGCCTGCACTGCTTCCTTACATCTCTCAAAGCAAATACTATAACACCCTTTTAATTAATGTAATCAGGTTGGTTTAGTGCAGGATTTAATCCCTGTTGTAATTGTAAGTTAAGTCTGCTGTGGTTGCTTTTCCTGGTGTGGAGTAGACAAATAAAGGTCAGTACATCAAGTCAGTGTTCCATGATAGCCTGGTTGAGTGTGGGTTCGGAGCAGGGTGTGGGGGGGCATGGGAGGGGGGAGGGGGGGTATGCTCTGATGGTTGGGCAGGAAGGGGGGGGGGCTACACTGAGGGTGACTGGAAAAGGTGGTGAGTAGGGGGTCCCCCTCACCACGAAAAGCTTTAGTTTGAAAGGGGCTTTGACCAGGCCGAGTGAGATTCACATTGATTGGGTTTTAATTTGGTGGAGGGCCCTCTTCAACCAATGCACCGAGCTCCACCCATCCCCCCTTAATCCAAATCCCCACCCACAGCACCCCCACCCCCCACCCCCATCCCCCTTCCTGTCCCAATGAGAGTGAGGAGTTGAGGAGTCAGGGTGGTCTGTGTGGCTGGTCAGAGCCAGCTGATAGGAGTAAACTAAACTCAGCAGGCCTGTTGTTTGTGTTTACTCTGTGTGTGTGTGTGTGTGTGTGTGTGTGTGTGTGTGTGTGTGTGTGTGTGTGTGTGTGTGTGTGTGTGTGTGTTTCACTCAGCTGAATAAAACCACCCTTATGTTGCCTCACATGTTCCAGCAACTTTAAAGGCTTTCTATAAAAACACAATCAATCACAGGCTACTTTCACAGGTGGTCTGAGTGTGTTACTCTCTTTGTGACCCCACTGCTCTAAATGCTAAATATGTGGTGTTTTTTTTATCATTTAGAATAATTATATTACATTTACCATTCCCCGTATACCCCTCTAGTGGAATTGAGGGTGTGAAAACCTGGAGTTGAAAGAGTACTAAACAATTTAAGGGCATTTAAAGATGCAGCCTCTCCCTCCAGTGTTTGCTTTAGCAATCTAATCTCAACCCTTATCTCTGACAAGTTTTCTTTTTCTTTCCTTAATTTGCAGGCTCAAAGAGGACAGAGATAGAGGTCTAGTCCTAATTAGGTTACTTATCTCTGCACCAAAAGGATAAAGTTCTCACACCAGGACTGTTTCGAATTAACCTAATTGGATTTTTAGCAGAAACTCAGCAAATAGTTAGGGTTAAATAAAGAGTGTGACATAAAGCGAGGGAGTTCACATGAACTGTGCTCCATGAACGGAGAATAAAAGCCTATTTGAAGGTCATGTACAAGGTTCTACTTTCTACTTTCTCTCAACAAACAGAAGAGAAATGCTGTGGGCTTGCTTCAAGGGGACCTGGCCTGGCCAGAGGCACAGAAAGCCTGGGCTGGGGCCCTCTGCACCAAGCTGAGCCAAAGATAAGAGAGAGAGACAGCGAGAGTGAGAGAGAGACATCTGAGGGCAAGTCCACACTAAAACAGATACATTTAAAACAGTTTTTGAGCATCCACAAACATTTTGTGTGCCCCCTTTTTTTAAAGGTGTTTTTGCCTGAAATGAGTAAAAAAAAGTTGATGGTTTCAGCTTGAATCTCCACTCTTTTGCCCTGAAAAGTTGTTTATCTATTTATTTTTTTTACTTAGAATAGAATAGACTAGAATAGAATAGAGAAGAAAAGAATAAACCTTTATTATCCCACGAATGAGAAATTTGGGTGTTAAACAGCTCTTATAGCAAGGGGGATATAAGATATAGAAGGAGGACACAAAGTGGTCCTATATACATAATCAACTGAAGTTCATATATACAGGTAACAATGTACAGAAATATGTATAAAAACTGTATGGAGATATGTATAAAATGTACAGAGATATGTACTTGAAATCTCTGTTAACTTGATCTTTATTACCAAGAGACAAGATAAGCTACATCATGCTTAAATTAATCTATTAATGTGTGTTAATGCCATTTTCCCCCCATTATTTTTACCAAGCTAAACCAATGGCTCATCAGTGGATAGCAATCATTTTCATTCCATTAGAAAAAAAATCTGCATGTGCATAGTGAAAAAGAAGGAAAACATAAGGAAAAACGCAAATACTTCGAATATTTCTTCTTACACCTGGAAAAAAACATAAACAATATTTTGCATAGTCTTTTTTTTTTCTTTTCATGTACCAGGTCATGTAAATCTGCATGATTGCATGGATCCATGTCTGTATGCAGTATTTTCAGTATTTTGGATTTTTAACAAAAACTGTATGAGCTGGTCCTTTTTTCTACTTATGTCAGAAGGAACAATCACAGGAATGATTAATATTTCTTTCCCATCTGATCTAACATGCTCCAAAGAAGCAGGGTTACATTAAGAATCCCAAGTTCCTCACCATGCTGAAGTGTGAAAATATTCCAGGGGCAGTTTGATTAGAACCAGGGCTGGATGGTAAAACTATTTCCTTGTCCAAGTCTCTCAGGGTGAATTAATTAAGTAAAGGTGTAAGTGTGATGTGATGGGCTGCTCTCTAGAAACCTGGTTAACATTAATCGCGGGCGAAATGTATAATTTACACAAAACCCTCTGCAAGATGAAAGGAAGAAAAATGAAATGAGCTGTAATAATTTTGATCCCAGCGATAATTTGGGAGGAACTGACAATGACTTAGATGCTGAGTCTGACTTGGAAAAAAAATGAATATTTTGTGTAATTGGCACTGACATTGAATGCAACAGTTACAAGTAGAATGCTGTGTTCTGGCTGTGTCTAAAAATTAGGGTCCGCCGTACACTGAATTGATGTATAGATGAGTTAATTAAGCATATTGAATGCCGCAGCACTGATGTAGAGTGTAGATTTTTAATTAGTGCATGCTTGAGTGTGTTAAAACTCTTGTGTTCTGTCTGAGTGGAACCAAGTGGAACTGAGCATGTCAGCGGAGAACACAGCTCCACGTCCCCCCGGTACGGCACTTGCCAGAATCGTGGCTGCCTCCGCTCCTGTTCCAAACCGTGGATTAACTCTGTCTGTTCCACTCTGTGCCTCAAAAAACTAGGCCGCCATTTTAGGCCTGTCTGGACTCTCTTGCCCTTCATTTTGAATGGGGAGCTAGACCCACTAAGTGCATTGTGTGTCCAAGCAGTTGTCCTCCCCTGAAGGTCCCTCTGAGGGGAACTCTTTCGGACCCCCACAGATACTCATTCTCGAAGCTCATTTCATGTATCACATCTCTTCATAAATATTTCACAGTTCTGTGATCAAAGCTCACCTCTGTGAGCCCCTGTTTGGCTAATTGCTTTGGCTGATATACACTGTATAGTAGGCTCTGTGTGTCCTTTACAGTTGGCCGACTGTGGGATTTGTAATTAAAAAAATATCTATTTTTTTAAATTTACAAATATGTGTTTAGTTTTACAGAACTATATTTAAATAGACATTTGATTTGGACAGGGCTTAAAAAGCAAGGCACTTACTGTATATAAATTACAATTAAGACATCGTATTAGAAAGAGCAAGCCTTTTTCAGCCACATGTGGAATAACTCATGTGTACCTAATTAATAAATGTGTATTTGGGTAATCCTGCCATGCTATTAGTGTGTGTGTTCATGATCCGTATGCTGTCCACCTGTCTCAATAGTCCATTTGTCCAGCTGCTGTTGAAATGCTTATTTTCCCTCTGAGAGGCCCACTCTGGTCTGCGTGGGACAGCCTGGAGCTAACTAGGATGCTCAGAACTCCACAGGGGCACCAGGCCAATGCATCGTAGCAGAGATGGTAATGACGATTTGGAGGCAGGAGGAAAATCGTGGTAACCGCAGCAGTGGAAAATTTGCTGAGGATAACGCAACGCAATAATAAAGTCTTAAGCCCTTTCTACTTGATGACTCTTCTTCTTTCACACCACCTCTCTCACTGCGTGTCAGTTATTCAGTCATCCAGCGCTGCCCTCGCTCCCTGCTCCCATTGATTCCTCAGCCTGCGGAGAGATGAAAAAGCCGGACCACCTCGCCAGGGCTTTTCAGCTTTTCATGTCCCCCAAGTACTTGGCTCTGTTCACTAAACTCTCCAGCACTGTTTGTCTAGAATCACTCATCACTCCAGTCAGGCTTTGTAGAGAAAAAAAAATCCTCCCCTTTTATCAATTTCTCAATCCTCCTTTTTTTTTATTTTGGCATATTTTCTCAGAGAGTATGTGAAACTCTGCATTCTTGCCATTGCCTTGCCCTTTTGGCTCTGTAACTGAATCTCCCATCTTCCCAGAGCTTTTTCTTCCACCAACGGTACCCTGTAGTCCAAAGATAGTAATTTCTCCTGATTAGGCCTTATGTCAATTTAACCATGCCTATAAAGTGAACATTTTCATTATGCAGATGACTGAGGGCCAGTAGAGCATTGCATACTGAGCAACAGAGAACGCACGCTGCTGTTGTGTACCACTCTGTTTGGCACCCTTGCAGCTATCTGCACATGCCTCTCTCCCCGATACACACTTCCTCGCTGCAGTCTGTCACATTTCTTTCTACAGAGGACACATGCATGATGAGATCACACACCAGGCCCTGGGGCCAGTGTTTATTATGTATGAGTGGGTTTATCCTCTAGGTGTCTGGCGTCCAGGTTGGGGAAAACAGAAAACCAGGGAGAGGCTCAGGGTTTGTCAGCGGCTGACCAAGGGGCGGGTGGGGCTGGGAGAGCGACTGTGTGGCAGAGGCCTGGTTCAGGCCTGGTTCATGTGCTCTGTGGGCTCCCAGTCTGATGTGCTATATCTCAGTTTGGCTCTGCTTCAGACAAGCCTCCCGCGGAGGTCAGCTGTGCCATCGGCGAAACACAGCAGAGAGGGGACATACTTGTTGAACAGCACACCTGTCCTTAGCACTGAGTACGGCCCCACAGCACACCTATGGATAATGTTTAGGCCAAATTTAATGATAACTTGTTCTTCTTCTCTTAATAGCTCAGTTTTTATTGTAGCTTTACAGTTTTATTTTAGGTAATGAGGTGTCAGATAAGTTTTAAAGGAAGCAGCATATAGTAGTACTCTAATAAAAATGCCTGCCTCCATAGAGCAGACAGCTGAAGCCCTGGTTTGAGTTGGTCTTTGCTCTCCTGCTGGGTGTATTGATAAGCAGCACTGAACCCTGCGGTCAGTGTTTAATTGCATTATTTGGAGTCCTCTAGTCACCCTCCTCTTTCCTCCTTGATGGAAGGAGAGAACAAGTGTTTACCAGTATATAGAGGTAAGGATCAGAAAGATATGCCGAGGCAGAGGGGGCACGCTAACATATTAGGGTGTTTAATATGGTTTGGATAAGAGAAATCTTCAGTCTTATTGCTGGTTAATCTTGTAGCTATTGCGGTCGCATTATTAAACCACAGGGACTTTGGAGGGCCAAAGCATTTCAGCGGCCTTAGCTTCATTCATGTGTGACTTTGGCAACCTCACAGAAAATCTGCGGAAATCCATGACATCATTGTTCAAGCCACCTTTTATCTTGTTGTGGCTTATCATGCCCAGTGTTCCAGACATTCACACAGCACACACATACCCACACGCCTACAGAGGCGACTTCCAGCAGAGTGGATTAAAACAGCCTGCACACTTTGACAGACCTCGTTGGGCCCGGCGTCTGTTTTGAGCTCTGTTTGGGGACCTTGTTGCTGCTCTAGAAGGTGACACATATAAGGCAAGGAATGCCAAAAAATAAATAAATCATGCATTTAACAACATCTATCAACAACCTTGGAATCAATCAGAACTCTAAAATGACTGTTTCACAGATACTGAAGGTCATCTTTTAATTTACACCCATAACAGTATAGTGCATTGGGACTAAAGCCATCTTTGCTCCCTGAGAATGTTGCCTGTGTCCCATTGATAATGAGTGGGTAACAGGGCAAAACTAAAAAAAGACACACACACACACACACACACAAAAAAAGAAGGTTTGAACAACTTGCCATGGTTGAGCAGTGTTGTAAACCCCCTTTTTTCCTTCACCTCTGTGCCCTTCCTCTCAAAGTGACTGTGTTTTTATGGTGGCATCTCACAAAGTGGCTTTGTCCACTCATCATGCCCTCCCATGCCCTGGACTTTTCAGCTATACAACCACAGACAAATGTGCGCACACTCCCCCATACATTCACACACAGGGTTAGAGGGAGCAGCATTCATTTGGGTCCAGACAGCTGTACCCTTTTTCACCTGATGCCCAATCAAGAATGGTCCCTGGATGCAGCCATGGAACCTAATCAAGGACGTCTTAGGTATGTGTACATGCACACACACACGCACACACATATATAAATATATATATATACACACACACACAAACAGGCACAGACAGCAATCCAATTCCAAAAAATGCCTTTGGTGAAGCAGTTGCCTATACCACACCTGCTCAAATTGTCAGATTGTGTATTTGTGCGATGGCGTGGAAGAGTTTCTCATTATTTTGACCATTGTGCATGTGCTTCTTTTCGGAGGAGGTGGCTCGGAAAGCCTACTCACTGTGGCGATGAATAGAGCGGCCATCATGTTCATTGTACAGTCTCCAACAACTCTGACGGCATAGTGTGCTCACACATGCACATATTCAGACTCAGACGCTGCAGATGACATGAAGCATATCCCCACTTCCTGGCACCCGGCATTTCAAGGATATCAGGGCTAATTACATCATCATTATCTCAAGCCACACGTGTTTGCTTGTGTGTCTGTGTGTGCGTGTGCATATGCGCTCAGTATGGCACACACTGATCTGTGTATGAGTGTGTGTCTGTCAAGTTTTAATGAGGCTCCTCAGATAAGGCTCATTGAACCTTTGGTTCACCACTGAACGTCTCACAGCTCCGATGCAGGCCAGTGTGCGCCACCCCCAAGAGTCACAGAGTTGACAAACGCAGCTTATCAGATGGTGGAAACAGATGCCCTGTCTTCAGCTAGATCAGGCACTAAAGACACGAAATGGTGACCACTGATTCCAAATCGTCTTGAAAGCGGTGTATACGTGCTGTTTTGTTTTGTGCCAATCTGACCTTGAGCCCCCTGTCGATCTTGGATGCTTTGGGTACGTGAGCTCATTTGTACGTGTCTGTTACGTGTGTGTGAGTAAGGTAGAGCGCTGTGGGGTCAGCAAGGAGTTCAGTGTGTCAGAGGTCTCAGAGTCCCGGCTCTTTGATTCCACTCCCTTGCGGCTCAGAGAATTTCCTCTCCAGTTTCCCAGTGCTGAGCCCATGCTGGGCAAGGAGAGCCGCGCCAGGAAAATTTATGTTGATGTCAGCAATGAAAACACCACCATCCCTCCACCGCGTCTCACAATATTTGTCAAACAGCGGTCTGTCCGTTCTTTCTCTCTCTCCCTCCGTTCTCTTCTTTCTCCCTGAATATTTCCATTCTTGCTGATGTACGTTTCTGAAAACTTAAATTCATGTTGGCGAGGGGTTTCACACTTCACATGGTTTGTTGTCTCTGCAGGGACTTTGGTAACACAGCTCTCTATTGGTCTCCTCAGGGGCTGGGCAAGTTTGGGGGTGTCTTTAAAGGTGTAATCCACACATATTTCCTTCCCTAAGGCTTTGTATAGGGAAAGCTAAAATAAAATCACAAAAGAATTGCAAATGTTACATTATGTCCGGCGTGGTTTCATATTTATGAAGCTGAATAAAAATGTTATACAGCCACCTATTATAATCGTCATAGGACTGTAAAGAAATTCCCCAAGCTTGGACTCGGAAAGGCCCAGGACCATATTTACCGCACATTATGTTAATAATAATTTGCAGTCTTTAAAATTTGGGATAAATATGCTGGTGGTGAGGCATCAAAAAGTCTTCAAAGGTTTCTAATTAAAGAAGATACAATATGTTGTTCTTTCACGTTCAAAATCACCTTACAGCTTACTTAGCTTATAGTTAATGCTGGGTCAGGCAACCCTGAATCATCCCTTAAGGCCACGTTGGTTGATTTGCATGCCACCAATAATGCACCACGCATAGTTACTTCTATTTATGTTGGAAGAGGTCAAATAAGGAAGCAAAGACATTACTAAGCAGTTTTATTTCCTCAAAGTCTCGTGTTGCCGTTGCACAGCAATTTGCCACTGATCTAAAAAAAATATATATATATATATATGTTAGGGGTGCAACGATACTCGTATCGATATTGAACCGTTCGATACAGTGCTTTCGGTTCGGTACGCATGTGTATCGAACAATACAAAATTTTTAATTTATTTTATCAACTTTTCTTCTGACGATGCTGTGGATCTGCGTTCGACTACTCCGCCTAGGCTGCACTGTCGAGCGCAGATCCACTGAGCGCAGCGCAAGCTAGCAAGACAGAAGCTTAGCTCATTGCAGCATGGCAAGTTGAACCTCCCCCACCCTCATTCAGATCTGGCCTTTGGAACTATTTTGGTCTTCATGTGAAGTATGACCCTGAAGGTAAGCGCATCATGGACAAAAGTAAAACAGCATGTCGGATGTGCCAAGCAATGCTCAATTACATGGGTGGGAACTAGTGCGTTAGCGCAGTTTGCCCGTTAACGTGTTGACGCCGTCCAGCCCCACGCACGGGGCGATCTGCGGTAGCTCGTTAACGGAGATTTGCCTTGTTGTGGCGTTAATGTCATTTCAGATTAACGCTGACAGCACTAGTGGGAACACAATGAATATGACTGCACATTTACTCCGACATCATCCTAGTGCAAAGACAAGTGGAAGCAGACAAAAACAACAAGCACGCATGCTACAAACTTTACCCGTGTCATTTAGACAGCCGTTAGCACATGATTCTCCTTATGGGGACCTGATATGTTTAATATGCTGCTTAGAGTATACCCCAGAAGAAGGGTATAGTATAGCTTTTATTTTGGAAAGAGCCATTTCTCTGTAATAAACTCTCTTTTCCAAAGATGAGGGATTTTTCCATGAGATATTTATTTTTTTATTACTTTGTCGTTTCAGCAACATTAAATTTAAAAACTGTACTTTTGAGTTAAAATATATATTTATAATTTTAATAAATGACAAATTAAAAAAGCATGAACATTCTTTTGTATCGAAAAAATATCGAACCGTGACACCAAAGTATCGAACCGAACCGAACCGTGAATTTTGTGTATCGTTGCACCCCTAATATATATATATATATATATATATATATATATATATATATATATATATATATGCCCTTTACAGTTTCAGTAAATAAAGTAAATAGAAAAATACTGGTCATTTGTTAGCTGCATGGCTAAGATCAAATTTACTATAATTCAATTTTTTCCCACAACATTCCAGTGTATAGTGTACCTGTTGTAGTGCTCACAATTACTGTTGCCCATATGATAGTACAGTTCCAATTGGCTAGTGCTTTTTGTATCATATGCCACTTGTGGCCTAAGGATGTTGCTTACTTTGCATATGCATGAAATGGACATCAAGATGTTTGGATCTTTTTTTTTTGGATCCAGGAATGACATAACTCATTTCTATTCCAAACTGTAAGAGCAGGTGTAAGTCACCATTAGAACTTAAGATATGAAGGATGAAGGTATCGATGATGCAAGAAGTAATTGGGAAACATGTCTTGCTAGCTGACGCTGCTATCGAACGGAGATAAACAAATGTAAAGAGTCTGCTGGTGATTATGACGACAGTAACAAAGAGGTAAGATCACTGAAGAACAGGTATGTTATGCTTGCATGCTATGTGTTGCTAACAATTTAAATTAACTAAATAACCAATGGAGACATTGAGTGTTTATATATTGGAATAAAACTAATCTGTTTGAATGGTGTAATTTGTTATCCTAAAAGACAGCTAAAGATTTTAATATTCAGTTTTTCCGTTAAGCTCGTTTTGTTTTAAGCCTAGCAAATGTTAGCATTTCATTTAATATCACAGTGAATTACAGACGTGGCTTCTGAACCAAGCTAGCTAGCATGTGCTAACTTATCTTTTTTTTTAAAAAATGATTTCCATCTTGGTTTTCCACAAATATAAAAAATATTTACATTTAAAAGAATAACACTGCAATTTTAATATTTTCTTATTAGTGATTCCAAGCTCAGCAGTAAACAAGCATTTTCCTTGAAAACACAACCTGTGGATTCCATACTTCAGGCTGGCGCTATTTATAATAAAATTCTCATTTATTGTCACACAATAACATGATTTAATTATTTTTGCTTTAAATTTTTTGCTTTCTGCGCACATAAACATAGGGTGGGATGGGACGTTGGAAAATGTCTTTACATCACTTGAAATATTGGCTAATGAAACAATACACTTTAACATGTTTTCCTCTTTCTTTCCATCGTTTTTCTTTTTGATCAGCAAACATGTTGTGTCAGTTTGACTCTGGTAAATCAAAGTGGGGAGACTTGACAGCAAATTCCTGGGCTGCGTGTTATTGCTAGTCTGCTCCTGCTTACACACAATTATCATGATGAGCTGTAGATTAAACCTCAAGGGGTCTATTATTTAATTCTGAGACATCATCTGTGTCTTTCATTCATATTATATTGACAGCTCATTTTTCTATTAGCTTTTGTATGAGATCCCTCGCTGCCGGCTGCAGCGTTTGAGTTAATTCCCATCTGGGTGAAATATTAAGAAAACATTCCTGTCTTGCTGAATGGTTTTATTGAACCCAAACTGACATGATTTTTATCACGCTGTGTCCCATATATATTTACAACGTGTTATACTATGTCTGCAGAGTATGGATCATTGAATAGATAATGCTTGAGTAACAGGCAATATGTTTTAGCAACTGATTCAGCTTTATGATAATATTCAGCCACAGAGAGCTTATGGTTTGTATTGCATAACATACAGGAAACAGTACGCTATGTACTTGTGTGATTGTGTTACTGTGTCAGGATGAGTGTGAACACTATTATTCTCCACCTCGTGTGCACCATAAGATAGTATCCGGCAGGTGCTCCTGCCCATGCAGAGACAAATTTGTTGACATGACACACTCTGAATGCATTATAAACACTTTCTTTCTTTGGTGAATTGTGTGTCACTCTATAAGGAAAAAAAGCAAATCTTTTATCTTAGCTCACCCGTCAACTCAGGCAATATTTAAGGCAGTCAAAAGTACAGCTCCCCTTTTTGAGCTGTGCGTCCCGGTTGCTCGTGCATGAGCATACACTCAGAAATGCACACACACGATTTGTCCAGTCAGTGAGCGATTTTGAAGCCCCATTGCCTGAGGGTCGGCGATAACGCTCGGCACTGATTCTTATTGGCTGAGACGCCGTCGTAACAGAGAGAAGACAAGCAACATGTAGCGATCTGTGCATTCTGGTGTGCGTTTGGAAGTGTGTGCAAGCATTTGATTGGGTTTAAGGCATTAGTGGCAAAGCTGGATGAGATGTTTCTATGGGCTGTTGTGAATGACCTTTTAGGTGCTGGCTGGTTGCTGTACGCTTGGGGAAGGCATTTTAAGACATGCAGGGCGCTCCATCCTAGAGAAAAACATCTCAGTAGTAAAGAGGAGACAGGTGAAATTGAGAAATGTGTGTACTTTATGTTCTGGATGGATTTGGTCTCATGAGGCCCCTGCTCTATCCCGCCTCCTCTGTTGCTCATACTCATGTAAACACACGTACAATAATTCTTGGTACTCACTTACACTAGGCCTGATTTGGACCTGGGCCATGCCTTCAGGCAGCCCCAGTCCCTTGATTCCCAGCTCTGTCCCGCTGGCCCTAAACCCAGTCCCAGCCTCCCTCTGCTGGGAGCCAGGCGAAA
This sequence comes from Pelmatolapia mariae, assembly GCF_036321145.2. Classification (NCBI taxonomy): domain Eukaryota; kingdom Metazoa; phylum Chordata; class Actinopteri; order Cichliformes; family Cichlidae; genus Pelmatolapia; species Pelmatolapia mariae. Next base: position 23,470,678 of record NC_086241.1, read on the forward strand.
TGGCTTTAGCTATTATCCAGAGTTAAATTACCAGATTGCCATCCATTTTCCTTTGCCACTTTTTTATTGTTGTTATTACTGGTGGAAAATATAGAATTAGCTGATATGCATATTTCACATACAACTACTAGTACAAATCGTCTCCAACATTTATCCATCGGTACTAAATTTATGTTTTCTCTGAAGTATTTTGCATTTCTACATCCTTAGAATTTAAAGCCCCTTGTTTGCATTTTTCCTATCCATAATTCATGTCATCACCAATCTTAAATATGTAATGTAGTGTTTTATATGTATATATATATTTTTTTTTAGAGTAGCCCCTATATTTGACATGTGTCTTTATAGATTAAAACATTATTTTCTGTGTTTCTTAAAAATGTAATTGTTATTTCATACATCACAAAAGCTGCTGGTTGCCATTGGATGCAACCACGTAGGAACATGCAATTTATGAAAAGTCTCCTTGGCAGTAGACATAACAAGCGGGCATTCTAGTCACGTTTTCCCTTTGCCTCCTGCATGGCATCTATCCATCATCTCATTGGTTGGCATGCCTGGCTCCTGCCATCATCACCATGGCAATGTGAGTGTCCTCCCAGTAGCCATCACCATGGCAATGGGAGTGTCCCCCAGCAACCATCCGCATGGGCCGAATGTAAGCCTCTTAACCAAGATCACCATGGCAATATGTGCCTGCTGAAACACCAGGCTGCGGTATGTCTGGGGGTATGTGTGTGTGTAACAGTGATATCAGCCATATCATAAGGTACTGTCAAATGAAATGTTCTCTGTCTGTCTGTCATTGTACTTCTCAAGCAAGTTTTTCACATTTCACTGCATCCTCATACTGGTGGGTGGGTGGGTGCCACGATGTCGCCCGTGTCCTAAGTGGGGCCCGGCAGGAGGTTTAAATGGCACCGATAGAGCCTCGGTCCATCCTAACCGCTGCTGAATACTCTGGGCCCCTCTGGGAGCTCACCGACCCTGTCTGCTTGGGACATCATCTAGTGTCAGTGTCCTGACACACAATAGTGAAAGCTGACAAAACCACAGGGGGTGAATTTAGGAGGGGGGCCTGGTGGAGAGAGAAGCATGCCATTGCTTCAGCAAGGACATGTGCATGACACACACAGTGACACCCTCATAAGCAAACACTATCTGTCACATACACACATATTTATACAGTGGACACACACTGATGTGCAAAATGTGCTATTACACTTCCGTAAAGACATGCGCTCATGCACGGACACACTCATATACACACATGGAGTTAATTGTGCATATTCATGAGCATACATACAGGGTGTTCCGTTTCGCAAGGCTGACTTTTATTGTTTCCCTGGTGGGTACAGTGTATGTGTGCGCACTGAAGCACATGGGCATGTTTATATAAAAGTGCACGTGCATGTGTGAAAGTGTGGTTCTGCATGTGTGTGTGTGCGCATTTAGCTAAAGAGCTTGGTGGGTACCAAGAAGCATAGCTTTAAGGTATGATATGTTAATAAAATGTGTCAAGATGTCTGGAACCCTTTCTCTCTTTATAAACAAACTTACAGCCTGAGCGCCGCTAATTAGCAAGCCCATCTGTTCAGTTTAGCAAAGTTGTTGAGATTTACCACGGAAACTGTAAAAAGACAAGCTCACTTCAACACAGCAGATGACAAGTGTTAAAAATCCCAAATTCAATTCCCCAGCCTGCAGCCTCTTGTTGACTGTCTTATTCAATTACTTGTATGATCATTTATTTATTTATTTATATGAAAAATGAATGAAAAGATCATTCCTTTTTTTTTTTTTTTTTTGCTCTTTTTTTCTTATGCTAAAATGACCAAACTGGCACACGCATACACACCAGCAGGACCGCAGTGTTCGCTGAGACACAGCATATGAATGTACAGGGTAACATTCCCCAAACAGCATCATCCAAAGCTGTGGCAATTTGCTGGGAGAACATTAATTACTGTGGCTGGGGCCCAGGTTTTGCATGCTAAGCACTCTGCAGCTAAGTCTAATATGTGTGTTTATGAGTGAGAGAGTTTGCATTTGCTTGTGCGCCTGCTAGTGTGTGTGTGTGCTGGGTGAAGGGGGTGGAGGGCTGGGGGTGGGGGGCACAGGGGGTCCATCTGCTCTCTTCTGCTCCTCTGCACTGATATAAGATTACGTTAATCTGGGTACTTGTCAGGACAGGTTAGTGAAAGCAGACGACTGGGTGGGACTCATGCTAAACAGGTTGGCTAGAAAATGACTGTTTTTTGCCCTCAGACTCTGCAGTGTGGGTTTTGGCACGAGTCGATGGATGGTGAGCCGACAGTGCCGTAACCACACTGAATTTTCTGTACTTTGGATTCACAAATATTGCCATATTTATATAGCTAAGTTGTCCAAGTTATTCTAATTAAGTTACGTTTTTCTGTGTTTAAATTGCTCTCAAATACTCCAATCTTGGTGGTCCGCTCTGTTCACTGGTGCCTGTTTTTTGTGTGGATGTGTGTTAATACCTCTGACATAGGGTCGTTTTTGTGGAAGTCAGACTCTTAGTTGTGTTTGCCCATCTTCCCACCTCTCCAAACATTTTATTCAATTATATAGCCCCCCCCCCCCCAAACCCCAGTCCTGCATCCTGTGCACTACTGATGGTTGTTTTCTCTGAAAGCACTTTAAGGCCATAATGTTTTTCTAACTTGTTATGCTAATTAGAGTGGCCCTCTTGGACTGTGTAGCACAGAGAAGGATTTATTGCCCGTTTGCTTTGAGAGGAAGAAAAGAAAAAGAACTTAGAGTAATTAATCCCGTTAACCAAGGATAATTGGGCAAAAAATAGCCGAACCACTGGCACTGACTGGGAGGAGTTGTAGTTAACCCTGTTTCCTGTGTTTTATTTCAAACTTAATGTTTCCTCTTGTTTAAACTTCCTCTCAGGATTCCTGTTAATCCGCTTGCCTGTGCCCCATTGGTGGAGCGAGGCAGCATTGGGGGCCAGCGAGAGGAGGTGGCTCGATTCAATCAAACATCAGCAAGGATTTAGAATCCTGCCCAGTGTGTTTGCAGTCAGGGTTTAGTGGAATTGTGGAAAATTCCTGTTATCAGTTAGTTTTTTAATATTCTATCAATCACTAAAGTTTTATTAGTGTTTATGCTTTTAAAAAAAAACCACACTGAATACATTTCTGGGTTTCTGATTCCTTTTATTTTTCTTAGCAGCATATGTTCAGAATAATTACATTGATTAACACACTGCGGACAATCAAGTTCACCTACTTTATGACCTTATTAACCATGCTTAAGTTTTGTCTTTCACCTAACTGTTTTGCATTAACATGTTTTTATAGGAGCAAACATTTTCCAGCTTTTACAGTGGAATTCCCATGCACGTAGCCTTTTATGATCAGCTGCAATAACAGGCAGTGCTAACTCGTTCCATACCCACAATCCTCTCCCTCAGGAGAAACACTCATCTGTTTTTGTCAGTATCATGCCGGGACAGTAACCGGAATAGGCAGATCCTAATTTCATCCACTTTCAAGGAATTTACAGGCTTTAACAAGACCTCCTTGAAGGTGTATTTGTGTTAGAAAACAAAGGGGGAAAAACATGGAGGAAGAAACATTTCTGTTCTTTAAAATGATTTGGTCAGTGTATCAAAGGTCTACCATGTTATTTGGTGAACGTGGGAGGATAAGAATCTGTGTTCAAATGCAATCTTTGATGTGTTATTCGCTTTATTCTTTTTTCTTGAAATCTACTTTTATTGCAAATTAAAAAGGATTCTGTCCCCGTGTTAGAAGAAAAACCCCTTTTGTTCTTTATAGGATTTTGCTTACAGTTCTCTTTTTCCCCCTCTTTCTGTTTCTTTTCTCTTTTTTTCCTTTCTTTGAGAGTTGTTTTTTTAATCTGCAAAACCTGGAATGTCATTTAAATATGTCCCGCTGTCATAAAAGGCAGCAACAGTTTCACAGAATTAATTTGAGAATTCAGCATTTCTGGGCTGTTGTTTCTAATTGCTGTTTTGATTGTTTTCAAGTTCAGTTATTAGCCACATTAGGTCAGATTAAGGACAAGCATGCAGAGACAAAGCCAGGTAATTAAGAGAGGATATGGAAGCCCTGTCCAGTTACACTCGGCTTCATTAATACTGCTAACTTAAATCAACCGTCACAATGCTAGCAGGAAGGCTATGTTTTTTTCAATGTGAACTTGTAGTCCTGCCTCCCAGACTTCAGGATAGGCTGTTTAGCATCCACAGTATGGCTATTGTCAAAGTCAACCATAAGATAGGAAGCAAGGGCATGGCAGAGGAGAGGCAACCAAGAAGAGAAGTTAGTCAGGGGTGGGGGAGCACTTGACATACGACTGCAAGCAAAACCTCTCATTAATTACTTTAAAGATAATTATTTTCTTGAGTTGTTTTCCCACATTTCCTCACGTGTTTCCTGCATTTCATGCTCCTTTTGTTTACTTATTTATCTGTTTTTGTGTGTGAGTGTGTTGTGTGTGTGTGTGTTTACTCCCCCTCCCTGCTTGCACCATATGGTTGCAGATCAAATAATGTCAAACATTTTGCCCTTGCAAGTTTTTGCAATTTGCAGTTTCCAAATGTGAGACCTGTTGAAAGCAGGAGTGATAATGGACATGCTCTACCCCCCGTCGTTTTTGTCCCACCATATCTCCCTTCAATTAATGCTACAGCGGGAGTTTCATGTAATAACACTTGCACTTCTGAGCTGTCCGCATGAGAGAGGGAGAGGAGAGGGAGATGGGAGAACAGAGGAGGGAACAGAGGGATGAGGCTGAGGCTGGGAAGAAATGAAGAAGGGAGAGGGGAAACAATTAAAACTGGGCTGGGATGCCATGACTGCCCTGTGTTGTGTGGCCATGTGAACGTTGCGTGTCAGCTAAAAACAGAGCAAAGGGGGAACGAGCGTGGTGGCGGTTGGTGGAGAGCGTGCTAAGCTTGTCTATCATTGTTGCCGAGCGCAATCAAGCTGGTGCCAGCAGGATGGAGAATGCGTTGACAGCAGTAATTACCCATCGCCATAGTGATCACTTTTGGCCTGCCGTGGACGGCCGGCAGAGGCCCCTCTTCTCATCAGCCTTTAATCAGATTGGGCTGTCAGTTGTCAGGTAGACATGGGTGGGATGGACACTTTATGTGTACCGTCTTAGGTCCCTAGGTGTTTTTAATTAGGTATTCCCATCCAAATGGAAGACCCTATTAGAGCCTGAAAATAGAGTATACGCCTCACCATTAAATGTAGTAGGAGCTGGTAGGAGCAGGAAAACTGTTATTCACCTGTCTGTGTTTGCTGAACAGGAGCTTCTTTTATGTGTGGTCATTTATGGGACATATTACAGCTCACAGGATGTCTCTTTGAGGTTATCTATAGCATCCCTTTGACTCTGCATATAATAGCAAACATCTTCATTGTCTCACTGCTACCATGTTTATTTTTGTATTTTTCATACTATGAAACGAGTGCAGAGGAGTTTTATTCAAAAGAACTGAAATTTTCAACTCTTAAGCAGTCATTTACAAAATATTGTCTAGAAGGGTTATGAAAAGCTACGTGAAATTTTGGGATACATAAAAAATATGTTTTTTTTTCTATGAGCTGAGATAACTAGAAGCTCTCGTCATGCTTTTTAGACAAAGACTGTGCATAATATGCTGTCTTTTATTATGATGCTCTGGTTAAAAGTCCATAATGGTGTGGTGCTTAAGGTAGCAGAGAATGCCAGGTACAGTGTGATAATGTCAGTGTGATAATTAGTGCAGAGAGGCTTAAACCAGCAGCCCACAGGGAGACAGCCCCTGGTGTGGAGAGATGGCACGCAGCTGGATCATACTTAATTAAGTAATTGAATATCATTTTGCCAGTTAGCTGGAAATTAGCTGGAAATTAAAACATGGACAAACACGACACTGAAAAGGACATTACTAAATTAAATTGAGAAAATTCTTTTTCCATGCAAAAGCTAATAGTCTGATAATGAGGGATGATTTTGTTCCTTTGTGACTAATTAATGTTTTTTTTCTTTTTTTTCTTCTTTTTTTTAAGCTTGATGCTCATTTTTTAAGAGGTCTCCCTTTACTGGATAATATAACCCACAACTTATTTTGTATTTTCCCTGTATTTACTGTATGGATTTGTTTTATTGTGAGTGTTGGTACATATGAAACAGGTACAAGCCCTTAAATAAGTAACAACTAAGAGGACTTTAGACCAAAATAACTAAATTATATTGTAACTATTTTGTTGACAACATCCTGCTGCACTTCTTTAATAACTATGATATAACCTATAACATAATTCCTGGTCATGTAAACAACAAATACAGACTTAAACTACAGCCTCCAAATGAGTTTTCCTATTTTTGAGGTTGTAGTTTGTTTTGTTGCATTGGACCACATGCTGAAAAAGTACTTTTCTACACCAATCTTAGTATTTTACAACTGCAGACATACCACCTGGGATTCTTATAAAATACTAAGGATATTTAAGTGATGGAATGTGATTAAAATCTCAGTCTTTTAGCCAGAATAAGGTAGCTGCTGCTGCTGGGACACAGTATTCCCCTATGGCGCGGATGTCTCGCTATGTTTAACTCAATCTGACTCAGGCAGCACAGTAGTACTGTTGTCAGTCAGATGTGATTACTTAATATTGGTGGCAACGTCCTACACAGAAAACTATGCATTTATTGGTAAGATTTAAATAATAGACATGCTAGTAACTGGATGAGCTTTACAGTTATTTTGTATCAAGTCAGTTTATAGCCCAAGATTATTAGTTAACTAAATGTAAAGTGAAAACCAAAGCTATATGTGGAAATAATAATAATTCAAAACAGACTAGATAAACACATTACACATGCATGCACACACACATTTATATGTGAATAATAAATGAACTACAATGAAATATTTCTGCACAATAATAAAGATGCAGATGAACACATAGGCTCTGGAAGCAAACAAACAAAACTAAAAGCTAATTTAAATCACAATACAATAACACTTGTAAATAACTGGGTAGCAAACATTCAGTAGCTTGCTTTTCTTTGTTATAGCGTTCAAATGTCCAGCTATTCACACAGAAAGCTTCTTATGACAGTGAAGGATGGAGAGAAGCTGAAAGGATTTATTGTCTGCATGATCCTTCTTGCTATCAGTCTATTTTGATGAACAGCTCGAGTTCCACAACACAGTAAGCTGCAGTTGTTTGCCGCCACGCTATAACCTTGTTAGCTGAGGTGGACCTAAGTTGCTTTGGTGTTAACCTTCTGTTAGCAGCTGGCTGGATATTGTTAGCGATGACAGTTTCTTTTCGTTTCGCTGCACGCTTTTTTAAGGGGAGCAAACCTTTTGGACAATAGATTATTTTTGATTATAAACTTAGACTTTGTTTTTCTGTTTAGGTTGATTTTATTATTAACAGTTATTTTTAAGTTCTGAGTTGAGATATTTTAGAAAAGAGCCCATATTCCATGTATAAGAATAATACATTTATTTTCCTTAATTAAAAATACCTTGTAGGAACATAGTACTTAGATAAATACTTTTTTTTTTCTTCTAAATCTCCAGATTGTTTTACTGTATTGAGATTTTAAATATAATCACAGAGAAATTGGTGGCTGTATCGTGCAGTGCTACCACTTTACCTTTCTTCACTCACACTTTTAGATATATATTTTATTAACCAGTCGCAGCACCACATCTGATTTGTGTATGTACCTTGCCTGTGTGGGTTAGGGTACTGTAAATATGACTTTCATTAGTCCCATATGAGATAGGCAGAGTGAGATTCTTGCTGTGAGAAGAGAGGAATATGGCTTAAGAAGGTACAAAAATATCTCTGGATGTCATATGAAAAGGAGGTCAAGCTCATCCAGGGTGATGCTGGGGCCCAGATTAAGTTCCACTTATTTAGGAGTATTTATCTACAATTGGACATTTCGTTCCACCCGTGCTCCCATCATTTTAAAGGTGTTTCTCTTCATATAGTTGCATGTAATTCTTCAAGGTCAGTAAATGTATTAGCTGGCAAAGATGTTCGTAATATGTTACAGTGTATTTCTAAACTGGGGTATCCCGTGTTACGGGAAATCCTCCATATGAAATTTGTAGATGTAAGCAGACTGTGAAGATTGACATATGTTCAATTCCTGCAACAATCAGAACATTATATAGAAAATTTAATTTAAAGTCCAGCAAAAGACGAAGACATTTTTTATATTTTATCATAAGTGAATAGCTTCTTGGCAAATAAAAGCAATAAATATCTGTTTATGCAAACGTTCGAACACAAACGCTTGAAAACTTCTTTGTGTTTGTGGTTGTGTGCTTCAGCAAAAGTGGAAGACAAGTGTTTGGTGAAAAAACAAAGACTTAATTGCTTACATTATTTATACAGATACAGCAGTGAGCTCAAAGGGTCACCGATAATGAGGAAATTATGGGCAATCCAGAAAATTACAGAAAATATCAAACAACTGATAGTGTGAAACATGCCTGTGCATTACTAAACTGTAGGGAAGCTGCACATTAGCTTAATTTAGTAACATCAGCCCACTGACACCATTGATCATGGAAATGCAAATAATATGTTGCTGGTAAATACACCGATTTTATTTGCCTTTATTTGCCTTCATAAATGTACATTTTTGGATCCAAGCAGCGTAGAGCTGTATACAGCACCACCTCAGTGCTATATACTGTATAACGCAGCATATAGCGTTTACTGATCTTAATATACAGACGAGCACGAGGCTTCAGGAGCCACAGGAGAATACTACTCACTACTATATCCTGTTTGTTGTGTCACTGCCACCCCAGTTGTTCTCCGCATAGTAATAAACAAATAAAGTGGGAGAAATTAATCCCTCTGGAGCCATTGTGGGCACTTCACGTCATCCTGCCCCGTGCTCCCAGCTGCTTCTGAGTGCATGCATGTGTGTGAGGCCACATAAATTCACAGACGTGTGCATATGTAGGGATCTCTGAGTCATAGAAGGCCCACACTGAGATGAGATAAGAAGAAAATGTGTGATGTGTAACTTCAGGAGTAGAGAGTGGAAATGATGTGGCCTAAAGATCTCCAGAGTACTTATCTATCTATTACTATAATAATAACATTTACTTACGGCTGCCCAACATACCTGTAATTGGCTCCAGTATCCATGACAGCTTATTAGCATGCATTTGCTCCTGCTGTATTTCTTCAGTGACAATGCAGCAACATTTCTGAAAAGCATTGTTTGCTCACAAAATATATTTTTTAATCATATTAGTCACTGAGATGACAAAACGGCTGCATAGCAAAATTATCTTATGTGACTATGTGCAGTAGAATGTGTACTTGTATGAGAGTGAAAACATTTCTCCTCATATCTTAGCACAGCCTCACTTATGAGTTTCACATGTGTGGGTCAGCACAGCAAAGAGTATTATGGGTTGTTGTTTCTTAATTAAGAATGTATAAGAGGATTAGACTTCAAACAGTACAGTTTGTGTAAATTTTGTCTTTTCGCAGCAGTCAAGGCTTGGGTTATCTGTAAGGGTGGCGTAAGCCCATTTATTCTTTAATGTTTTTGTTTTCTGTCTGTACCCCCACCCCCCCTTTTACCCTTTAGTGGCCAAAGTAGCACAAAACGTACCACTGGAGCCCCCCAGAACCCCCTTCAGTCCTCGCACCCCCCTTCTTTCTGTTTCTCTGAAATAAGCAGTATTCTCTGGCCCTGTTTGATCCTTTGACTATGCAGGGGCTTCATGTCTGGCCAGTGTTTTTGGATCAGCAGGTAGTCGCAGGCAAGCTGTTAAAGGGGTCATCATTCTTCTCTCTCTCTGCTCCTCTCCGCTCCTCACACACAGATGGGGACCTGCTGAACTCTGCCAAAGGTCAGGGCTAAATTACATATTTTATGAATTCTTGCTTTGGTTGAGGCTTTTGAGAGGGGACACAGAATAATGAAATGCTGCCAGAAAACAATTATCTGACATTTCCATTAATCACACTGATGGTGTTATTTCATTGTCTGATTTTATTTTTTTATTTTTTTTAAGACGTTTCTGGAAATTTCCAGCCTCTTAACTCTTATTTCATGCTCATAACAAATTAAATTATCTTCTTTTCTTTAGTTTCTCCCACCCCCTCCACACCTCCTTTCTTCAAATTCGGCCTTTCCTCCATCCTGCGTGAGTTAAAAGGGACGTCTGAAATGTGTGATGTTCGGAGAGTAGACATTTTGGCTGGCATCCAGCTCATTGTACACCAGTCTGGACTGGGCTGCCATGCCGGCTTTAACACACAGTACAGCAGACAGATGACAACTGCCGGCACGCCATTCAAGACCTCAGAAACAACATCTCCCCACCATGTCTGATGCATTAGGAATGGAAATCAGTGATTGTATTGGTTTTACTGCCCATTTCCTTTGTTGTAAAAGGATGCCTTTTCCTTTGCTTGTTCCAATGCATGCTGAATTGAGTCAGTTTTTTTCCTTCACTTTTTTGTTTCCTGGCTGTTTTGGATTCTTAAGTGATGTTTTTGGGTGTGCATCAGTAAGCATATGTGTTTGCATGTTTTTGTACACCTGTGTATGTGTGTATGCATGTATGTGTGTGTTTGTGTGCTATGCTATGTGTGAACATAAGTTGAGTTAGGTAGAGGTAATGGTTTGGTGTGTTTGGATAATTCAGTTGCCATCAGACTGCAGCATCTGCCATCAGATGTCTTCTCACCAGGGATCCCGAATGGTGCTGGAGACGCAAGTATATCTGCTTTCACACTGCTGAACATGACATTTGAACGTGCATGTACACGCAAAAAAAAAAAAAAAGAATGAAAGAAAAAAGAAAGTCTAAGCGTGCGTGCACATCCACAAGCATGCACGCACACACTTCACAGAGGCTGTGTGAGAGCCAGAATGCAGAGCCCGAGGGCTGTTGTGTCTCTGATGTTTGTATTGTTTACTCTGTTGTCCCAGTGCATGTAGGAGATTGTTGCCCACTTAGGCCTCACTCTAGCCTTGTATTATTTACTATGACTGGTGCGGACAGCAGGTTACTGTCCAGGAGAGCTGAAAGGCCAAGCAAAGAGAAGGGGGAATAAAAAAGCTGGAGATCGAAGGAGACAGAAAGAGATCATTGACTGTCTTTTCCCCCTATATTTGTTCACATACTGCTTCTCTCTGCTTTTCAGTTTGTCTTTGATCCCTTCTCCTCAAACTTCTGCCCCCTGGGTCACCAGCTGACAGACAACGAGAGGAGGGTGCCGCCTCTTTTCTTATCCACTCTTCTCTCGCTTTTTTTGCTGTTTGGGATACGTAGCGTATTGCAGCCGGGGAACCATTTGGGAACCCCAGGTAAGTGAACCGAAGCCACACAGATGTTAATCTCCCTTGGCCCCCTTCAGACATGCACTGAACTCCTCCAGCTCCTTCTAAGTCTCTTCCCCTCTCTTTCCACCTTTCTTGCCCTAAGTCTCAGAAATCTCATTGAAGACAGCAAAGTGTGAGTTGAAGTCTCCTGATTAAGTCTTTTTTAATCGAGGAGGATGAGGAAGTGGTGGCGGATAGGGGAGAGATGTTTCTCGCGCCTGCAGTAAGGCCCTTCACTTTGGGCATGCAGGCAGGTGAGCTTCTCATCTCACTCAGCTCCTCACCTCACCTCACTTCTCCTCTAACAATCCGGTTATCTGTGTCTATTACAGAAGGGTGGCTGATGGCCTGGCTAAATCCTCATACTTCCAGACATGTTTTGGGGGCCCCTATCAGCTGGGGACAGGACCTTGAGCCTTGATGAGAAAACTGGTGCAGGGAAATTGAATTAGCCATTGTGTCTGGGTCTTCATTGATTGCTATTAGAGTTGGCCTGGAGCTGGGTGAAAGAGAGATGAGGAGAGTTAAGCCTGTCTGAGTGAACCGCTCTGCCCGTCTCATCTAGCAGAGCTCAAGTCATATCAGATTGAAACACTTGTCGTGTCAGTCTCTAACCATAAAAATCACCAGCGAAAATCAAGAAATTAAATAAATATATATATATATATGTGTGTGTATGTAAAAAATGTTTACGATGAAGAAATTATGATGACTGTGTTCATATTGCCATGAATAATGGTGTGAGTCAGTCATGTTCGAAGTGGATAACAATGAGAGTCAAAAGTCTATAAATGTGACAGGTCTTTTAGTTGGAGATGATGGATGGAGTCTGTGATGCAGACACTTCCTGTTTCTCTCGGTGCAGAGGCGCAGATGAAAGAGCCGCGGTGTGTTTTCAAACTGAGGAAGAACAATGGGTCAGAGGAAGAAAGAGTTCCCCTGACCTAACCCCCACTGCCTCCACCCACCCCAAACACCCCCCCCCACCCCCCACCCTTCTGTTGAGACTGGGGCCTGATAGTTCTGACACTACTGATCTCTTCTGGCTGACTCACACAAAGAAAGAGATAGGAGATACCTGTGGGTATTGTGTGCCACTGCTGCTGCTGCTGCTGCATAAGCACCTGCCTCACTTAAGAATTTCACTGCAATTTGGAGTTTTAAGACACACAGATGAGAGAAAGTCAGTGCCTGATGGCAGACTTGTGAGATTTCCTCTCAGATTTGAGACTATTAAAGATCGTTTACGATTCTGTTTCATGCTTCTTCTATAGTTATTCCTACATTTTGCTTATGCATGGACTTTGTAGTGTATATTTAACATGCTGAGTTGCCATTTAGCCTACTAGCAATTTATTTAAGGGTGCATACACTGTTTAGAAGTAGGAAGACACAGTACCTTTAATAGTATCACAATGAGTTATATACAGATCCACTAGGGTGTTTGCAACAGCTAGTTGTGTGAGTGTTTTATCTGCCCTTTTTACAACCCCATCACATGTTGCCTCCTTCAAGAAATCTGCGCGGATGAATGACGATGGCTTCATCGCGTGGTTCATCACCCTTCTTAATATTGTGATTAAAACTGATCTCATAAAAAAAAAAAAATCATTTTCTTTGCAATCTGTGTTTTACTGCTATTATTTTGACAGACATTTCTGGTAATTGTGATTTTAACCTCAGATTTCCTTGTTAAGACTTAATAGCAATGAAAGTTATTGTTTTTTAAGCCTGCAAGTTTGCTTCAGTCTTGGTCTAATAAGCATGAATTATCTACATGCTTTACATATAATCAGATCAGGTTATAAAAAACTTAAAGAAAACATGCTCTTGGGTCATCTTCAAATATATTCATACTGGAGGCAAAAAACAGCATTTGTATTGATAGGGAAACAATCAGAATAGTCTCTGCAAACAGATGCAAATTATTGCTCATTCATTCTCTGGTAGCTTAAAATTGCAGATGCACAGAAATGTATTGTCTGCATGCACATATTTACTTTTGTACTACTAACACTGTCACTTGCATTGGTAACAATTAAGAAAAGAAGTGTATTCCTTTGTTGCGTCTCTCAAGTGTTTCTAGAAAAGTGTTCAAATAAAAGGCAAAGGAAAGCAAATTAACTGATTAACTGTGATTGTACAACCCCGGTCTTCCAGTTCTCCTGTGGGTAACCTCAGTTCACCCTACACGTTCAGCAAAGGCTTTACACCCTCCATAGGTGTGGGCCCAGCAACATTCCACATGGTAGCTCACACTGTGATAGCCTCCAGCTCTTCATATGAGGTATTCTGTGTGTGCGCACGCATCTGCTCGTGTGCGCGTATGTGTACACTGGCAGTCTCGCTCTTTTATTCAACGATAGCTCTTTCATCCTCTGTAAGAGGGCCGCAGGGTCTTGCCCTCTGAGCCCCAGAGATGAAGTCTAGTGTTTATGTGCGTTAGATTTCCATCCCACAGAGCACGCCCTCCCTTTCTACTCACATTAAAGAAGAGATGTGGACAACAGCTTGGTGGTTTACTTTTTTCGTAGTAGTCAGTTTTTACAGGCAGTAAATATTTATAATAAATATTTGCTGGAAAGAAGTGTTACTGATCTATTTGTGGAATTTCTTCTTTTGCTCTGATAGAGCAATATCCTCGTAACTGCGGCTTTTTTGGTCACGTTTAAACGAAGCAGAAAGGATGATGTATAGCAGTGTGCTTTGAAATATAAGCTGAGCACTCCTCGGCAAACAGTAAACTATTTGAGGGAATATTAAATCAATATTGTGTAACCATAAAGTTATAAAATATAAGAAAGCCGTACTAATGCTGTATTAAAAACAAGAACCTCTCCATCACAGTTGCAGATCTGTTTAGGCCACTGTTTAAAAGCATTGTACAAAAATCACTGAAGAGATCAATAAACGTCCAGTTCTTAGCTCTAAGATGGCACGACGTCACCTGTTTATAGCAGGGAAAACCCATACTGTATGAAAGTAAAAGCTCTCTCAGTAAAGCAAACACTAATGCACATTCATGTTTTCATTCAGACCCTCGCACACTCTGTGTGTATGCACACTGTAGCACACACATCCACTACCCATAGCTGGTAGATGTACACACACAGCGCCTGCAAGAGTGGTGGGTCAGACTGGTAGCAGAGGCCGGAGTTGACCTCTAGTGAGTGTGTAGATTTATTCTAATCAGTACTCTGCTTCTGACAGGTTAACTGCTGCCCTCTGACCTGGGGAGCTCTCTGGGTGTCACCGTCCTTGTGTTCCCTGTCCACTTTTATCGGCAGCAAAAAGAAAATGTAAATTAAATGCAGCATAAAAATAGATGATGGGAGCTTGTTCCTCTCATCTATTTATTCACCCCGTCTCATCTCTCCCTCCTGCCTCTGTTTTTCTTTTTCTTTTTTGTTTTTTTTTTGTTTAACAGCTGCATACTCAAAATGAAATGGATGAATACTGTTTTTTTTTCTTACATTGCTCTCGCTTTCCTTTTTTGTATTCATCAACACGTAATACACAGCTGGAATAATAAAAACTGTAGAGGAGTAGAGGCAAGGACGTTCCCTGACACTTGACACGTTATGATCAGCTGTAGAGTTATATATGGGTAAAGAGAGCCCTGCAAACACATTAAGATGTAAAACCTTTCCTCCCATACATCAGTGGAAACACCGTTGCCCACACATCACTCTGCCTTTTGCTGCTTTTTGCAGCTGATTTTGGAGGGTAGTGTTACATCTTGTTGTGCCTTTTCAAAGCAGTACAGAGGGCACTCGAATTAGACTGCATTGTTATGCCTCCATCAGAGCAATTTTCCAGCAATGCCTCTAAAAGCCCTCACACACTTCATCAGTATTATTGTAATTCTTTAGCTCTAGGTTATTTGGCAGCTGCTGTGCCCCACTGGCAAATCCCATTCGTGATGCCGTCCCTTTCACCGCAGCCAGAGATCCATTGATTTTTCTTTTCTCTCTTCTTGCCTCACCCAATTCATTTCAGATTGCTCGATATGAAACATTTTAATTTCTGCTTGCACATCCACTTGGATAACAGTCAGAGGTTTCCCTTTTCTTCCTTTTTGTGCAACATCGTTTTTTTTTTTCTTTCTTCTTTTTTTTGACCAACTCTTTAACCAGTCAAAGGATCAGAGTAAATTGATTTACATCTTTCTTTTCAGCTTCCTGTTTTTGAAACTTTATTGATTTAAATGTGATTACAAGCAATGAAGAAAAAACTATTTAATATAAAGTGGAAGAAGCAGAAACAATAAGCTTTTTTGAACGTCATGTAAATCGTATATTTAAGATATATTTATCTGTAAAACAAATGTTAGCCTCATACAGATTTACCATTGCATGTTTTCAAGTGTGTGCATACGTGCAGGTGTGTAATCAGCAGTATTCCCTCTATGATAGGGCATGGGAAGCTATGTGCAGTCTGACGGAACCTATTGATGTCTGAGAACACAGGCCCTACTTAATTAGTCCATCACACCCACTGCTTTGGTCTCTATAGGATCCCCGTAAGTGGTGGTCCTTTGCATATGCCATGCAATTTCTTAGGCAAGCCTGTGTTTTTAATTTTAAAATTATGGGGGGTAAAAAAAACAACAACATTATATACGTCACAGGGGATAGCACCGTCTGGTTCACTTTGTGAGTCTGTCTGAGTGACTGTCTTCCTCTCCTTATACGCCTGGAGGCTTTGTCATGTGTGTGTCTGACAAAATTTGTGCCACTCATTTTGCACATTAATCTAGGTGCCTTGCACTCGGCGTGGCAGACATTTTGGACTGTATCATTGATTTGGAATCGAGCTCTGCACTCCTTGTCCTTCACTTAGCGTTGAAATCGATGATGCCTGCCTCTGACCATGCATTAAAATCTGCCCACCGCTCTGCACACACACAGTCACACACACCACACACACGCCTCCACCCTTCCTCCCCTGGACTTTGACTCCTGCTTTTAATCTGCACCGTAGCCCGTGTTTCTCCTTCACCACTGGACTTGGAAATGTGCCAGCATGAATATTCAGATAAGATGGTTGCTATAATATCATATATTGCCTGCCGCAACGCACAGTGTGAGAGTTAACCCATGCACGATGTTGATGGAAAAAGCATCTAAAATGAAAAATCTTTTCTGTCTTTTATCTAAATCCCTTTTCAGGTACGGATATCTGACATCGCAGGCTGTTCTGTCATTCAAACATAGGTCAGACTTGTGCAGTGTTTAAATGCTACTAGGTCCATCCTAGTAGAGCCGCCATAGCAGTGTTTACAGAAAAGTTACCAGGGTGCCTACCTCGCATGCTGAGATGTCATCAGATTAATGGAAAGGAGCACATGGCCGAAATGGGAATGGTGCGAATGGTACTCAAGGCCATTGATCAATGGTTGTAACAGTTTGCATAATATGCATCATGAAATTGAGACAACAGCCCATTGTTAGGACATAGTGCTAGATGTGGTCATTATCCAAATGTACTGTTTATAAATTTGAGGAAACCTCCAGTCAGCTGAGACTGAAGATATCAATTGGATGAGTGATGAAATGTTTCTCCCATTAAAAATACATCTGGATGAACTGGGATTTCCTTAACTGGATGATAGAGCATGCTTCAAGACATTTTCACACATATTTTCTGCCGTTCTAAACTTTTCTAGACATTACTTGATGGAAGTGAGAATGCACATGTCCGTTGTCTATAACACACCTGACTCTCCCGATATTTATACTGAAAAATATCGTGAGAGTTCATAATATAAGCATCTTATACCGATACAAGTTGTTCTTTAATCTTTTACCATTGGATTCCTGCAAAGGTTTTCCACACTTGCAGCTGTCTGAAGAGCATCTGGCTTAAGACCTCAGTCCTCTTAGGACTGGCTTGAGCCTCTAGCCTGGTTATGCTTATTTAAGATAATAATTTGGAAAATGTTTTTACTTTTAAGACTTCATTTATTTCCAGTGTAATATCTAGGATGGTGTCCATAATATCTTGGATAAGTGGTAAAAAGATGGATGGATGGATGGATGGACTTATTCTTATACACACTGCAAAAGTGCAATGCAAAGCGTTGGATGCAGTGCTGCAAAGCATGCCGTCACTGGATCGTAGCACCATGAAGACATGTTCTCTAGAGTGACAAATCACACTTCACTGTCTGGTAATCCAGTGAGTGTTTGCACGTCATTGCTGGATCATGGTTTTTATTTTTTGTGAAGATGTCACTCTCATGACTCATTGAATGACCCAACTGACTGGCCAATCGGTGGAATGCACTCTGTTGATGTCATATCTTTGGAATGACTCAGATCTCGTGGAACCCTGCCAAGCAGGTACTAAAAAAAGCACATGTTACCAGGTACTACCACCTAATGGAGAACCCTACAAATCAAGTTGAGTCAAGCCGACCAGATTAGGTACTAGTTGAAAAAGGCAATTAATGCTTCAGTATGACAATACATTTTGGACAATTTCATGCCCCCAACTTTGTGAGAACAGTGGAGATTTCAGTTTGGGGGTTTCTGTTTCAACAGTGCACAAAGCAAGGTCCATAAGAACATGACTGGCCTGTACAGACCCCTAAAACAACTCGACAGAAGACCTCATCTGACATCAATGTCTAACCTTACAAATTCACTTCTTGAAGAATTTTCAAATGTTCCCATAAACACGTTCCTGATGATATTCCTAATTCCCAATATCAAGTGCAAAAGAAAAACAGTGAACAAAGTAATCACTGTAATATATTAAGAACAGGACGGACTATCCTCTGTAGACAGACATGAAGAAACACCTTTTGAAAAACTGTAAGTGTATTGTAAGACACAAATGCTTGGTCTTTCCTTTATGTCTGTTTTTCCCACTGTGATGTTCTGTTTGGTGATGATTCAGTTTGTGTAAGAACACAGTTTATTAAGAAAGGAACCCCATTATTTCCAATGTAGAAGCACAATGTAGGCGATGAGGAGCAAAGGCAGGAGAAATGCAGTTAGGGCAGTTAGAGAGGCAGGTGGACGGAGATAGAGCAGAAACAAACAAATGAAGAGGGCATTTCATACGTGGCTCCCCTGTAGTGCGTAGCTGAATAGAGCCAGCACAGATGTCAAAGGACAGGCCTCTCAGCCACATTGTACACATAGCTTTCACCACAGCACCCTGACAAAATATTGGCAACTAGGTAAATATTGTGGATGGCAGGGGGTTAGAGGTGTATGCTGGACCTGTAAGACTTAAATGAAAATCAATACTGGTGAGCTGTTGAGGCCATAGTGGTCCATGTGTCTGTCTCTACAGTACCGTGTGTTCACTTGGAGTGTTTGTGGTAATGGCAGCTATCATAATCACAGGACACTTGAAGGATCAGGGTACTTGGGTCTAAGTGATCCACTGTGTACCCCTGCAAACAATATATACTGTATACACAAACAGTATATTTTATAACCAATATATATATAAATATAAAATTCCAAAGAATTCCATTCATGCATGTACTTGATATCATTCATATGTTTGTTTTTTCAAACACGAAATCTGATTAAGCAAAATCCAGAAAACCCATTTTCTGAGGCGTACCACTTTGCTCCCTTCATCAGCCAAGCAGAACAGCTATTGCTCACTCACTGAGAAATGAAGACCCCGAGCAGGGTAGACAGGCCTTTGGGCAAACATACATGAACACAAATACACACCAACACCAGAGTGTGTCTTAGAGGGATTAATAAACAAAGCTTAAATGTTGTGCTGAGGACCGGAGCACGGGCCCAGGATCAAGCTGGCTTTGGTTTCATCCCCGTTCTAAATGTAATTCCTTGTTCTAGAAAAGGGGCAGTTAACTGCTACTGCTCCAATGCTATGGTCATGTCATCTAAAAGAAATCCAAGCGTATGATTAGGCCCTGGTAGGTTTGGGTGAGGCCGAGGGGAGACTGTGGGTGGGATAGGCAGGTTGATTTCAGGGGGACTTTCTAATAGGCATTCACTTTGTGAAAGCTCCTGCCTTCAACACACACACGCACACAATTTCTAGACTGTTAGCGCTCTTTCTCTGTCTTTCTCTCACTCATTTGGTGATCTTGTGGAGCGAGATTTTTCCATGGAGGACAATAGCAGTGGAAATGGATTATGATTATAAAGGAGCTTGGCACTGCACCTACACTGCAATGTTAACGTGGTGAGGCACACCCCAGGAGCTCCCTGTCCTTTCAGTCTAAGCTGTAGGCTTAATGATTTTTTTATTATTATTATTATTATTTACATGTAATACACTGTGCCTTTGCAATACACCTTACATTTTATAAGCTCCTCTATTCAAAGCCTTCGGTAGCCCTCTGTTATGGTAGCATTTGAAATCTCCCCTGGCTTTTTTTCTCTTTTGAGGGAATTCAAGTGTGAAGGTTTGACATGGTCAAATAATCAGCATTAATTTGACAGAATCACAAAAGCGATACCTTTTTATTCGGCTCCCCCCATCAAATAATTAGTTGCACATTTTAGATATTTGATTGCAGTTTGGCCATTAATAATTCATGCTCGCTAAATTCATAAAACATCATCTTGTCCCCAGCAAGTAACATTTGATATTACATCTGAAGGCCCAGAGCAGAGATGTTTGCCAGAATCCAATCAAATGAAATTTCTAAAAATACTGACTAGCATGTTTTCCCTCAAAGCCTCTCAGTGGCCCTTTAAGAATGACTGGAGGAGGAGAGGAGTCCCCTGCTATCTATTTTCTTTGGCACCACAGCTCTTTTCTGAACGCCTTCCATTTGCTTCCCTGCCCCCCTCCCCAACTCTTTTCCAGCTCCTTCTCATGATGTCAACTTAATTCAATCTAAAGGATTTAAAGCAACCAGTAGCTTTTAATGTCTGTTGGAAAGGCACTTGTAACACATTAAATTTACTTTCACCTTTCTGCTGGGATTTTAAGGGGGGAAGTAAAGATCAATTATTTGCCAAATCTGAAGTTTCATTAAAATCACTTTTCTCTGTCTGTGTCCTTGCGTCGTTTTAAGTGGGCCATCTGTCTAAGCATCTCTTAGGGTCCTTTTTCTTTTTTTTCTGATCATTTCCTCGCCTTATTCATGAACCCTAGGAGTCCAGCTTTGTAGTAGTGTTGGAGCTAGAGCAGGCTACCCCCACTGAATACAGCTCTGGGCCTCAGCCTGCGCAAGACTCCCCCTCTACCCTGTTACCTCTCCCCAAATAGCCTCCCCTCCCCTTTACCTCCCTCCACCTCTTCCCCATAAGGGCCCACAGAATCTCTGAACTTGCTACACAGAAATGACCCGCCTTATTGTGATCAGTTATCCTCAACCCCAGTCTCTCTCGCTCTCTCCCTCTTCCCCTCTCAAACCCACCCACTGTTCCAGATCCCCCTGCCTCGTCCCTAGCCTTCACTCCTTTCCTGCCTCTCCTCCTCATTGCAGATTTGTATGCAGACTGTGACCTGGGCGGCTACAAAGGACCGCACATTATTCTTGATCATTCCTCTGCCCCCATGAAGCCGGTTATGAGGAAAGATCCCTTAATGATGCTCTGACTATTAACAGTGTTTTATGTCCAAATGTGCCGCTCGTTCTCCTAACCACCCAGTCAAATATAGATACAAGAAATGTGGGAATCTGCAGTGACAGTGATTTTGGTAAAATACACATAAGCTCATTTGATTGTAGCAGTAATTGGCAAGTAAAGGGTCCAATAAGTGACCGTGAAAGTATTGAAGGGGAACATGGCGGTGGCTGGTGATGGACTTTTGGTCGTCTCAGATGAATTCAAAGTTAGCTTTAAAGTTGTTCTTGGTTATACATTTCCTAAGCGTGAATATCCAATGCAAGGTTTACTTTCTAAATAATATTCATCATCAGTAAAGAGTGATGATTGTCATTTGCACAATATGCCAAGTAATGTCACATGTGTGATGTCATTCTTTTGGTAAAAAATTTTATTTTTTTCACAAAAACCCCCCGAATAAATCAAAAATAACTTTTTGTGGAAAACGTAAATAACCTTTTCGAATGAAGAATGATAAAATGAGAGTTTCCAGAGTATGTGTGCGGGTGCATGTGTGTGTCGTATTTAGGAGTACGAGATTAGTCTTGATCGGTGTTTGTTGTCACAGTGCCAGCATTGTGTCTGCAGCCAGTCCATCCAGGCCCCCGCGTCTCCCATCTCGTCCCAAGCTCATCCCTCTGTCTGTAGGAAGACAAGTCACAGCGCCAGTCTGGCTTGATGCCAGTGTGGAAGCTCTGGTTAAGTCTCTTTGCCAAGCCTGGATTACACTGAGATGTTAATCATGGGAGAGCATATTAAAAGCATTATTGTATACTTTCCATTTTCAAACCGCAGTGACATTTTGGTGGCGGTAGACGCACAACCTGCGAGCTCTTTTGAATCTTTGCCTTTTTTTTTTCTTCTTTTTTTTTTAAACGCATCTTCAGTGAAACACGTCAAAAGGCACATCTTACTGGAGAGTCCGTGGAGTATTTTGGGTGGAGTTTGGTAAAGAGGAATGCCCTTTAAATTCTGGTCTCTTTTGTTACTTCATTGTTGCAGCTTATTGTGTCATAAGTAATTCTAGCTGACTTCAAAGGAGGTTGGGGCCGCCAACTGTAGGGTTGTGGGAAGCACTGTGAATGTCAAGCTATGCAAACGACCTCTCTCAGATGGGAACGATACAGCTCGTCTCTCGTGAAAATAGTTTGTTTCCCTTCCCGTCTTCCTTCAGATTGATACATGACCTAAATTTGGCAAATTTGAACTTATAACGCAGGGAACCTGATGCCAAACCTGTTTTATTTTGCCGCACGATGTGTGCAGATCTGTTTCTAAGTGCGTGTGTGTGTGCGTGTTTATGCACAAGACTCACATTTATTGGGTTTTGTAGGGGTGAGTGGGAGATGCCAAAATGGCAAAGGGAGCACCACAGAAATAGATCATATTTCTGTGTTCTGTGTTTTCTCCTAATAAACCAAAGCAATATATCAGAATTACACATAATCGAGGCTTTTCAATTTTGACTAAGTTGATTTGAGTGAGATGTGTGTAGGAGAAAAGAGGCCTGTAACCGATTCACTTAGGGAGTATGTATGCATTTGGGCCCCTATAGTGAAGCAGACAGACGTTCAAATTCGAATGATGAATCGTCCTGTTTTACTGCATCTGTTTATACTGAATTTGGCAACAGATTTTAGCAGACCTGTCACCCGTTCGTTCTCTGCAATGATTTAATCGTGTTTGAGTTACGGGATGCTGAAGTAAACATCAGCATACCTTATGTGGAAGGAAGAGAAGAATGTCACCAGTCCCTGACAGAGCTGTCAGTTCGCTCTGCGTTCCTATTGATGGAAGCAGGCGCACATTTATGACAAAGAGGGTAAGAAAAGTCATGTAAGTGAGAACAACAGAAACAGAGCCAAACAGAGAAAAGCTAAGACCACGAGTATTGAAAGATGGAGCATTTCTGCAGAGTTGCTGGCGATCAGCAGGAGTCGGACAAACAGAGATTGTTGGTAGTGGTGGAGATCAGGGGTCCATGCTATCACTGTCTGCGCTACCAGAGAGATCTCCACAGGGGGAAAGAGTGCCCTCTGGACCTCCACACATCCATCTAAAGCGGTCGTGCACATTCCTTACATACTCCTAATATTGGCTTGTCCATCTTCCGCTCATTGTGCTGCCGTTTGACTGATATCTTTATTCACATTTTTGAAAAGGTCTGCACTCGTCTCTGTTTGCCACTGTGTAATCAATATGATGGGAATGTGTTAACAAGCAGGCAAAAGGGAAAAAAATTGTTTTGACAAACCTAACCTAAATAAAAGTAAACAGGAGTCACGGTATTCCAGCACTTCAATCATGCAGCTTTGCGTCTCTGCATGTTTCTGTCATATTTACAATATGGTGCAGCGTGAGGGAACATTTTCTCTCTCGACAGCCGTGAAAGCATCTCCGTGCTCATGGTAACAGAAAGAATTTGCACCTGCACATTTGCAGCTGTCAGAACTTCCTGCTGATGCTCACATAAGGTTTTACGGCACACATAAGCATAGATTTTGCTTCAGGAAGAAGGAGATTCTAGGAGGGGACACGTCCCGCTGCATCTTCATTGCTTCAGCTCTATTGCACCTCTTTTGCAATTGCACAGATTTAGCGCTTAACTTCTAAGAAGCCTGTATTATTTGCTTTTTACAACTTGGCTTTTACATATGTGTGTGAGATGTAACCAAACTACAAGTGAGGATCCCAAATTAGCTTCCATGGTTAGTGGGGTTTTTTTGCTCTCACTTTCTCTTTCTCTCCCTCTGTCTCACTCTGTGTGTGTGTGTGTGTGTGTGTGTGTGTGTGTGTGTGTGTGTGTGTGTGTGTGTGTGTGTGTGTGTGTGTGTGTGTGTGTGTGTGTGTGTATTTGTGTGTATTTGTGTGTATTTTAAGGAAAGAAAGTTTCAGATCGGCCTCCACATTCCTTAGTCTTAATGAACCCATCAGTCAATAACAGTCAATGACAGCAGTTCCTCGTGTTATCAGTATTCACGCGGGAAATCGGCAGCTTTCTAATTAAGTGGATCAGAATTAATCAAGCAGCAGCTTACTGTGGGTCTTTGTCAGAGGAGGAAGTAGTTATCACCCAAAGAACACACACACACACACACATATACACACACACACACATAATTAAAGTATATATAGATATATATTCAACCTTGCAACTGTTTCTGCTTTATACATCTCATTATAAAATCTATTAAAACTAAGTTAATTAGTAAAAGGCGTAGTACATTTTTTTGGTTTTTTTAAACTGCATCCCAGGTCAGCTTGACTTAACACTCTTAAAAATGTTCTTTTTTACCTTTTTCTAAATTTTCACCTTCTCAGGTTAACCTCCTTTGCAGGTCCATTGCAACAATGGAAATCTAACTTTATCTTCATCTGAAACTGTTTGGCATTTAAACTCTGCTCTTGTTGATTTTTGGATTTGACTAACCTTTAGGAGGCGAGCTGCGCATCTTTGGTATTTATACACGTTTGTGTACTTTTTGTGTTGTTTGTGAGAGAGCGAAGCCCTCTGCATATGCCTACATGCACAGTATTTATGTTTGTACCTACAGGATGCATGTATATTCTGCTGAAAAAGGAAAAAGACAGACAGGCCTGCGTGTACGTGCGTGTGTATAATATTTGCGCTTTAATATCGTCATTGTCTGGATGTCCTCTTCATCTTGAGCCACAGATTCAGCGAGGTGCCCTCCCCCAGCTGACCTTTCAATGTAAACTGCTTATTTTAAGATGCCATGTTGCATCACCGCAGAGAGGCTGCTGGGATGCAACTCTAGTGTTGCAGGGAATGAGGGAGACAATTCAGAGGTGGGGAGAATCCATCTAAGTGACCTCTCCAACCTCTGACCTTTTAATGAAGCTTTTATTACTGACAACCACATTCACTTTGTTTTGTTTTGGACTTAACCCTCGTTGAACCTCAGATTAGATGTTGTTCTTTGGCTCGCGTAGCCACAGGTTATTCTTCTCTTTTCTTTCCTCGTTACAGTCTTTTCTGTCTTCTTTCATCATACCTGCATTCAACAACATGTTAAAAGATTATTTGTTTTGTTTCTTCCAGAGTTTGAGCTCACCTTCAAGACAACATGAATCTCAAAGATCAAAATCAGAAGTTAAAGGTAGTAAAAGAAAATCAAATATTCATTAAATGTCCTCTTATTTAACTGAACAAAGGAAGAGAGACCTTGCCAACATGGCAACATAAGATATTTACATTTCTAAATAACACAAGAATCTCTCTAAAATGTATGTATGTATGATTTCATAATATGTTCCTATGTTTCTTGTGTTTTTAATTAATATTAAGCTGTGATGAAGACATTATTTCCCAGATATGGAAAATGTGTGAAATAAATGCATCAAGTTTTAATGTCAAATGCCAAATGGCAGTAAAAATGCCGTTAAGAAACCAAAGATTAAACTGGGAAAAAACATACAGTTACGTTAACTGTGCTCATCTTCATTATTTTGTGGTTATTGTGGCAGTATTGTGCAGTTCATTTTATTTTAAGGATGACTCGCTGCTGTTTGAAAACGGCATCACTTGGAGCGCCCCAGTCGGGTCTGATATTTAAAACACCATTATAACCGTGTTATAAGACTATGAGGGAGTTTATGTTAATCCCTGAAGTCATAGTCATATATGATAGGAGGCTGAAGGCTGAAGGATTTACACAGCGTAAATATGCTGAGTGTCTTAATCTGCTGTATTTTATTAGTAACTGCACGAAAGGGTTTTTCCAAATCTCAGTTATGCACACATGTTTCAGTGCTACCTACGTACATTTATGATATACTGCCAATAATGAACATGTCTATACTGGGAGGCAAAGGATGCATTTACTTCCAAGTCGACTGTTTACTCTTTTAAAACCAGTAATAAATACAATGCCAAGATGATGGACTGTATGATGAGCTGAACTCAGTAAGTACACTATTTATACGAAACACTGTTTTTCTGTGTGCTTTCTTAGATTTACCACTCACTTTACCTCAAGTAGGCAATAGATTGAGCAGAAAACAACAATCAAACCCGTCACTTCCCCTCGGACCAGTCTTGTTCTATCTACTGTCCCACAGTGTGCTTTGACTGTGAGCTGTCTGCTTAGCCTGTGGCTGTCTGGCACACTGACCCCCTTAAGAGGATACATTGTGTGTATGTGTGTGTGTGGGTGTGAGTGAGCGCGCGTATGTACACGCACGCCCGTGGGCGTGACTGTGTGTGTTTGTTTGTGAGTGAGTGTGTGTGGGTGCCACCCCTCCTCTAGCCCAACATCAGCTCATGTCCTGGCTGTTATAAATAATTCATTGGCCATTTGAGGCCCCCAGAGCAGAAGAGCACTTGTGCAAGCCTTTAGTGATGGCCTTTAGTTACTTCTTACAAATACCCACTTAAACAGTCTTCACACACAAGAATACGCTCCTCACAAACCACACCAAAGCGGCCACTTAAACTGTCACAGCAGATCAATGGGAAGTCTAAATTCAACATTATCCTCTTATGTCAAAGCTTTTTTCAACCTGACAGTACTCAAGCAAATAGATATTTCCTTTATCCCGTTCAGCCTTTTATCACTTAGCCTGGACTAGTATCTGTATCCAGAAGCTCCGGCTAGGGTCAGGGTTGATATTTTGATGGAGCGGGGAGGAGTGTGATGCGAGGTGGAGGCAAAACACCTGGATTTCTTCCTCCAATCTGCTACCTGCTTCTGGTTTGTGCATTTGATGTGCCATGCAAATGAATGGGGGGAGAGAGGTAATTGAGCGAGGTGGGTGAGACATGGCAAGACACGGAGGAAGAGACAGAGGATGAGGCATTGGGAGGTCAGAGTAGCATCTAGCCTCCCGAGGAGAGGAAGAGAACTGTCCGGTAGCACCTGCCTCATTACCGTCTGCACTCCCTTGGTCTGACGTAACCTCGGTAACCCTGAAGAATATACATTAGCTGTGGGCCATACCTATAGGCCATGCAAACACATTTGTACAAGTTTTTGTCGATTAACTAATTCAGAAGTGAGCTTCATTATTCCACAGCCTTAATTGAGATAACAATGCAAATTCCCTTCATTAACTGTGACATGGACAATTTCTCGCGGGCTCCACAGGGACACCATTATATTCAGAGCCCATGGAGCAGGTTGCAAGGTGTCATCAGATATTCAAATGGCATGCTTGTTTAATTGCAGTAAATGTAGCATGTCCGGACGGCTTGGTGGAGGACATTTGGAGTGCGAGCCCGGCCATTTTTGTGTCGCTCTTTTAGGTGTGTATGTGCGCGCTACGTGTTTGGTAATAGAGGCATTTGAATAGTAGTTGAGGTAGGAGTCAGTTCAAGGTGTGAGTATAGGTGTGTGTGTGCGTGTGTGCTTAAAGGTGCAGGGCCAATGCCCCTCCCACCCCTCCCACCCCCCAGGCAGCTGTTTGCGGGCCCCTGTGCGATCCCGTGGGGCTCCTGAGGGAGTGTGTTGTTGGACTCTTGTCTTTTATGGCAGCAGCAGTAAACATGACAGGCTGTTTGGAGACCATCTGTTTCCAATGGCTGCCGCATGGTAACAGGGAGCTCAACCTGAGATCTGCTTGGTGTCTGTCTCAAAGGTAACAGTCCTGTCTTCCAGCTCCTGCAATGGGATTCTGACGGGTAGAGGGAGAGGGGACGCGGATGAGAGAGGGGATTCCAGTGAGATAAAACTTGGCATCCGCATGTAATACCTAGCATCAAACAGCACCCGAAGGACCTACGGGTATACTCTCATCACTTAAAAAAAAACACACACACACTTCAAACATAGGCAGAAAAATGTCCACACGCTCTTTTCAGCACACACATAGCTACACCTCGGGTCATTAGGTTAAAGCGGTATTAAGAGAGGCGGTCCCAGAGCATGACAGATTGACTCAAGTTCTTCTAACACTCTCTGGCTGCCTACACGGTGCTATGTCAAAAGCCTGCACCCCCCAAACACCTTCTCTTGCCAAATGAGATGAAGCAAAGAAGAGACTGTCATACTCCTCTTAACACATAAGTCATTAATATGTCTCTGATGCACTCATTTGTTCACCTCACTCATTAATTTCGGCTTGTTCTCACTTAAACAGCATTCAAATCAAAACAGTGCGTATAGCTTTGAGGTGTGACTCTGGCTGATTTGCAAGTCCTTTACCTTTGAGGCCATCTTGTTGCCATTAGAGTATCACAGATCATTTTTCTTTTTTTCTCCCCTTTTTTCCTCCTGTTTTTTTCTTGGTCTGTGATCATTTGTTGAAATCCAACTTAAGAAAAACACTAGTCACCCTTGGACAGCTAACAGTAGCCGGGCAGAGTTTTTATTTAGCCATCTGAAGAGGTGTATCTGTTGAAACAAGGTTGGCATTCTTTCTATCTTAGGCTAATTATTCTTTTAAAGCCATTTACTTTCCCATCATTACCCAGCTTAAACAAGCCTATCCCGAAAGGCCATGAACCTCTCTCTCTCTCTCTCTCACTCTCTCTCTTTCTGCCTTGTCATTTCATTCTCCCTTGCACATACCCACCCATTAAGGAGCTGCTGCAGTCCGCCACTCATTATTGCTCAGTACATTTACATTGAATAGGTCATTGGGACCCAACTAAGTGGAACTAATGTGGGATAGAATAGTAGACGGTTTGGCTTCAGTGTTACACAAACCCTCTGCTCTGGAATAAGGACTCTGTGATAGCTGTTAAGTGGGGAGAGCGCCTCACTGATCCGAGACATGCCACAAACAAATCTCGGGTTTGCTCGTTTGTTTTGTGGCTGTCTGTGTTTTGGCTTTTCTTTATCGTAATTGGTATGGAACGGGGCTGTTCTCTTTATCAAAACATAAAGGAAAGCTCGCTCAGCTTTGTTAGATATGCACGTTTAGAGGTCTTATTTTTTTCTATTTTTTTTTTTTTTAATTTGTTTCAGTTGAAATGTTACGTATAGGCTCGTAATTATGCAGGGATAAGGATGCAGAAGGCAAGGCCATATGGTGGATGTCTCCTTGCCTTACTGACACAGAGAAGACTCAGAAATGAAGCACAGGGTCACTCCTTGACATCGGCCAGTGCGCACCATAAAGAGACAGAAGTATACAGTATATGCACGCAGTCAGCAATGCCTGCAAACTGTATAATCTGACTGTATGCTTTCAGCAATAAGTCGTTGTTCGGTGAAACATCTGTTGTTGATGTTTATGGAAATACAGCCACTGCTTTTGTCATGCTGACAATAAAGTCTACCTTCCTACACAACATGTGTTAGGTCTCCAGTTGAAGTAAACAGGCAGTAATTCTGTATCTTGTTTCTACTTCGTAGGCTCGTCTGTGGGTGCAGCCAGGGAGGAGATGATAGTTGATACTTACACCTCTGGCTCAACGTGGTGGGCGAGAGCACAGCAGCTGGTTGACTTTTATTAAGACACTGCAATGTGTCTGTCTGCGCGTGTGTGTGTATCTGGGCAGAGCGAGTGAGCACAACCGCACCACACGTTTCAGCCCGTTTACATGTCGATCTACTGTATGTTCTCTGTGCCGTGTGTAGATGCAGACACGATCGACTGTTCTATCAATTAACACTTCGGCTCCATGTTACGTGACAACGAAAAAAGGGATTTTCTTTGTGTGTGTGTGTTTGTGTGTGTGGCTGGTTAGGAGATCATTTTGCTGAACATGGGAGCAAGTAAGGCAAAGGGGTAGGAAGAACTAAGAAGAGAGGGAGTACCCTGTCTATGTGAATCCACTTCAACTGGATTTAGCTGTATGAAGTGAGATAGATCAAATATTGAGTAAGTGAAGGAAGGGCATCTCCACATCAAAGGCATGGATTGGGAGGCACAGGGAGAGATTAAAGGCAGCCTTGAAGAACTGGGTGAAGGAGACCAAACTGTGGTAGGAGCCACACTGGATGGACCAGTCGATAGCCAACACCACTGCACTGCTCCTCCAAGTCACTGCTACATGAGCTCCTTTTCTATCCCCGTGCTGCCAGATCTTAAACGCTCACACAATGACCTTGAGGAGGAAACGATCACGAGACACAAGAAAGAGAAATGCCAGCAAGATTTCACTTGGAGGTGCTTTTTTTTTTTTTTTTTTTAAATGAACACCATCCAATTTTTTTTCCATTTAGAGGAAGTTGTCATCCACCCCCTCTCTCTATTTTCTCCAAACTTCCACCCTTTACCTAAAGGTTGCGGCATTTCAGCTTTCATCTACAATGTCTTCTATAATTCTAATTTCACAAAATGTTTGCATATTTCTTTGGACAGTCAACTAACTGAAAGAGTAATGAAAGGAGAGGACACAATAGCACATAAACAAAGTTGAGTAGAAACCCAAACCCCTGCAGATTCTGGCCTAATCAGCCTGCCCTGTTCTGGCCCAGCTTGCATGCCTGCATGCCTGCCCGAGCTTGGCTGGGTTTGAAAAGTCATGCTTGTGGGTGGATGCTACTCATAAATATGTATTTGGCTTAAGCCGTGTAGTCCCACTGCTCTCGACTCTGCCTTGCCCGCCCAAACCTTATGCTCCTTTTCACTCGTCAGTCCTTCACAAGTAAAGGATGCAACTTCCCGGGGCATTCGCATTAAAAGAAATACAGAAAAATAAGATTGGCAATAGAATCTCTGTAACAGGTTGCCGCTACATAAGAACTGTAAAGGTGGGCAGTAGGGCGCGTGTAAAGATAACATGTAGGTAAATGCCACTGTTGTAACAGTTCCAAACAAAGAATAGAGTCAAAAGTCTAGAAGCTGCACTACTTCCTTTGGAATGAAGCACCATATAAACATCTATCTATCTGTGTCAGTCTTCACTGATGGCTTCATTGGCACCGCTCTGATTTGTTTCAAAGCTCGCTAGTAAAGGAGGCTTCAAAGACTTCAAATGAGCTACATTGGAATAAGACCTTAAAAATACCTCACTTAAATCTTCCCTGAAGAATTTCTGTTTCTTTTTACCTTGAAAATTGAGATATGTCTGACTGAGTGCATAATCCTGATCCTGAATTTTGATTTAGGCTGCAGCTAGTGTTTTCTGAGGATGCGTGTGCTTCAAGTCAAAAGGCACAGAAGCTAAAACCTAAGATCTCTGCATGTACAATCTGCTGGGAATCTGTCATGTGACGATCCCTTTTTATCTACACAGTTGGTGTGTGCGCGCGCGAGTGTGAGCAGGCGTTTGTGCCGGCGTGTGTTTCTGTGCTTGTGTATACGCGTGGCAGCCTCGTATGAGCACTGATTCACTAAGATGCTCCCACTCCTCTGTCTTTGCGTTTCCTTGGTTGCAGGTTTGCACTTTGCTAAGTGAAGATGTGCGTTTAAAACTATGTCAGTACTCACAGTAACTGGCTTTCTGTGTAATCCTACAGTCATGTTTAAAGCACTCCTCCTCCTCCCTTGCTTACTTGCCTTTATTTAGACTTGTGAAAGTTGCTGCTCCTTTTTTGTCTTTCTCCTAATAATGCTATTGTTAGCTTTAACGAGAAGAAGTGCTTGTATTTTCTGACAGTTCCCAGAATTTAGAAAGATCACCCATGAACAAGAACTGATGGCTGCCTGAAACACACACACACACACGGTTTTAAGCTTTGATCAAATAGGAATCTTTGTTGCAGTCATTTTTAAATGCAGTGTGAAACTGATTGCACATATTAGGCAACAAAAAACATCAAATAGCTCAACGATTTTTCATGTAGTAGATGTTACTGAGTAGTTTGTTAGATGACTACCCTAAAATAATAACACAATACCAGAATATTGGTTGATGTACTTGTATAAAAGGCTTTGCGGTGGAAAGACAATTTGCCTGACATATGCTGTTTAGTCACTTCCCTCTAGGCCTACGTGAAAGCTGATACTCAAATTTTACACAAAGTAAAAAGAGGTGAGACACTTGCACATTTGAAGGCACAATCAGAAAAAGAGTAACGAGCCCAAAAAAATTAAAGCACTTTTTTGGGTTACTTTCCATGATGGCAGTCATTCTGTGCGCATTCTATTTTTGTTATAGTAACCTGATGATTTCTTCTGTAATGTGTTGTCCATCATTCTTTCAAAGCTACAAATAATTCAGATTTATACCTTGAATGTGTGAGTAGCAGTCCTTTATAAATGCTGAAGGGATTGTCTTTTAACCTAATTGTTGGAAGAGACGATAGAAGAATGACAATCTCCAGGCTGCAAGCCAAACCACACCTTTCAATCTTTGCTCTGCAGGGATTGGCCACTTGACTCTGCCAGCCAAACTGCTGCAGTAACCTTGACAGGAGCTGACCTCTGTGATTATAATCCTTCTATTCTCATCCACAGGTGAGTTTTTTTCTGTCTTTGTCTTTTGGTTTATTATTACCAGTAAAATCAATTAAACTCAAATACATTTCAATAACACGCATCAGGCTTCTTAGTCGTATGCCCAATTGCTGCTCTAGTCTTTAGCTGTAGGATCTCTTCTTTTCCGGCCTTGTTTTTACAAGCTCACACCTCTTATTTCTTCTCCAAGGCCCATCCTTTCCAGGCCCAGTCCGGTGTAAACTCCTGCCTACAGTAGCCTGTCCACCCTATGCCCTGGCTGTCAGCTTTCCAGGCAGGCTGTGTTGACAAGGGGAGGCCACTAGGGCTGTCTGTCATGGGGTTATTCTCAGGGCGGAGACGGTTCAGCTGATTCGCTGACACCGGCTGGCGTGCGCAGGGGCTGGAAGGGCGGGCATTTGGCGGGGATTCACAATGTGTGTATGTGCGAGTCTTTATGTGTGTGCATTTGGCGGGGAGCTACCAGGGGTTAGCCTTGCCAGATGACAGGTATAAGGAAGGCGCAGAGAGAGGCTCAAGAGGCAAAAAAAGAAATACAGGGCAGGCTTCTTCTACACACCTAAACACACACATAGATATGGTCACACAATCATAGTGAGTTGAAGGACAGTGAACAGGGTTTCAGAGCTCAGAAACACAGCTGGGCATAAATGCCCTCAAGAGAGGTGTGTTTTAATCAAAGAGTGAAAACAATGGACAGAAAGTAACCTGATTAAATGTATTACTTCTGTAAATTCTGACTGCCTCTTATGGCCCCTGTAAACATGCCTGCCTACTACCTAGAATGCTTATTTTACTTATTTTTAGCTCTTTCTTGATTAAAATTATTTGCCCACTAGATACTTTGAGATTGTAATGTTGCATATTTATGACAGTCCAATTATGGTGATGATGATGTTCAAGTCAAGGGATTGCAAAAGTCTGTACCTGGGGAAGCCAGGAGTGAGAACTGAACTGAACCTTAGGCGTGCATATTCTACCAAAACTATGACGTCAGAAAAGTTGTGTTTGGTTGATTATTGTAACAATGTTTCTTGACAATAAATCTTATAATACAATAAACGACACCAAACAGGAGTCACTGGCACCTCCTGACACACCCTCGTTGTGTTGGTTACCAGTTTGGTCACACACTGCTGTGGGATGGCATCCCATTCTTCAACCACAGTTGTCACAAGTCAGCCAGTGTGGTTGTGTTGGTCACAGAATAAGCTGTTTGGCCAAATCTTATCTGTCAATACAAAACAGGAGTCACAGGAATTATTTGGAAAAGAGGGTTGCCTTTTATTTAATCCAAAAATTATATTTACAAAAGTAATAAATGTTGAGCTAATAAAACAGGTCAAAGAAACAAAACTAAACTCAGGCAAAGACTGCAAACTTAACAAACCAAGCAACTGCCCAAACAAACATAACTGACCTAAACATTAAATGACACACAAGGGTATATCTAATGGCTGATCAGACCACTATGACACACGAGGAGTAACTAAGCAAAACACAACTGTAAACAACAAACAGTGCAGTAGAGTCTGGTTTGTTAATAAACTAAACACCAAAGAAGGAAATCAAAACTACTAAACCCTAAACTCAAACATTTAATTAAGTGCAACTACTTTGTTTTTAAATGAACGAAAACACACATTCTCCCCTTCAGCAGGAAGTGGTGGTGCGGTCCAATATTCCCTCTTTGCATTTAGTGGTTTCAAACCCTGTCCACCACCTTTTGTCTGGCAACTCCCAGAGATGATGGCAGGTAAGAAAAAAAACAAAAAACAAAGGTTAGTCAAAAAATCAAAGTAATGAACTGGTATCAATACATAAGTAAACTAAATGTGCACGCTTACAAATAGAACAAATGTATCCAAACTAATCAATAAAGTTATTGGAAACTAAAGTGTGTTATTGTGTTCAAACAAAGAAATGAAAATACACAAGAGTTACCAACTTTAGAGTGTGGCCATGGGTTTGGCCATCACACCAGTTTCAGTGATAACTTTTCATTAGAAATGTGGCACCATTTAAGTGGCAAATAACAGGCTCTCCAATGGTATACAACAGCGGTCCCCAACCTTTTTTGCGCCACGGACCAGTTTATGTTTTCACGGACCGGCCTTTAAGGTGTTGCGGATGAATGCAACAAAATAAAACCAGTACCGATACCAAAAAAAAGAAGATTTATTCATAACACATTCATAACAATCAAAACGATTAAAAAAAACAATGATAAAAAACGATAAAAACCCTGAAAACCATAAATTTCACACCCGAGCCTCAACTTTCGCAGCCCGGTGCTAAACTCACGGACCAGCAGTGTTGGGAAGGTTACTTTTAAAATGTAC
The DNA here is from genome assembly GCF_036321145.2 of Pelmatolapia mariae. Taxonomy (NCBI): domain Eukaryota; kingdom Metazoa; phylum Chordata; class Actinopteri; order Cichliformes; family Cichlidae; genus Pelmatolapia; species Pelmatolapia mariae. The sequence goes on from NC_086241.1 coordinate 23,505,272, forward strand.
TCCACTACAGATTACAGAATACATGCCCCAAAATGTATTTTGTAACGTATTCTGTTACGTTACTCAATGAGAGTAACGTATTCTGAATCCTTTGGATTACTTAATATATTATCATGCTGTTTACAACTACATGAATGTACTATTGCTGTGTGATTTATTACTATTACTGAAGGTCCGCGGCTCCTAACCATAGTAAAGGGACCTCTGGCTAATACGTCGGGTTCCGTGTCGGGCTCGTAGCCGAAAAATAGCTTTACTTTGTTATCTGGGTCAACTTTGCTTGCGAGAGACAAGAGAGAGGCGTTGAAAGGCTGCTCCAACGGAACTTATTGTTTCGGAGGAAAACAGGAACACAGTGTACAGTCGAGTCTTAATAGCTTACTTACAACTGGGCTCGTCAGGCACACTTCTTGGCTGCAGTGGTTATTATTATATTTACATGCTTCCAGCTCCTGTTTCTGCTCAATGACAACTTGTACTTTTCCACTCTCCTTTTTCTCCCTCCTTGCGCTCACAGACACATAACGTGTATGGCAGTCCATTCTCCCTGCAGCACGGACTACACTGCCCATGAGGCAAAATTCTTTAGGGCTATGCCTGTAGCATTCTGCCTTAGCACAACAACAACAACAACAAAAAGGCGCTCTCTCACCCAGGAAACACGCAGAGAGAGAGCGTCACCCTGTAACCATGGCAACCATAACGCTGCCGCCTGGAACAACAGACCATAGCTGTCAAACAAAACCCAAACAGTCCTGACCCGCGACAATATGAAACAGGAAAATACCGCCGTGTAATCCATTTATTTCAACAAAGTAACTGTATTCTAAATACCACCTTTTTAAACGGTAACTGTAACGGAATACAGTTACTCATATTTTGTATTTTAAATACGTAACGTAATGTATTCCGTTACTCCCCAACACTGCGGACCAGTACATGGTTCAAGGTTCAAGGTTCTTTATTTGTCACATGCATAGTTATACAAGTATAACACACAGTGAAATGTATCCTGACACGCTCCTCAACATGTGCAAAAAAAAAGGGGGGGGGGGGGGTAGAGGAATAACATTATAAATATATATATATATAGTATATACATTGGGTGAATGTGCAGTAGTAGCAGCAAGCAGGTGAATTCTGTACATTAATATGAATAGACATCTGACTATTTTACAGAATGAACAATATAAACATATTTAATGGCCCAGGGGTTGGGGACTACTGGTATACAATTTATTGCTAAGAAGCATTATTATAACAAAGAAATAATCGACCAAACACAAATTTCCTTACTTTTTGTGCATTTTACTTGTTGCTCAGTTATGGTATTTTTTGCAGATCTCTTCACAATGAGCACAAACCTGCACAAAATGTCATCCAAAGCCCTCAAAGAAAACTATTCTGTTTTGCGGTTGAAAGTTTGGAAAGTTTTGCTTTCATCAAATGTTGCTCCGAAAATTTCTTTACGTATTGTAGCCAAACAGGTCATTTTAACTAGCATCTGTACAGAACATGTGTTTCTAAATTTACTCAGGCATATCCAGATGTTGCTTTTCATAGTTCCAGTGTTGGCTTTTGTGATAAACCTGTTCTTGCAAGCATTGCCACATAGTGGAATGATGCAACCCTTGTTTCTTCTGCTTTTGCAAAGAAACGCAGGTTTTGCTTTGCCTGTCAGCAGAGCTTGCTTTTCTTTTTTACCTTTTTCCTGCAATTTGCAAGCTGGAGTCGCTTTGATAGATTTCTTACCTTCCCCAACATATTTTCAGTCAGTTGCCCACTGCTGAGTGCTTCCACAGGTTTAAAGAGTCAGAAATTTAATAAGAGCTTTCATCAGGTGACAGTTCCTAATGGCGTCTCTTGACCAGCCTTTGCAAGCACTTCCAAGAGACTTTTAAGAGTTAATGAATTTGAGAATTTCTAATCATTATCAAGACTCTAAATTAAACTCAAACCTTATTGAAAGTCAGGTTATTCTTTGTCACCTCTTCAGAATTCTTAACGGACTTTTAGGTGGAAGCTTTCCACCATGTAGGGTTGTATGGGTTTTTTCAAATGGTAGGAATAAAACATCAAATATGGTCGTCTAGTTGCAAGACGCCTTGTTATGCGGCAGTTCTATACAAAGATGTTTTGGACTCTTATCTTTTTAGAAATATTAGCAACTAATATAGATCATGCAAGCTCTGCCCATCAGACAATTTGTTATCTGTTTTTATTAGCAGACTTAAACAGACACACACACACACACACAGAATCAAAGTCCCATTGTACATCTGGACTTTGAAGTTGGAATTGTCCTCGGTCCCGGTTAGACAGCTAACAAAGGTTTTTGGAGTGGCTTTTTATCTTTATTGAGAAAATATCCAAATATGTAAACAGTGCAGACATGCTCAGCATTATTATTACAGGGAAAAAACACAATGTGATTTTAGATAAATAAATAGAGTTAACTATACAGTTACACAGTCACAGTATACAAAGTGTATACTGAGTGGGCGTGTTTCGTGTGGTAGGGGATACATTTGAAGAAACAAGATTTTGCTTTTATGTTTAAGATTTACCATTTACAGTTCAATTTTTAGCATGTTTAAATTGTGTAATGACAGCCTACCACTCCAACCTTCCAATGTATCACTGTCACCAGTTTTATGCAATATATAATCTTAATAAACTGGAGTCCAGAAAGTAATTAAATGTATATAGTAGTAAAGTAAAAGTGTATTTTCAATAAGAATTCATGCAAACAACAAGTAAATCCATTTTATTTTAAAGGAATATGAGTTTTTTGACTATATTTTGACATTTGATGTGTAGGGCTTCTTTAAGCTGATTGATAATACTGGATTTATGAGGAAAAAATCACCCATCTGCCATTTAGTACCTATGTAAATGTTCATCCAAACAGCTGCATCATACCATGTTATAACTTCAGAAAGAGGTTATCTCTTTACTGCTCTTTAAATTGATAGAAATAACTGGAGAAAACTTTTTAGTTGATGGAATAGATTATCAAAATCTTTCACTGCATAATTTAGTGTTCAGCTTATTGCATGAAAGGAGAAGAAAATATTTACATAAATAATACTTTTATCAGCTCAGTTTTGCTTAAAGATAGTGTGGTATCCTGGACATTTTAGGGTGCAGGATTCTTTGAAGATGTATTTATTATTACTTAAAATGCTCTGTGTGTGTGTGTGTGTGTGTGTGTGTGTGTGTGTGTGTGTGTGTGTGTGTGTGTGTGTGTGTGTGTGTGTGTGTGTGTGTGTGTGTGTGTATAAAATAGAATGGTTCTTGTGCTGGTAGCCTGAATCAGCTGTGCATTCTGGTACATGACAATACTCCAACCAGCCACAAGCCACGATCAGCTTGTTTTAAGCATGTCAGTTTTAAAAGACACTGCATTAGCTGAACAAATGTATTACTTTCACATTCGTGGAAAGATTTTAACCACAAATATTGGTCTGCATTTTAGCCTGGGATCTGCAGATCTAACAACTGATATTTTAGAGTTTTATTTATACAGTGTCTGTGCAATCCTGGGGAGCTTCCCAGGATCTGACATCCTCAGCTGAGCCTGTTCAGACTGTCCTCCTGTGGGATTTTTCAAGGCTTGATACTGCAGGACTATCAGGTACAATTTTCCCCATGATATGATGTTTGAAACTTTACAGGTCCATTGAAACTATATACATATATACTGAATATATGTCTCTGTGTGAGGTGGGGATAATCCCTTGATCTCCTTCAGAAGGTCCCAGCAACATGCCAATGCTGACTTTGGCTAGAAGAGCCAGGACAGCTCAGGCGCCAAGGGAGTCTCATTCCACTCATGTGGTGCCAGCACTTAAACAAACAGGGTCAGCTTTCAAAGACAAAGACTGGACATGGATCCACTGGACTCTCAGTCAAGTACTCTGATTTAGTCTATTCATAAATCTGTCAGTCTCTCTCAACACAGAGGCACATTCAAAGCAGTCGGGGTTGAGGATGGGGTGGGCGTTTGTTTCATCTAAGCACCAGCACTGCTTGCTTTAAAGTGCCATTTGTTGTCTTTCTTGTGATTACTTTTTTTTTGCAATGAACGTATAGAATAATAAGTGCTGCATTTGAAACGTTTCGCATCTTTGAAATGAAATTATGCTTTGACATTTTCCTGGTAATTTTTTTTCCCTGCTTCTCATTTATATACATATTTTCACTCAATAACGTCGTCTCTGCTCTTACCTTGGACCTCAATTATCATCTTGAGAGTTTCTAAATCCTACATTAGACAAATGGCAATTGACTCTTTTCTGTTGCCTATAATAGAAGCAGCATTGTGAAACTGCAAATGAGATAGAGTTCAGACATTAGTATTCTGTTAATTTGACCCTAGGCGCCTCAGTGCAATCAGATCTGAAGCCAAAGCACTTAGCCTATGCTAAGGATTAATGACGGCCATCTAAAACAATTTGGGAGCCAATCAGTTGAACTGAGGAGGGTAAATCTAATATGATAATTTATCTGCATCAACGCGACTCGCCTGGCAGGGAGGAGTATGCTAATTGCGCGACCCTTACCTAGTGACTGGATGCACACAGCTGGGTGTGCTGGCTCTAGCTCTGCTATTAGGGAACTTTGAGGGACTTTGGAGTTTGCTGAAGCGAGTTCTCCTTGGAGGGTGATGGGAAGTGAACCCCGCCGCTTCACACTGAGCTCAGTCCTGCTCCCCTCAACCCCTCCATTTCAATTTCCATAATGTGCCTGCCTCCAATGACATGACAGCAAGGCGCAAATAAGTGTCTATATTGGTATCAGATAGAGATGTAGTGGATAGCAGTTTTAATATGGTTGGAAGGCCTCCCCAAGAGACCATTTTTGCCACTACAGAACATCAGTTACACAGTTACAACAAAAGTCTCTTAATTGATTCGTTTAATTAGCCAGAGATGGAGCTAGCACTACAGCTTGTCATCCTCTATCATAGGGGGTCTCCTCAGCAGCCCGCACGGTCACTCTCGTACCCCACGCCAGTCAGGCTTCTATTAAAGTGTAATTATATGTAAATGAAAACTACATAAAAAACCCTTTGCAAGTTGACCACTGAAACATTCCTTGCCCTCAGAGCCCTCCCGTTTCTTTTCATTATTTTAACTGATGAAAAGAAAGTGAAAGAGTATTTTGAAAGCGTGGCAGCCTGACGCTTTTTATAATTCACGCGGACACATTTCAAATATCTTGGCCTACTTGTGAAAGACAAGCAATTAATCAGCGCTTTTGATGGAGAGGTAACCCCAAATCAGTTCTCGGCTTTGTGCTATGGAGACGGAGCACTTGGGCGAGTTGCGGGGTGGGGGGTTAGAAGCAAGGGTGGGGATCAGGGGGCCTGTATGGGGCTGTGTAAGAGTTTCTATTTAAACTGATGCCGCTTAACAAAAACAGCCACCATTCCAAATCCTATGCAACCACTCCCTCGCCTCTCGCCCCGTTGTTTACCGCAGGCCCAACTTCACAAGCCTTCTTGGTATGAAGTTGGAGCCAGAGAGCTAAGAGTAGGGGAGTGATTACAACTTCCTTCGGCGTGAATGGTGCAGATGTCGGCCTGGCCTCAGTGAAGCAGAACAATGCCCTCAAAGGCGTCTGGACACAATGGGCCTTTCTCCTCTGCCGGAGATGTCTCTCTATAGCAGCTTGCAGCGCGGGGATGCTAAGCAGGTGGCACACAGAGAGACAGAGACGGCCCCGGCCCTTTCAAGTTCCCTTGGCTGAAAAGCATCAGTGGGTACATGTGTGGAGGAGTCGCCGCGGATTGCTTCTGTGGTCAGTCTGGGCATTAGCGTCTGGAGGTGTCATTTAGCAGTGGATTAGCCAGGCTGCCTGTTCACTGGGGATTTTCCCCCATTGATGGGCCACCGAGAGAAGCAAAGAATTGATGCTCGCTGGCGTCTTTTTCTCTGATCTGTCATGGCTCGGTCGAAGATTGAGCAGTCTTTTGCCCTCCTATGAGGAAGTTAGAAAGTTCTGCTGCCCAACCACCACGCCTAACTTTTCCCCACTCTCATTGCTCAGTTTTTCCCACCGTTTTTCTAAAACAATTGCTATTTGTGCCATATACTTTATAATCTATGAAAACATACCAATCAGAAGAGTATAAAATGATCTGAAATTTTAGAGAAGAGATTCACAAAGCTATATTTTGTATAATATTCAAGTGGGATTCTGCTTGATTGCGATTCCCACACTACATATTTGTGTACCAAGTGGAGGCACCCTGCTCTTATGGATTTACAGATTTAATTATGACAGCACTAGTGTCCCACCGCGTGTTTACCACAAAGAGTCTCTCTCTATGGAGCTGAATAATTTGCTCTGTACTTCCCCAGCTGCGTGGCATTACTGTGGTTTTCCTGGGCCCAGCGGAGAGCAGTGGGGACCAAATGAAGAAGAGTCACCTGGCGTCTCCTTCCAAGGTCTCACAGAGTTAACATGTAATGAATAAATTAATATTTAATGAAAGAGAGGTCCACTGTTACACTCACCCTGCACTAGTGCCATCGGGGGAAGATAGAGGCTGAAGGCACTAAATACTGCACTGGATGCCGTGAATTGACAAACAACTTCAAAAAGACAGAAAAAGTGGTGCTAAATACTTTGGGTTCTCTCCCGCTGTGCTCGTTTGAGCAGAAGTTAATGTCATCTCTACTTCTTTTTTTGTCTTATTTGTGTTTTCGTCTTTTCATGTTCATGGTTCATGTTGGATCCCAGCTTTCATCACAGTGGGCTGATTAAAGAGTTGTGACTCCTGTACACAGTCTTTTTTAAATCATTATTTTTAAAATACAGAGCAATAATTTCCATCGCTTTTTCGTTTTTGCTTTTTAAGACATCTAACAGTCTAGTAATAATTGGGGCATTCTGGAGGGCAGCTTTCATATAATAAACCTTCACTGGTTCCAGTCAGTGTGTCCTCCTTGCCCTCTCCTTACCCATACTGACCAGCTACCACTAACCACCTCAAAAACTGGTTGTGTACCAGGAGAATGTACAGTATTGCATCTGATGTATGATGGCGGCAAAACAATATGCCTACAAAAATACCTCTCTTGTATCTTTTGTCATTGAAGATTTTAATGCGTCATTGGCACACGTGCGAGCTGAGTCCTGCTGGGCTGTTGCTAATGTCGTGGCCCCCTTGTGAGAGTACATTATCTCTGAGCCTTCCTATTATTCTAGAACCGTCTTTGACTTCTAATGTGCCTATCTACACTTCCCTGGATATCTAGCATCATTATGAAATGAACTAACAATCCATTATCCTCATTTCTTGTCATTACTACAAGAAATACTCCATAGTTTAAGTTCTCTTGTTTAGCTCTCTTAATTTTCGTGAATGACAATTTGGCACTAAAAGAAAATGTATGTGCACAAAGGCTTTCATTTGCTCCATGTGCAATGTGGAAAACAAGCCAAAAAGCCAAGTTTTGAGAAATCACAAATGCCAAAATTGCAAATCAGTTTCAAGATAGCAAACGTGTGCTTTAAAATGTGATGTTCTCAAACCTCCTCATCCAGTCAACAAAATGTAGCAGTGTAAAGGGGTCTTTTATTCGTGCTGCAAATAAAATACCTTAAAAGGAAATATGTTCCAGTATAGATATAAAATTATAAGCTCACGTTTGCAATTGAAAAATAGTAGTAAACCAAAGACAGTTATGTCAACATAGAGGTTTGTAGATTCCTTCTCACCAGCCACTTTGGCTAAAATTCTCCAGTCTGATCTGTATCACAGGTCATGCTCTAAACCAGGGATGGCAAACTCATCTTATATTGTGGGCCACATACACTCCACTTTGATCTTAAATGAGCCAGACCACTAAAACTACATGATAAATGTTATTCATTCAGTTCGTGGCACTGCCCTGTAATTATAAATGTTTTGTTAATTTACTGTGGACTCACTAATAGAGGAAAAATAAAAACAGGAACTTCCCTGCCATTTAATTGTTTGCAAGTTAATTACTTTGCTGTAGTATGAAGGGCAATGGGGTGGGCAGTCTTCATCAATAGAAAAAGCTATAAAATGTATGCAAACACAGTTGAAAGTATAAAATCTATACATCCCTTTACATTTTCAAAAGCTGTCCAGTGGGCCTGATTTGAGTCTTTGTTGGCCAGGTTCTGGCTCTGGGGCCAGATGTTTGACACCCCTGCTCAACACTGTCCAACAACAGACTCTTCAGTCTCAGTAACAAAACTGAGACTGACAAAATAAATGTGCACTTGATTTCTGCTCTTGTGTTCAATGTTCTTTGAACTGTTTTCTATGTGGTTGTGTGACAAGAACCAGAAATCGTTAAAAACACAATGCATTTAATGTAAGCCAGCAGTCAGACATATTGACCTCTACCCTGGATCAAATGCCACAGATAACCATGCATGGTTATCCTCACCTAGTGACTACAAACGCCTCTTCTCATAGTCGCATTCAACAAAGGTTAATCCCTTCCTCCTTTGATTATTTGTCAGAAAGCCCTGTGTAGTCTTAGTAAACGGTCGATCATTTCTATTACAGTGGCAGAGGAAAAGCTAAGCGGGGAGAAATGTGTGCCAGTCAGGTGTGATACAGCAGGACAAGACATGAGTCAATGTTTCTTGATCAAATACTCATTGCCATTCAGATCAGGTTAATAATCCATTCCAGATCATCACAGCAAGAAACACTACTTGTCTGCTGATAATATTTTTCATGTTCACTGTCGTGCATTTAGAATGAGAGAGAGTTAGAGGGTATAAGAGAAGAATCTCACGGGGCAGGGCAGGTAGGTCAGATAACTGAGAAAGATAGCAATTATTAATACTTAAGGTTAAATAAAATAAAATAAAATTTGATTTGACTTTGACTCCAGAATCAAGACAATTTTCCCCCACCAAGGCGAGGAATGGGACGTGGCTAGAGTGTGCAGGAGGCAGAACATATACTGATATCAGCACGCTCCCTGTGATTTCTGTGGACGATTGCCCACTCTGTTCTCAATCAGATATCACAATTTTTTGCTAAGGAGCTGGCAACGAAAAGACCATTTAATGTCTGATTACTGATTTGGATGTTCGCTTTCTGACATACAGCTCCGCTGGGCGATGTCCAGAAAAAGAGCGGCAATGTGTGAAAACAGCTCATGGCTGAGACAGAAACACAAACAAACAAACACACGAACACTGCCGTAGACAAATGTAAAGATTATTCAGATAACCCCGTTACCTGGGAGAAACATTCAATGATAGAGAAAGATGATGAAAGATTTACCTCACATCCCGTTCTGCATCATATTGCCAGGACTGAGCCTCTAGTTTGGTGCCTGTAATAAACCTGATGGCGTGTGGTAAGACACTATTTACCACAGAGTTTCTCCAGAGAAGCAAGCCAAAGGAACGAATAATGATTTGTAAGTGCAATTAGATTCCCTGATATTGAGTGTTAAAGCAAACTCTATGTCTCCACGGGAGTCAAGGGAAGCACATGTACTGTACTTCTACCTGAGATTACACAGATAATACTCGGTTAAATGCTCGGAGGTGAAAATATCTTTCTTTCTTTCCTTGCAGCATTGTCTCTCTTACACCGCAGGAGTTTGACTTATTCTGTTGAAGTATGAAAAACCAAACACATGTATTTTATTGCATTATAGAGCACATTCAGTCTGCAATAAATATAACAGGTTGTTTCTAAGCCACATATTAGCCATAAAGTATCGGTAAAGATCACTTCACTTCAAGCTACCTCACAATAACTTGTAAAAGTCTGAAAGCTGTCTTTTTTTCCCTTTAACAGCCTAGCAGGTGCATATTCCCCCTCCCTGGGAGTACCATAAATCTTCTGTATTTACAACCACAACCATTTAAACCACAAGAAAAACAACAAAACATGCCGGTGTTCTCCGTATTTTTGGGCCATGTTTGTGCAGTGAGATCATTTACTGCTGACTGATTAATTACTCAAGTGGTCCATTCTTAGGCAAGAGGCCATTGTAAGGTCATAACCTTGAGGACCGAGGAAACGGTAGCCATGAGCAGGGGGCCATCCTTCTCCCGATTCTTCGGGATGACCACTCCTGCGTCACCTGTTGGCTACCTACTGTCCTCCTGCACCAACAAGAGACCAGCGAGAGGTCCCGTCCCTCATGTGCCACATGACAACTGTTCAGCCCAGGAGAACAATAAAACAGTGTCAGTTTCTGCAGGGAAATAGAGACAAAGTGAAAGAGGAAACAATTCGTCCACAACAGGACACAAGGCCATGGAGGATAACCTGCCTTCAAAGATGCTGGGGTGCCTTTTCAGAATAGTTTAGAGGTGGCGCACTTCAAAAGGCTAAGTGTAGCTCCCGTACAGAGCCGTTTTTTCCTGCTATTCTTGTGCGCTGGTTTTGGGTTGCTATAAGTAGCCTGCATCCTGTCCCTCTGTGGTCTCAGGTGGATAGGTTTTGTTTTTGTAGCTGGAGCCAGGCCTTTAATGGCTCTCTGTGCTTCCACTGCTTCTGTTGGCAGGAGTGATTGGCTTGTTAGCAATACATATATCATAGCAGAGCAGTGAAACTCATATGTAAACTCATACTAATGGTGGGAAGAATAGCTCTAATCAGGATGTTATGTTATGTTATGTTATGTTATGTTATGTTATGTTATGTTATGTTATGTTATGTTATGTTATGTTATGTTATGTTATGTTATCTTATGTTATCTTATGTTATCTTATGTTATGTGAAGTGAACGATATTGGGTCTTAAGACAACAGTTGTTGTGATTATGGCTGCTATATAAAAAGGGAAACAGTGAGAACATTGCTGTAAATTTTTAGCAGTTAGCATCCAAAATTTGACATGTAACAAGAACAGGAATGCTTTTTAAGCATGATGATCATGTGTAGTCAGTTTGACAGAGAGTCTTTGTTCGGCAAGCTCCATCTAGAGGAAGCAAACTTGTGAAAGGTTTGCATAGGAAAACCTGTAGAAGATTTAGTAATGGCTGCCTGCTGCGTGCACTCCTTTGTCTCGGGATCACAGAGGGTCAGTGATGCATTCTCCCGTGCCTCCTGTGCATTTCACAAGGCCTCCTATGGTGGAGGCCGCTGCCAGCTATAACAGGCTTCTGGCCAGTGGGGTCTGCCAGTTTCTCTGATACAATGTGCTTCACTGAAAAACACCCTCTAACTCTCATCTGGGAGACCCTGTGTCCTCCCACAACCCCTTTTTTCATTTATTAATTTGGTTTTCAACTAAAATATCTTTAGGATTCAAGGACTCAGTTTTTAATTTCTGTGAAGATATGATATTCTATATAATCATAATATAATAATTTTGACTATAATTTTTGATATAATCGTGCAGTACTAGTACTAAATTGTTCCGTTCCATTTCTAAAGATATCCTATCTGATCGTATAACAAACCACAATTGACCAGGTGACGCTCACTATGGTTTAAAGCCCCATACAGTCCACTTTGATCTCAGTTCACTTCAGTTTTATTTATTAAGCTCCAAATCACATCAACTATCACCTCAAGTTGTGGCCCTTTTCTGTCAGTGTCAGTGTAAAGAAGTTGAACTACACATTTAATCCCACATCCCACATTTAATAGATGTCTTAATATGAGAAAAAGAAGTACAATTTAAACCACACGTCTCACTTTTTGTAAATGATAAAGAAATGCTGCTGTAGTGAATGAAAGAAATCTGTCAACTTAACTATTTGGTCTTAAATTGTAAGGAATAAGAGTGTAAAATTCCAGATAAATTCTGCAAAAATTATAAAACAAAAGGATTTTGTTAACTCAAAACAATTTTAAAACATAGATACTGAAAAAACAGGAACATTTCTGTCATTTAATTGTTTTGCTATTACTTAATTACTCTGATGCAGTATGAATGTAGAAGAAGTTATAAAACTTAAGGAATTACAGTTAAAAATCCAAAATTTATGCTCTCCTTCACTATTCCCAAATTCATGCAGTGGGCCAGATTGGAGTTTTTGCAGGGCCAGTTCTGGCCCCCCGGGCCTTATGTTTGACGGTCCTGGTTTAAGGCTACCTGTACTTGGATATATGGAATCCTTTAAAGTCTTTCCTGCCATTTCTTTTGTATCTTTAATTTACTTTTCACATACAATTGTTACCTTTAAGGTCTATCACTGAAATATAATACAGTAATGTGAGCAGTAACAGAAAATAATAGACCAAAACCATTTCCATAAAGTGGTTATTTGAGACCTTTGGGTTACTGAAGTCTTCAAATCCTTTTTGTCCTTGTGTGAGAAAGCATCTGTTCTATGCTTGTCCTAAGTGTCACTGTATCTGCCTTTATCCTCTTGAACCTCCTGGTTAAATATAGGTTTGAAGACATGCCAATCTGCAACTTTATCGGACCCTTACCGGTCCGTCTGTCTGTCTGCCTCAGTCTCTTTTCAGAGCTTTTTGAGTCCTTTTGAAATATATTGCCCATGTTGATCAGTGGCGGTCTGATGGTCACCTCTGCTCCTCCCACAACACTCAGAGGCACACATGGTCCATTGTTTGGCGCACCGGCCTGATTAGTGTGCAGGGGTTGGTAGGCAAGCCACTTAGTGGAGTAAATAACCTCTGCGGTGTAATTATGTACAGTCTGTGGTGGCCTTGTGGTCTAAACTCAAGGTAAAATAGGTCTCCATCCTCCTGGCCCACCTGCACCTTTGTTAGTCACCTAGGGAAGGCTGACTAACAAAGTGCAACGTCCTCCATGCCTGCCTCTGTCCCCCCCCCCCCCCCCCCCCCCCCCCCCCCCCTTCCTTAATGGCTTTCAACTTTGTCTGGATTTCCTCTCCAAACTGTAGGTCAGCTTCCCACTTAATTACACATTCTGATGATTACAGGGTGAGAGGAAAAGTGGCAAAGTTTGCCTAACCTGTGGAGGGTCCAAATGCCGTCCCTATTTGGACTCGGACTGTTTATTTAACCATGTTTCTATCTCGGGTTAAGTGCCATTGTTTCCTCGTGACCCCTGACTTCTGCTGCCTTCAGTTAATCAAGCTATTTATGTCTAAAGGTTGAAGTAGCTCTTTTAGCTGGAAGAGCCCATGATGTGATGAACTAGATTCTTACCTGTCACAACATAATTATTAGCAGTATAAAGCACCTTTTTTTAACTCGTTTTTTACCTTGTTGGAGCCAAGCAGCGTCAAGCCCGGAAAAAGGGAGGGGGTTGAGCAACACACCAGTAAACTCACACATGCTAACGGGTGCAATCACAGTCTCATATCCTGATTGTGCAGTTGGTAGTGTGGACAATGAGGGCAGAGAGAGCGAAATGTGCACGGCAGCTTTCCATTATGAGATAGTGTGTATTACTGTAATCCAGAGGGCCTCCTGCTCACTGTGGCGTGTGCCAGACTCCTGGGTGGGCAATCTCAGAGACAGTGGGGAGGCCCAGCTTATTTCTGGGCACATTTGGCATGGCCTACATGGCTGTTACAAGAACTAGAAGTGGAACAGAAGTCATAAAAAGACGTTTAGATATATTGGGGGAAACTTTTTAAGTGCTAGAGGTGAGGTGGAAGATGCGCTTTGTCTACCTTTCGCTTCAGATTTTGAGTTCAGTGTGGGAAATGGGCTGCTTGTTTCACATACTAATGACACATAGTGAAGTTATGATCCTGCTGTCTAAACAATGCAGACCCATCAGAAAAGAAATATATATTTAATTTAATTAAGATTTTGGCCCTGCGTTTTGGACAAAAAAAGCAGTTCAAAAGTTGTGTTTGTGTCTGAATTGAGAGTATGTACCACAAAATACGGGAACAAGATGCAGGGATATATTTGCTGCAGTGTATTTGCTCTTTGGCTCCTGTCACTTGCTTTCTTGTGGTTCAGTTGTTAGAGACTCTCCCAGTATGAAAGCCTGCGATGCCCTGAAGACCACTTGTTGGAAGCCCGCTGATCCTCTCGGGGTCTGAAATGTCCTGAGGTGACTCTGAAAGCCTGTCAGAGTTCTTTCATAAAGCTTAACCATGTGCTGATGCCACCGGGCTGGTCCTGGAGAACCGCACTTTGGAGGTGGTGATGATTGATCTTTCACAGGAAATGTGTCTTTATGCCTGTTAAGGTGTCAAGAATATTAGTAGATAGGTGCAATTGAAAAAAAGGAAAATTATACACAGACACACACACACAGAGCAGACACAGATATTTGCAAATGGAAAAACTTGTCTGCAAATCTTGTGGTAAGGTGTTTTAAGGCATTTAAAAAAACATATAAGTATTATGTTTAATTTAGATGTTTTGGTAATTTTTCTCTAATAAAAAAAGTTGCTACTAATACTAATAATACTTTAATAACATAAAGCAACTTTTGATTTCTTAAATCTAAAAAAAAAATTTAAATTGATTTGTAAAGTCATAATCTTATTAGAACTGTACTGACTTTGAAAGGCAGGTCTTGCAGTATCATTAGAACAGTTCTCTGAGTCGACCAGGATACTTGATTGACAGATGATGCTTGTAAAGAATCATTATTTGAATGGATCATTTGTCTAAAATATTACAGGTACCACATGTATGAAGGTCTAAATAGTAACTGATTTTTTTGTATATGTAAGTGAATGAATCTCACATTGGGGAGCTTTAGTGCCATGGTAACTGAAACAACAATGATGATCATCCCAAGGTCATAACCTTTGTTGACCTGAGTTCAGGGGGAGGTTGTCTGTGGTTTCCCGAGAATAATAAGTGGGAAATCTCCACTTCCCAGACCTCCCAGTAACCTTACAAAGTAAAAAGATTTACGAGGCCCGTTGAGGACTCCCCTGATTGGCTTTATGACTGGACTTCCACTCTGTTCCCTAGTAATGTCATCAGGATGTCTTCAACTCTAACCCTTGACTGTAGAGGATGGGTTGACAAAGATTTACTGGAGGATCGATCTAGTGTGTTGAGAGGTGTGATTGTTGTGGGAACAGAATGAGTTAAGAATATCTGAAGTACACCGTACACCTTTTTCTGTATGACCGTGTACGTGCTGCAGCTTCATTATGTAGTGACGCTGCTAAACTTGTAAACTGAAACACACAATACTCGCTTGGATGAACAGCTGACTTTCACACTAATAGACACATACATACTCATGGGCATGCTCTGGCACTGGTGGAGACATGCATGGGTCACCTGGCAGGTCATGCTCCCCCACTGGTCAGGCTTGCTGAAAGGCTGCATTGATTATGTGCTTGTCTGCAAGCATGCGATCAAGCATGTGCATTTTGAACATGTGGACACGTGTTCGGAGATTTTTGTCTGTGTTTGCGGCGAGCTTTTGTAAACTGGCGTGTCCATAGACCAAAGTCATGCCAGTATTTTTAGGACGTTTGACAGGATCGTGTTGTCATCCAGCGTGTTCTCATTCAACGGTACCAATGTACTGACAGCGGCAATACTGGATGCTGAAAGCTAAGTGTCGGGTTTGACAGCATCTCCATAAGGAGTCAGCACATGTGGCAGTGATGCAAAGAACAAATTTGTCAACCAGGAGACAGTTAGAAAACTAGAAGTTTTTTGTGGTTTTCACTTGCACTCACAGTTTAGTTGGGGAAACTCATAGTCTTGGTTAGCATGTGCTCCTTAAAAACATCACCCTTGCGCATTATGCACCAATATGCTCTTTTCCAACTCCATAGAAGTACTTCTGCATGAGTCACAGTCAGAGTAAATCTTATTTATCTTATCTTTTACTGGTACTGTACTGATCTTATACTTATGCAGATAAGGCCACATTCTTCTGATTGGTTGCCTGTGGAAAAAAGATTTTAACAGCAGGTGGGTGGGGCATCTATGCTTATAGCAACACCTGTGTGTCTGAGATGAACACATTAAGAATATCTGCTCTTTTAGATATCACACTAAACTAACAGAAGAAAAAAACTGGATAACTAGCACACAGAATGCTTAACATAATTTCTGCCCAAACTCATATTTTTATTTTTCTGTAATGGCTTTTTGAAGCTCCACAATGGTTTTATTATAAAGCACTTCCTGATTTTTATCTGTGAAAAGTGTAATATAAATCAATTTTACTTACTACTTACTTACTTGCAAAATGACATGTTTAATGCAAACAAAAAAAGAAAAAACAGAAAACAGAAAAAATAGCAAAACACATTTTTATTTTATTTATTTTTGCTTGAGATGCCAGATTAGTTATTTACTTGCATTGCGGAGCAGAAAATTCATTTTAGTAAGTGAATTTTCATCTGCCCTCTATGAGCTTGATGCTCAGGGGTTTTAAAAAGTGTTGAGCTGGGTGAGACTATTCCTCAAACCAACTGTCCCACGAGGCAGGATAGGTTTGATCTTCAGTGATGTGAAACAATGTAACTCTTTTTTGCTGTTAACTTTATCACAGACTTACAGTTAGAATGAGGAGTACCTTCACTGGAGTACCTTTAACCTCACTTTAAAAATAATTAGAACAGACAAAGGGCCTTCTTATGTTTCATGTTATCTATCAAAACTTGTTCTGGAAAATGCTACAAAACCATAATGAGGTGACAGCTATCTGACCCCCGGCACATGTAATCTGCAGCCTAGTGTGAGGAAATAAACAGTATGCACTTTTGAACTAAGTATGTCAAAGAAAGACCAAGACAACATATTTGCCAGTGAGTCTCATTAATAGTCTTGTCATGCTTGGAATACAAATTAGGAACATGTCTGCTATAAAGTTGCAACATGGAATGCAAAATTTTGCTTTGCTTTGTTTTGCGCTGGAGTTGTCACCTCATTGTTTTTTAAACATGCAAGTAAGAAAAAAATGGGGGAAAAGGAGGGAAAAGCCCCCAAATTCACAATGTTACAATTAAGCAATAGGTGTTGGACACGCCACAGAAGTATAATTGAATGTTCTTTGTGTTGTGACTGTCTTTCAGATCTCACCTTTTGTGCTTCTTATCTCATCTGCTTTTTATCAGCAAAAGAGCTTTATGCAGGCCACAAGTGACCCACGAGCACTTTAAATGAATACAGTGTGCTAATAGCTGAGCGAAGACACCCTGGGAGCAGGCATGAAATATGTGCAAGGACCCGTGACCACTGAGATAATAGCCCCTGCCCAGACCACGGATTCTCTGTCCACTCTCTCCTCCGCTGCGCTCCACCCAAGGTTTGGAGTGGCTCATATCCAGGACAGATGGTAAGTTGAGGCCCTTGTATCTCATGACAGTGCAGGGGGTAGGACAAAGCCTCATGGGTGAGATGGGGATGAACAAAATTTCCCATCCAGCCAGTTTCTTGAGATTTTTTGCTTTTGTTTTTTCTATCATGTAGATCCTGTGGATCGGGAAAATAAAAGTGTACAGTGAATGCTTAAATGTGTACACTTTGTATCTCAATTTATTCATCTACTGCAGTTTAATGTATGCACAAGAGGACAAAAGAGTTTACATCGCTTCTGTACTCTAGAATAGAAAGGTCTGCGTGTGCTCACAGTATGGTTTTATTTACAGCACAAGAAACACAACCTATACAGGTTTCATAGTCAAGGGCACTAAATACTAGCTGCAGTAGCAAAGTGTTGGCTATTTCCTAGCAGGGAGTTTTGTGTGTAGGAGCTTTTTGTGTTCATGTGTTGAACCACATCCAGGGCCGAAAGAAGAGAAGATGGGGCCAGCTCTAATTAAAGCCAAAGGAAGAGTGTCATCTGCTGTGAACTCGCAACTAGGGGCCACAGCAAATCAATGGACGGCCAACACTGTCATCACCATCAACAGCTCCCGATCAGAGCAATTGGAGGGGAACAAAAAGGAATGAAAAAGACTCTACCAGGAAGCTTCTACCACCTGTGCAGAGCAGGAGAGAGAAGGGAAGAGAGAGAGGGCGAGAGAAACGCAGGGAGGGAGAAACGAGAGACAGACAGAGAGAACAAGATTGTGACGCCGTGGTTTCAGCTATTGTAAAAACGCCAGAGACTTGTCGTTTCTTTGTTTAGGCCAAGCAATTTTGTCATCATCACCAAGAGCATCTATTTTGATAAACAAAGGTGCAATTTTATGAAGATTGGCTGCGAACAGAATGATCTTATGACCTGTGTAAAAAAAATATAGATTTTTTTTTTTTCACCAGTGGATCAAACAGCTGCATATAGTGACTGCCAATGCTGCATGTTCCTGGCAATATAAAAAGTGTTCCTAGAAGACATTTAGGCTATTGAACCCCGTAAGTGGTATCAGTGCTCTCCTGTCTCTGTGAACTGTGCCTCCCGGCCAGCAAGCCGAGGGGAACGCTGGATCGGATTCTTACGCAAACACAGGCACATAAATGACATGTTCTCATGGCATTACCATTCCAAAATGTTTTTCAAGACGAATGTGAATGCAACTATTTTGGTCTCGCAGCCCGCACTCTTGGATAACTTCCTTTGAATAAATGAATTCTGACAAGGGGAATCTGCATACAAAAACACAGCAGGTTTGGAGGCGGCGGCTGGTCCGCTGGTGAGGGCCTCTGAAGCGCTTTCTGAATCTCTTCATTCATTCCCTGTTCCTTATGGACTCACAGCCCTTTAAATGGCTGCCTCTGTTTATTCCCTGTTAGCACTGGCGGTCAGGGAGGCAGCGAGGCATGCAGCCACACATTAAAACCTCTGTGCTTGCGGTTGGCACCTGCACATCTTTTTTACCTGCTGAATGTCAGGTAGACTCTCTGGAAATTCTTGAATTTTGAAGATGTTTGGAAAAGCCTGTGGAATTATTATCTGCACGACAAAACCTGACTTTCTCAAGCCGACTTTGAAAGGGAAAAAGGATACTTCAAGCTCTGACGCAGCAGCATAATATAAATCCTTCCCATTGCTTTCCTATTACCCTTAAATATGCAGTTGATTAACAACTTCACGGGTTATTAGCTATTTATAATATATGGAAACAAAAGCTATTTTTATGTGCTGCATAAAGGCATGGTGACACAATTATGAATATTAGAAAACAGTATTTCTGTACCCTCCTTAAAATCTTTTATTAAGCGCCTGACTTATTAAGTGTTCAATATTTGAAGATATGCTTTGATAAAATCAGTAAAGCCATAGTCAATATTATTGTACCATAAAAGTTGCTATATTAATTAACCCCCCCCCCCCCCAAATATGTGGACCTGCATATCACTTATTTTGTGTCATTCTGCCTAAACCTTTCACCGGGTTCGGCTATTGGCACTCCACTCACCAGTCCATGTGGCGTGGGTAGGCATATAGAGCAGACTTTCAAAGCAGTGCCATCTCCATATGTTCGCCACGATAATCTTTTATCTGCCATCCCGCACTCTGGTTCACTCCCTTTCCTCGCCTGTGGCAACAATTTTATTTCTGCATCAATTAGCACAGTGATTAATGCAACAAGCAAACAGTTTAGAGGTAATGGCACACAATTAACATCTTTCCCCATCATAAAGGGTATGCTAAACACTCACACCGCCGCTTTCTCTGCTTGGAATAGAGATGTGTTTAGTCCCTAATTCATATGCTCTCGGATAGAAGTGGTGTGAGCCTGGCTTTGTGCTATGCCATCACCACATTAATCTAATTATAGGTAGCTGAAAATGAGTCTTGCAAATCAGGATTGTGTGTGTGTGTGTGTGTGTGTGTGTGAGACAACCTTACTCTCCACTCCCACCCCCAACACTTGCGCACACACACACACACTTACATTGTCCCCTAAATGAGAGAGTGAATAAGAATGCCTTCGCTTTTCAATGCACCGCCACCATGCGAGCGCCAACCCACTCTTCAAATGCCAATGTAGCCACTGAAAGGCACCATTCACTCGCTTTGTGTCCAAACTTGTTGCCGACTTACTTTTTAGCAGCAACCCCCGTTCCCTTTCTCTTTTTACTGTTTTCTAATTACAAACCAATTGGCACTGGGAGGGTGTGCATGGGTAAATAGAGCTGTAGGGGCCTGTCATGTGTGTAGTAGTGGAGAGAGGTCCTCGCAGCGCTGAGGGATGAGATGATTTGTTGTGATTGACAGCTACCTTGAGACTGGCCTGATGGAGTTGTCAAAGCTGTATGCTAACAGACTGTTTCCTTACCACTGCAGATGTACTCTGCTCCGCTGTACTGCACACACACGTGCACATGCACATGCACGGCATTTTCCAGCATCAGGCACATCATGGGAACTCAAATATTTATTAGGAGAATGGTTTCTTAAATGCAACGTGAGAAGAGCCATTCTGCTTTTTGGGCTCATTCTCGGATAAATAAGCTTTTTGTACTGACAGCTTCACACTGCCACCTCTTCCATATCACAGCCTTGTTTTTTCTGCAAAGCCAAGACAGAGCTGTATTTGAGGGTGCCGTCTTGGGCTAACACCGGGTGTGTGAATACAATGGCAATCCTACATCTGGGAACTCAGTGGGAAAACTATCCCATTTCTCACTTGTGCTGTTAGACGAGAGTGTTCATTTTTACAAGGTGGATAGTGTTACTACAAAATGAAGTTGTGCAAAATTCCCTGTGAAAATCTGGTTATGAGCATTAGCAGTGATTTTGACTGATACTATTCATCACATGGGTCCACTGAGAGTCAGCGGAGCAAGTTTGTTTATGGTGGGCTGGATCCCTTCCCACCTTTGGTAAATGCAAGTGGAGAGGCAGAAAACTGAGACATCTTTTTTTTGTACTTTAATAAAGAGAATTAACATACAAAAAGGCATCCGAACCTCTTTGTTCTGCAAATTAATGTTATGTTGACTTCTTTTTTCAGGAGAGTGAAGCTTGGCTTGTCATGTTGTTAGAATTTAGGCATTGTAAAATAATGCGTGTGAGCTTTAATGGCAAAGATGTGTCAGTGGCTCTCGTTCTGTAAAAGGGGCTCAGCTTTAGCGGGGTATAGAATGACCAGCCTCACTCTGCACCATGTCACCGGATTTCTCCTTTGGCCCCAAGTCTCTTTTCCTTTTCTCCCTCTTTTCCCTCTTGCCTCGTTCTCCTTGCAGTTATTCATCTCGGGAACAAAGGCTAAGTGTTTAGCTGCGAGCCAGATCAAGGGCCTGCTTCTTCCTCCCAGGAAAAGGTATAATAACAAACATGGCCGACGCTGAAATCAGCCATACCTTCTGTTGCCTCCAGACTCCCACATCTGTGCCGCACCTCTCTCTGTCTCCCACACAGCTGCTGCCGAAGCTGTGGAGGCTTCAGCCCAGTGCCTCCAGGCTCCCATTGCCTGGGAGTCCCCTGGGACGCTGCTGACTGGCACCCAGACTGCCAACCAAATGATGGATCCTACCAGGAGAATCAGACTTGACAGGGGGAGGTGAGGCTGCAGGAGCGGCCACCACTGAACCTGAGGACGAGGGGCAAATGCGGTCAGCTGCCTCCGCTCCCGTTTGTGTGTGAGTGTTTACATGCAGATATGTTAATGTCTGTGTAAACACATGCCGTTGAATGGCCATGTCTGTGGGTGGTTATCTTGGCACATGTAGTCAAGTCTTTTCCTTTTTTTTTTTTTTTTTTTTTTTAGTTTTTTCGCTCCAGTCACAGTCTCCATCTGGACCCAAAGTATTTCATTAGCTGTACGATGTTCCATTTTACTTTGAAAGCTGACAAAATATCAGCAGTGTTTGACTCTTAATGCTTATCACGTATGTTTTTGGACCTTCTCTAAGCTGACAGGTGTCATATGACAAATGCTGAGGGCAAGCATGCAAAAAAAAGTGAAGAGAGTACAGAATTAGTAGAGATTTTTAATTTAATTTGTTTATTTTAGGGACTTATCATCTTATCAAATAAGTGGTAACAGGTGAGTGAATCTTTAAGTCTCAGTTATTCCTAAAAAATCAATGCAAGCAATGGAAAGATAGAGAAAAAAAATGTTGTAAAACCTTTTACTGGGCTCAGCATATTGTTTTGTCATTTCTGGCATGACCAGTTTGATCTTGTGATACCAGCTGGATGAAAGCTTCATTCTTGCCCTGCGGCATCCTGCTGTGCCATTGCTTCAACCAGACACTGTGATGTTAAGTGACTGCTGTAATTGTTCTGCTTGTAGCTCTTACTCTTCAGCCATCCAACTGGCTCCTACCTCCTGGTTGTGCCACATTGCCCTCATGGGCTGTCTTGGCATGGACCCACAACACTCCCCCACCCCACCCCAACCCACCACCAACCGCCCCCAGCGCAAAGACTAAATAGAACTGCGCAGTTTGATATGCTGATGTGAAATGTCTTTACAGAAAATACAGATTTATTAATTATTATAACTCTGTGCTGCTTAGAATTGGGTTCACTGTGCCCTCACTCTTCAGAAAATCATCTTTACAAAGTCTCTTTTGGACATGGTGTTGCCGATCCTTCTTTTTTCATTCTATTTATTTATTTATTAATTTTTTATTGAACAGAAATCT
This sequence comes from Pelmatolapia mariae, assembly GCF_036321145.2. Lineage (NCBI taxonomy): Eukaryota > Metazoa > Chordata > Actinopteri > Cichliformes > Cichlidae > Pelmatolapia > Pelmatolapia mariae. The sequence goes on from NC_086241.1 coordinate 23,527,667, forward strand.
GTCAAAAGTCTACACAGTGACTAAACCGGAGCATATTCTAAACCGCAGACCTGGATAAAAAAGACGAGAGTTTGGAAAATATACGTGTTTATCATGTTCAGTGAGGATGAACAGATCCTACTGCTGTCTGAGTGTTTGATAGCAGGCAGCGATTTCTCCATCGTCATCTCTCTGAGAGATTATGTATGCACTCAAATACTCTTGTTGCCTCATTTACCCTTGCTGACTATGCCAGCAACCCCCCGCTCCTCACCCACCCCCACACACACACACACACCCTACCCTTACCCCCACCTCACTACACACAAACACACACAAGAAAACAAACAGAGGAGAGGGGTATAAAACACAAGGGGTGGGTTGCTTACTGTACTATACATCAAATATTAAATTGTTTACTATGGCAAATAGACTCATCTTAGCGCAGTCTGTTTGAAGTGACAGTCAGTGCTGCGAGGAGTGGGTAAAGTGGATCAGCCCTTGTCATATAGTGGGGACCGACTACTGTAACTGAGAGGCTCATTTACCATTCACTCAGTTGTGTCTCTTTTTCACACACGCTTGCTGGAAAGGCACCCACTCTGCATTAGTCAGGGCTGACTCTGATTTCTTTTGCTTTTGGGTGTTAATGTTGGAACCCCGTAGTGGTCTCCGTCCATTAGGCTTACGTAACAAACGTCATACAGTGAAGAGAAGGAGGAGGAGGATGAGAGGAAGAAGAAGCAAAACAGTGAGGAATAGTGAAGAATAGTAAACTGATCTTCAGAGCTAAAAATGTAGAGGGGGGAAAGCTGCAGCTACCACACCGATCATCCAATCACCAATCCATCTCCTTTTACCTACAGGCTGTGAATATACAGTGAATATACGCGCGCGCACGCACACACACACACACACAGGCGTGCGTGCATGCATGCGCACATGTATGTACAGCACATACTCAAAGCCAACCATAGGGATTTGTCTGTCTGGCTTTTATCTTGCCTAACCACCAGTAGTCAAGTCAGGAACCCGGTGAATAATTCACTATATTTACCTGCTCCTCTCTTCAAGACTTATAATGTTTGTATTGCAGTGCAAGTAAATTAATAAATAAATTAATGAAGCACTAGGTGAACATGTGAATGCATAAAAAAAAAAGCTAAAGGAGGGAGGCAAGGTCTCAGCCAGAGGTATGTTGCCATCTTCTGGTTCTGGAGTCAAATTTCAGGGAAGACAGTCATTTTCCTTCCTGAGACCCTTAAGTGCTCCATCTTATATTTGTGGCTTAAATGTAAGAGATGTGTATATTCTTTTTATTTTCCTCATTTGACATTGAAAATGTTGTTGCAAATTAGTCAGCAATCACCACTCTGCCCCGGTTAACTCAACCAAAATAAGTTCACCTATACAAGTTTCATTAAAAACGTGTCAAAATGTTCCAGTAAATCACAAATACATGTATTCTTCTTTGAATACCCACTCTGACAGGACGCTGTATTTGACGCGTTTTCACGAGTTGTTGCCAGAATTCAGGTGCCTTTCTTGTTCATCTAATTTGCATGTATGATTATCCACATATGCCCTCCTGTTCCACGACTGCTTCGAATATGATCTATGCTGTGGCAGGGTGTTAATTGGCTTGGCCCTGCAGTGTGTGCGTGCATTGGTGTGTGTATGTGTGCGCTTCTGTTCCTCTTCACAAATGTTTGCGTATGTATATGTCAGCACGCTGACAGTATGAGCAGTGTCGGAGCCTCTCTCCGTGGCCCGGCACATGTGGCTCTCCTCCAGTTTGAGTGGCTCTTTCCTCTGTTGCTAACATGCGCGCTGTGCCTCCCCTTCCCTGTCCAGCCCTGCTTGGCTCTGTGAGGCCCTGTCTGCCCGCCGTACACAGGGCCTCACCAAGCTTAAGAGGGTGTGCTAAATTATAAAACACTTAAATAATTCTGTACTTTAAACGTATTTGCTTAGAGCAGAGCTGTTATGGGGAAATTCTAATATTATGCTATTCATTTACAAAATTCAGTTATCCAAACTAATGATTTCAAACACACTGAAATTAAAAAGCCGCCAGTTATCCGTTGCTGCACATTTTTAACAGATAATTTTCCTCGTATTTGCCATGTATGTCCTTATCAGAATAAAATTCTAATTAATTAGTGGCGAATTTAAGCTTCCCTCCAGCTCTCTGTTTCAGAAGTATTTGGAGACACTGACACTTACATTGTGATAATCGTTTAAGTCTCAGCTGAATTCTGAAAACAAGCATTAATCCCTGCACAGCTTAATAGAAAATTTTTACTCTACATGAGTGTCATTGTTTCCCAGACTTTCCCAGCCAACTCCTGCAGTATTTGCATTCGTTCCATTGTTCTTGTACGAGGACGCCTCGTGGGATTAACTGTGTGCCTTCCTCCTTGGTGACTGGCAATTTCACCAGTTCTGTTTCCTCATGTCGCAAGTGACGTGTCCATGCCGAGCACCTGAGTGTGTGCCTGAATATTTAGCCCCAAGTGTTCATGGAAATGTGTCTCAGTGCTCTAACGCAGTACATGGACCAGAGACATGAGAGTTACTGTTTCCTTCTGTGTCCAAAGCATTTGTCTGACTTTACTTTTGTTGCTTTTCTGTCCATTGTGTGGAGTTTTTGGTGGGGTCAGCGTGGGGTGCCGAATGAGCGGGATGCCACGCTGTGTGGGCACATGCCCCAGAAAGTGCCAGAGGACAATCAACATTTCCGCCAAACACACACACACACACGCACACAATCTATTGCCCTCTCTGTCTGTCTCTCTTTTTTTTTCTCCTGTCTTTTCCCAGTATCCCTCCTTGCTCCTTTTTGCCTGCGGCAAGACAGCTGTGTCCATCAGGCCATGATGCCTGTGACATGGGTCACATGCTAAGAACCTACTAAGATCATGGCAGCAAAGCAGCTCTTCTAGCTGTTTGTGCAGTGAGAAGATGTGCAGAGGCTCCCTCATGAACACCCCCCCACCCTCCATCCCACACAGAAAATCTGCTTCTTTCTGTGATTTTAGGAAAATATAAAAATATGCTCATTATCGCATCTGCAGTTATTATTTTTTCACATGTAAATAGAGCTCTGCATTCAGCATATTCAGACTGAGAATAAACACATGCATATCCTGTGCTTTAACAAAATTCCTGTAAAAGCGATTGTGTGCTACAAAAAAACAACAAATTGCTGCTTTGTTGTGAGATTGTGAACAGCGTGTTACTTTACAAAAAAAAAGAAAGAAATGACTGTGAAAAAACATTTACACAGAAAATAAAATGTAGATTGTGAGTAAATAAACAAATAACTCAACACAACGACTGAAGAAAGATTTCTGTTCATTTATTTTCAGTACACAGGCCTTGCTTCACTCATTACTGACAAATGCTCCATTATGGTGCTGCCAGCAGTGTAAGTATCAATGTTTTGAATGGATCCACATTAATAAGCATCCATCAGTCCCCTCTGAATTGGATATATTATGATTTTATGGTGAGTGTACAAATATATATATATATATATATATATGTATATGTATATATATATATATATATATATATATATATATATATATATATATATATATATATATATATATATATATATATATATAAAACATAGTAAAAACTCTGTAATGTAATACTGTAAAAAGTTCAACATATGACTTTTCGTTATAGCTTTTATATATAATTGTTTAGGTCCAATTAAAAAATACAAAAGCATTAATACAGGAATAAATTAAAATAATACAGAACTTTAAGTAATAAATTTAATTGTAAAATGTAGTTTTTAAAAAAATCCAACTGAAAAATTTAATAATTGATTAATGTAACAGGCAAACATCATTCTTTAAAGATTTCAAGAAAATGCAGTTGGTATGTTTTCAATGAAATTGATACAGGTAAATATCCACTGTGAGATCTGAAACTTTACATAACTCCTTGAATCTGGTTTCACTGTATTCATTTCCAACCTTTTATTTGTTTTTGAACTTTCATTCAAAGTCTAAGTGTGTAAGTTAGTGTCCTTGCATTTACACTAGTTTCTGTCTCAAGTGATACTTAGAAACAAATTTAAATTTTGTTTCGTTGTTGTCCCACTGAAGGTTTTTTTTTAACAATAAAATTACAATTATCCTGCTGTTGGTTATGCATTACCCCGGGCCATGTGGAGTTTTATTTACAGTAAAAATATTGTCACATATTGCCACAGCTGCTCCAATTCACCTAATGTCGAGCTTTAAGGAGCAGCTAAAAGCTTTGTTCCAACAGCTCTGTTTCTTTGATGTCAGGGAACTGGATATCCCCCCAGATCTGGAACACAGTCCCTGAATAAACACTGTGGTCTTGAGGTTAACTTGCAGAGCACTATATAGCCTGAATACTGAAATCCATACCGCTTGAATGACGGTGCCTCCCTCACTCTTCTCCCCACCTCTCCCTTCATTCATTCACTGCTTTCTTTCCGTCCCTGTATCGAGCAGCTCATGTAAGTTGTGTAGTGCGGCAGCATGTGCTGTCTCTCGGGCTTTCTCTGTCTTTCCCTCTTGTCCTCCCTCTATGTCCCGTTTCACTCACAGAGGTTCATTTGAACAGAGGATCTGTGCTCTTTTTGACCTGTGCTTGTCAGTGTTAATTGTATGAGTTTAATTACAAAAACACATTTAGCACATTGAAAGGGGCTTTAAGTTAAGTCCTTCCTCTTCAGACCAAACCTCCAGGATTTAGATGTGGCTGGGCTGTATCAGCTATCTGAGTCAGATTAGATGTTGTCTCTTATCTTTTGAGCTGCCTTTTTATTCGGCTGTCTGTCTGAAGCTTTTGCAGGCTGCTTAGATGCTTCTTAGCACTGCACTTCGATTTGTACGAGTCCACTCATTGCTTCCTTCAGCAACGAGTTCTTTTTTTTTTTTTGCTGGTTTACTTATTAAATCAAATCTAAACAAAAGAGAACAAAACCCAGTAAGTTTTTTAAAGAGGTATAATTTATTATAATATGTATATTTTGTATTAAAAATCTGAAAAAGGACAATTATTTAAAGTAATTGTATAAAAATAATTTGGACAAATGCAGCAACAAGTTTGACTATTTTATGTGAGTGTTTGTGCATGGATTGTTGGTCTTGAGCTCTTTTTATCCTGTTGCAGATCATTGCATTTGCAGGGATTTAATTAAATATCCAAAAATGTCAATCTAAACCAAAGTTAGAAACGCACAAAAATCACTAATATTTTAAAGGCTTACATAAAAGATTTTAAAAGTTTGATTTGATTAAATTCCGTGCCGTAAAACTGGGTTCAGTTTGTGAAAACTGCATAATGACATAATTCTGCAGCAGAGACATATCCAGACTTAATTCCAGCCCATTGTGAAGGAGCCAGTGAAGCTCTGTTTAATCACAAGGATTTGTCATGTGATTGACGGACTGTTGACAGCAGTATTGGGGCAGTATTTAGCAAGGTCTCAGGACCCCCGTGGCTAAAGTGAATTTTATGGAGACACTGGTGGGTCGCTGGCATAACAAGAAGCCAGGCAGTTTTTAAAGCTGATGCAAATGAAGGTATTTCATGTTGACATCTCACCGTCTGGGGTGTGATAGTTGATCACTTTGTGCATGGTGGGAAAACAAAAGTGCATGCGAGGCCAACCCCACAGCATAGTCATTGTGAGTGTGTGTGTGTGTGCTTTGTGTGGGCGTGCGTGCGTGTGTGCAGTTACACCCACCACTGTCCCTCTCTGTGTCTGCAAGCAGAGTAGAGTGCATTAACAGACCTGATTTACAATGTATGGACTCTGCGGACTGGAACGTTTGTAGTTACTAGATATTTGAGCGCCTGGTTTAAATTGCTTGGATTGAAAACAGGGCGAGAGGCTAACGGTCATTTTGTGTGTTTCACATTATAAGTTTAAAAATTAAAGATTCAAAAACACCTTGTTTCTGTTAGTTGTGTCAAATAATAAAAACAAATGTATTATACAATTTAACTATAATTAGTAAAGTCTCAATTTTTAAATACGCTCAACTTTTAATTTTATTTTTAATATGTTGTCATTTCTTTATAACTTTTTCCCATTTTTTCAATTTGCAGATTTTGATTACATCTTTTATTTGTGTGATAATAATCTGAAGTTAATGCAGTTTCTGTATTTGAGAAAACCTTTTTCAGCTATTTTTTTCTGGGGAAAATGCTATTGCATAAATTACAACAGAGACATCAAAAGTTAATTTAAGCTTCAATATCAACAAATTATTTAGTCACATAATGTGTTTAGGAACAGAGTCTCTCAGATGATATTACACTTTATCCCTTTTCTACAGGGCTGACCCTTCAGGCACTGAATTTTCTATATCAGCAAAGCAATCTGTAATTCATAAAAAAATTTAAATCTTCACTCATGACATGTATTACACATTTATGTTAGTAATGGGCCATGCACTTCCCCCTCCACTTACAGACATTAAAACTATTATTTAGACATGTAGCCTCCTTTGATTCTTTATCTGTGACCCCCAATCAGGCATGTATTCTTCCCCTCAGAAGTACACGGTGAGCAATATCCCATAAAGGGCATGTAGAAGGTTTTTTCACTTTTTTCTCTCGGGTCCTGAGGTCGGGGTTTTGTGGGCAGCACTGCCTCTAGGTGTAACACCAAGAACTACAGTCCTGTCAGAATTTGTAATAAATTTTAAGATCCTTTCTGTGAAGTCTTTAAAAAAAAATTAAATAATATATATAATATGTTTATATTCACAGACCTGCTTATTGATGAAGCATCATTTTCTTGTCATTTAACTGTATTTCCATTTGTCCAAGTATGAGATAGGAATCCTTCTAAGCCATAAATGAAAAAATATCACAAAAAGCATAAGTCTTGACTCGCATAAGTGATTTCAAATTTGTCTCTTTCCAATGAAAGGATAAAAATGAGAATGAATGAATTGCGTCTCTGAGGTTTAATTGCTTTTTCATGATCCAGCAATCCTGCAGGAAAATGCAGCGTAAAAAAGCCCAATTAGAGTCTTTTCACTTTGTGCTGGAGACAGCAGGGTTCAGGCTGATTGTCTTTCTCTGCTAGTTGCTCTGCTCCAGAAGGTGATACTGGGTTGGACCCCTGTTACCCTCCGAGCCTTCTGTTAAATTTGGCAGAAAAAACACCGGGGCTCAAGGAAGAACAAAGGCGTGCTGGTTTCGCCATAGAACCAGAAAAAGAATCCCTAAAGAATGGATTAATTCGGTCTAATCGAGGAGACCCATTCCATGCTCACTCTAGCAATGAGAGCTATTGGAGCAAGCAGGAACCGGCTCTCCTCCTTATTTAATAGCCTAAAATGGCTCAAAAGTTCTTTTCCGTGCAGCCTCTATACAGCAGATGCTCTGCATTAATTGGTCTATGAAGGCCTGACCCGGGGTTCTGTGCAAAGGGTTTAGGAAGCAAATTTATTATTTGCTATAACCTGGCGTGCATGATGTGCGCTCACGAGGGTTGTGTTTTAAAATACAGTGTGATACAGTCCTTAATGTTCAGCGTGCTTTGGGGGAGCTGATGTTTGGGAGGTAATGTTTTAACAGCAGGTAAGTCCTAAACACCATTCATCAGTGGCCTGCTCTCTCCCCTCATCCGGCCACAGCCATGACTGATGGGCCTGTCTTTTGTATGAATGTTTAGCACAGTGGCGAGCCATATGCCACTGGCACCAACTCCTGCCCACCAACTCTTACTGTAGAGAAGAAGGAGAGAAAGAAAGTAGTGGGAACGACAGGAGAGAAGAAATACTGGAGCCAAAAACTCGCAAAACACACAAGTCTTTTTTCCCCTAAAGAGTTACTTTACTCATATGAGCCATACTTTTTATACAGATAAATAAAGCGATGAGAAACCCTCTCAGTTACTTAAACACCCCCGTGCAACATGAGTGCATATTTATTTACATATACTCGTCTACCTAGAGACAGTACCTTGTGGTAGTATTGGAGATTTTAATAAGAGCGGTGGTGGTGGGGAGGTTAGAGGGGAGGTGGTGCTGATCCATCTGTCCCAAGCAGCCTCTCTCCCGGTGCTGCTGCCGCCCCCTCGTGAGAGTAGCACAGCTGTTACTGGAAAGCCCTACTGTCCAGAGAAAGGGGCCCACACTCCTCCCCTCCATCCTGCATCCCTCTGTCTCTCCAGCCCTCCACCTCTCCGCCCAAACACCCCTGCAAGAGGATGAAACGAACCAGCAACCCCAGCCACTGTGCAGTCAGCCTGTGCGTCTGCAATTTCAAACCTCTTTAGATCATTTTTCATGCTCACCAGAAATGAATAATGCACACATTAACTGGTGCCAGTTAATAAATTTCCGTCTCACTGCACTATATTTTTCAATAAGGGTCTGGCTGCTTCGTTTTGTTTTGCAAAACAGTCTCATAGGGCTCCCGCTGCAAATTATCCCAGTCCTCCCCCAACCCACCCACCCACCCACCAATTCATACACAGCCAGAGAGACTTTCCTTGCTTAGAAAAAAAGTGATAAAATAATTGTAAGCTGGTATATTGACCATTTTGTTTAATCCGTGATCATTCATAGCGCTTTTCTCAGCTGAAGATAATACACTGCAACATTTTTCACAAGAGCGCATCCTCAAAATTCAGCCCCCAGGGCACCACTACATAGAAACAGAATCAATCTTGGGGAACTTCCAGGCTTTGTCAGGGAGCCAAATTGGCAGACTCTGTCCATTATATCAGTACAACAAAGCCCCGACTAGCATCTGGCCACACTGGACACTTATAGCCCATCTCTAACTATTAATCATTGGCCGCGACATCACAGACTCTCGAGAGGATGGCAGGGATGCTCTCTTACAGAGAGCGCTGCTGAAAATGCCAGGGCATGTAGACGCGACAGTCCCAATGCCCACTGACAGTAGCCCTCCTTAAAATGACAGAGTCCATCCAAGCCAGACAGACAGAGTGCTGTCAGGGAAGCGCTGTGACAGGCGAGGAGACCCCTCTGAAAATGCCACTGTGCCCTAGTGGCCTACAGTGCTGTAGTGCACTGGTAGTATCTGTTGTGAGGTCGTGTCATGTAATATGATCTAGATGAAGCGGACAGGGTGGGTCCCTCTCCAGGATGCGGACTGGGTGTCAGACAAGCTGCTCCTCTAATAAGGACTGCCATTCTAATGACCACTCAGTCAGCCTAACCTCTGACCCCTACTGTTATAAGAAACAGAGGGAGGGGCCGGCCGGGATGGTGGGAAGGATGTGGTTCAAATGCGCAGTATTTACATCGATTAGACAGGCAAGATGGAGGTGCCCATCAGAGCCCATTAGGATTGTTGTGGTTGGGGGGAGTATAAGGGAGGGACAGCGAGGGCCCTACAGAGGCCCAGCAGACACATCACAGGACTGCCCTTGATCGCATCCTGTCACATTGATGAGAACTCTCTCAAAACCCCTCTTATAGCTATAGAGCATGTTTGCAACCGTGTGTGTGTGTGTGTGCTCCTTTCCGCACATACAGCATAGTTGAACTCCACTCCAATTCAGGGAGTCTCCAAATCATTTTTTTTATCAACATTCAGGGTGACCATCACATTTATTCCCATCGCCGCTTCATTTAATACCTCAGCACATTGTCATGCAGCACGTCTGATAAGCCCTGTGATTCTTTATTTTCTTGGTGGTGAGGGGCGAGGGGGGGTTGCTTATCAGATGCAAAATAGCACACCTGCTGTTCCAAAACACCCTCACTGGGTTCAAATTAGTGCTCCCCTGCTTCCATTTTTTCCCCCTGTCGAATACGCCGCGGCGACAAAAGGGTGACAATAAGTTTTTTCATAACAAGTTTCGTGGCAATCAAAACAAAAATGCCTCGTCGAATTTGGCATTACAGATTTTTGAGCAGTTTTGGCTTTGAACAATCGGACGCGATTCCGCCTAATCCATTGATTATAATGATCAAAAGTCATCAGTGTGATTAATAGAACACAATAAAGAACCCCACCTGGGAGACGATTTCATTATATCATTGTGATGGAGCATCCAAGCAGTTAAAAGGTGTACAGTGAAAAACCCACAGAACAAGGAGAAGACTTCATAAGGCTGTAGTATCCCATCTTTTATTAATGTCACTCCCTAGGACAGCAGGTTTTTGTCAGTCAGAATGGATAATGAAGATGTTGGCGGGGCCGGTGAATCCATCCCTTTAATACTCACATATTTTATGATAATGAAAGGTATTCAAAGAATGATTATGATAAAAGTGGGCTCCCCCACTGGTGTGCCAGCACAGCTGTGCAGCTAGACAGTCAGCTGCAGGCACTGAATGAAAGGATCACACAGAAAGTAAAGAAAGGATCCATAAGTACATAAAGCGAAGAGCTGATGGTTGTGTGGCCAATCGTACATCGGCGGCGCTGCGCGTTACACGGCGTGATGAAAAATAATACGAGGGAAGCGCTTTCAGTGCTGAATGTCACTATCCAAATGTTTTTTGATCTTCTTGCGTCTGCATTCGCTCCATAGCATGAAGTCTTTTCACTGCACTGACCTTTGCCAGTCTTGTTGAAACGCATTTCATCTCAAACGAAACAATGCTTAAGAGTGTGCTGTGTATACACTATAGGTTTTTGCTTTGTTGGGACTTGCAGATGCTTTATATGTCCACCACTGACTTAAAGGAAAATAAAAACAGGCGAGTAACAAAGACATTTCTTCACGTGATGTCTCATATTTAAGAGCTCAGAGGATATTGATGGTCGTGTGTGCTGTGCCCCCCACCCCCACAATGTTATCAGTAACATCTTTCAAGCATCAAAGCATCAACTGGTGTATTGTACTTTATGTGCAAACAAACTTAGCAGCCCCTAAAGCAAAGCCATACCACCCCACCACGGCTTCAAAAGTTTCCTGCAAGCTGTAGGAAGCAGGTGAAAAAATAGAAGTGGGTTGAACTTTGACCCCGGGTGCACACTTGTTGACTGATGTTCCACACTGGGGTTGCCTTTCCCCTCTTCAGCGTTCTTCAAGAGAAGCAGGCCCATGTGCGAGAACGTATGTGCGTGCGTGCACGCATACTCCCCGCCCCCGGGAGATAATCTCCGTCTCCCTTTGAAGGTTCTGTGCTATAGAGCTGTTTTCATACAGCACCGGCCATGGGTTTCCTGTCTCAGCTGACCTCTCATCTTCTCGTGGACACTTGAGAAAAACGTCCAAGCTAAAAAAAAACAAAAAAACCCACCTTTCCCCCATTAACTGCAGAGGTGACAGGAGCAGTAAGGAGGTGAGGAGGGGGTTGTTATAGCTCATAGGGCAATCCCAGTCAGAACCAAAAAGATGGGCATTAAGAAACACTGATGCTATGACCACATGCAGACTAGCACTCTTGGTCAAAACTATTTTAGCTTTTGAGCGTAGGGACATTTGGAACTCCTGAAAAAGGGCCAAGCCAAATAAATGTTACAGCAGACCCTCTGCACGTGCATGGTGCTCTATCCAGCTGACACAACATGGGGTCAAAGATGAAAAGAGAACGGGGTTCAACATGGATCAGGTCCACATGGCCTTCAAATGGGGCAACAAAACAGCACAGTGTAGCAGACCATGTAGCCAGCACAGGCATCTGACAGTCCTAACCTGGACACATCTGATGAAATCAATGCACATTTTAACACTAGCAAAGAAAACATTGTATTGCTTTACATTTTCCTTTCCCCTCTCTCTTTTATATTTTTCATATAAATAACAGAACAGAAGCTTTATTAACAGATCGTGGTCTTTATTTCCAAATGTTTCAAAGACAGAATTAGTGTGAGCTCAAATAATATCAAGTGAAACAATTTGTTCTTCAGTAGGCAGGAGTCAAAGTGGGTTCCCTCAGGGTGTGCTGCGTTTAAGTTGGTCCAGTTTGCGTCGCAGCATGTTGTAGTTGTCTCTGGTCCCAGGAGCCTCAGGGTCCAACTTTAGAGAAAGCTCATAGTGTTTCTTTGCCAGCTCCAGCTTCCCCCAGCGATGATACAACACAGCTGAGGGGAAAAAAAGAGAAAGAAAGCTGCTTTAAGCTGAGAAGCTGCACTGATTCTAATTCTATTCATTTAGCTCATTCGGTACAGCTAGACTGCACAATAACACTTTTACTAGCAAGCATAAATATATATATATTTGTTGCTTCTGAGTGCTTGGAAGCTCTTAGCAACACTGTAAAATATGTGACACAACCAAAATCGCCTTACCTAAATTTCCATGGCAACTAGCAGCATTTGGGTTGATCCGGAGGGCGTGAAGAAAGAAGCCCTCTGACTCCTGAGATAAAACAAAGGGGGGAAAAAAGAGCGCATCCTGAATTGTCTTTACTAGTCCCAGTCATATTTCAGAGCAGACACAGAGTACTGTAAGGGATAAAATCCTTATAATGCCTACTATGCATACTAATATGTTTACCGACCTCATATTTTTGTAATTTCCCCAGGACATTAGCCAATGAAAACATGATGGTGTGGTCGTTTGGGAGGACTCTCAGAGCCTCTCGGCCGATCAGCTCTGCTTGACCCAAGTTACCTTGCAGACAGAACGAAAAATTACTAAAAATGTCAGAAAATAAAATTCAAATATACACACAGCAAATGTATTTGTTAGTGTAATCTACACAGCAAGGCAGCTAACATTTATGCGACAAAGCCTATTGAAATCATGGGGATTATGTTAAAAACGCTGCCCAACATGAAAGCATTTCAGACTGTTGAAAACACAAATTCAGAGATATGGCTAAAACACAGAGTCTGAGCGTGTGCTTTATTTGTCAGCAGTATCTAGAGCAGAGTTTTTCTCTCTCCACACATGGAGGATTGGTTTAGTCTCCTAATTAAGGATGAACACAAGGCCCACTGGGTTATTGATCTCTGTCAAAGATCTGTCTGATGTCTGGCCAGAAATGGAGAGAGACAGACAGACAGAGAAACGGAGGGCAAAACAATGGCAGTCATGTCCCGAGTCATGGCCCATGCCCTTCAGACAGCTCGCCAACACGCGACTACATGCGCGACTGTGCCTAAATTTACACTGATCCGGTCTTTTGTTTGTGTAATGATCAAAACAAAGAAGGAGGGGCCAAGACCAAAGTGAAAACAATATTCCCAGTTCCTCACTTTTTCAAAATGACACCTATTGTTCTTCTTTTCTCTTCCTCTCTTTTTTGTGTGTTTGGAGTGGAGCTGGGGAGATGGGTAGAATTATTTCTGTCAGATTTGGGGAACAAATGCGGTGGGGGAACCTCTGAGGGGGCGCTGTTCTGGCTGTGCTTGCCCACGTTTGATCAGGAACATACTGGGCCCTGATTGGACAGTTCCAGTACCCTCCTGGGAGACTCCGCCCCCACGGGAGCAGCTTCTGACAAAACGGCTCGAGCGTTTGGAAATCAGAGCATTCTCCACACGGCAGGGAAGACTGCCTTCAAAACTCAGAACACAAAGCTTTAATACATAAATTTCAAGCATTGCTGATTCCTGCTCTTCCGGTCTAATCTTGTTGGCCATTTAGATTTACTGCCTTCCCAAAAATAACAACACTTTGTTTCTTGGCTCTGAATCCTGTAACAAAGTGCACCCACAAAAGAGGGTTTTTTTCCTTTTTTTCTTTTTAAGTAAAGTGACTCATTTTCATGTAAATTCACAAAAGGCTGAATGTTATTAGTTACTGGTTTTTAACAACAAACACTTACAATAAAACGCATCACATAAAACAATAAAATAGATGTAGTGTCTAGTGTCTGTTGTATTAAAAGCATGTCTGTGTGCGAGCATGTGCACTTTTCCCGCTACCAGTGTTGTCCAGCAGAATGACCATGTTGTTCCAAGCCAGGCTGTGGTCAGGTTTTAGCACAGTTGCATTCCTCCAGGCGTTTAGGGCATCCAGATGTCTGTTCTGGTCGGCATACTGAAATATGAGGTACAGTGTTAGAAAACTCTTTTTGAATTCAATGCAAGTTTCTAATTTTTTTTTAAATTTAGTTTAAATTGTGGATTGAAGCTGTAGAAGAGAAAAATATAACATGTATCACATAATAACAACACTACACATGACCTTGTGTAGTGTGTCATCTGGGACGCCTCACAACGTGTTAGAATTATTTGGGGCTTTTGTCAGGGGTGTCCTCCCTGAGGCTGACCAATATAAACATGGCAAAAGAAGAACAGCTAAGTGAATCTGGCGAAGAACAGTCAGCGTACAGAGTTAAAAACGCCACTTTTTAGCTAGTACTGCTTCATGTAGAGGTGTAGTTTGTCTTATCCTTGTTTTGTTTTGCTAATAGCTTAATCTTACACAGTGACCATGGTAACGGGCAAAAACAGATTGCGTGGTTTGAGCCCGGGACCTCACCAAACGTCCCAGGTTATAGTAGCAGTCTGGGTATTTTCTCCGGAAGCGGATGGCGTTCCAGTAACTCTTCTCTGCCTCCTCAAACTTTTGCAGGCTGTTCTGAACTATTCCCAGATTCATCCAAGCTGCAGCGAAATCAGGCCTGCACGGTTTTAAAAAGAAAACAAAGCCATCAACAGGGAGTCTAAATCTGTTAAAAGAACTCGTTGGTGTAAACTTTGATGTTAAACAACATTACTGAATGGAAACAGCTTTAGACAACAGCTGCTCTGCTTCCACAAGTTCATTTTTCTCCTTCAGGATATTCCCCAGGTTGTTCATTGCATGGACGTATGTAGGGTGTAGCCTGAAAGCCATAAACAACATGCAACAAACAAGTCAATGACTGTTTCTTTGTCAGAAATGTAATAGGTCGTAACTGCTTGTAAGGACACATACCTGACTGCTTCTCTGTAATATGTAATAGCTGGAGTGGTGTTCCCTCTGTCAGCCAGGTTCTTACCCACATTATAATGCACCTGAGGGAACAATCATTAGCACTTAAAGCATCAGGACGTGTCTATGACTAGAATTCATTTTCAAATGTGCACTAAAATAATTTACTGGCACAAACTGAAGCGAGGCGGGAAAACACAAATCACTGATTTTTTATGTTTTTTTTTTTTACCTTGGCGTTGAGCGGACAGACAGAAAGGGCGCTGGTGAAGAGGCTTTGTTCTGAACGCCACTGGTGACTGCGGAGAGCACAGCGCACTACATACACACACAACAGTGCAAGCACCATGACGCACAGCAACTTCTGCAAAAAGAGAAGAGGAACCATTTAACAGCCAAGTGCTATAAAGCATTACAATATTAAGCTTCAAGTCAAATGATGTGTGACACAGAATTAATAACCTGCAAAATGTATTTCTGCAGCACATGGACACCACCTGCTGTCATCATCCCTTTATAGGGAAGTCATTAGACATTTCTCATATCTGTACCTTCCCTGCATCGCGAGTTACTGAATTATCAAAGCTGGTTTTGAAAACAGATTTTGAGTTTAAAAATCAAGACAGTTTAAACCGACTTTGGAAAATAAATCTTTACTAGAAACTGCTTCAGTGTTTGGTGTCCTTTGCTTTATTGTGATCTTTTTGGCATCATTTAAGCGTACCCTGTATTTGGACCAACGGCAGCAGCAGTGTCCTAAAGAGTATGCCAGCAGTAGGCAGTAGCCAGCTGAAGACAGGTAGAGAACTCTCTCAGCAATGACAAAGCCCACCCTGAAAAAGATGTTGCTCGCAGGCAGAAAAGGGACCACCAGTAGCACCAGACCCAGGGTCAAAGTCCTAGTGAGGAAAACAGAGCACACACATAGCATCTAAAAACGTGTGGACTGAGATTTAAGCTTAAGAATCTGAATGCTGGACCCAAAAAATTGTCAGTCTGTGCTAAACCAAGCAAGAAATACGCGTTGTGCTCTGGTGACACTGCAGTGAATATGCTCTTATAGTCACAATCAACTATATGTCTTTTATAAGTCAACATGTACTTTATTTCATCTTTCATTTCAGCAAATCTGAGATGGCTTTCCTCACTCACCTCCTCCTCTGGCTGTCCTGTGAGCATAAGGCTTGGCTTATCAAGCCTACCAGGATGCACCAGAGCAGCAGCAGCCAGACCATCCTCCAATCAGTAGCTGACTTAATGAGAGGCACACAGCCCATGGACCAATCAAAACACAGCCACCAGGGACACAGCAGCAGCCAGGCATTAAGGGAGTAGTAGTAATTATAGTTCACTATCTGCCAATCAAAACGGAACAGAAAAGGAAGAGAGCAGCAACAAAACCAGCGGAGAAAAGGGGGAAAAAAGCATTTAAAATTCTGAAGTAAACACAGTGTTTAAAAAGCATGCAAATTACTCAGGACAAACATGATATTAGACAGTGAATTAAACTGAAATTATGAAAAAAACAGAATATATGCTTCAATAAAGTCAATTCATAATTACATAGATCAATCAGAATCATTTAAAGATAAAATTGTCTGTAATTATAATGCATGAATAAATATTGTGAAATAAACTCTACAAACTAATCTTTCTTACCCTGAGGATGATATTTTCTGCAAAAGAAGCCGGGTTGTCTACTTCAGTGAATGCTGGCGGTCCTGTTCCCATGATCCTCCAGCGTGCGTAAAGCATCAGGAGGCCTCCAAGACCCATTAGACCCAGTCGCGTAAGCAATCCCATTCGCACCAACTCACTTACCTGTCACAAGAGTATTACCACTTGTCACTTACAATTAAAAATATAAAGCTTGTTAGTTACTTTCAGTCACCGTTTAATCGCTAATGTACTCAATTGCAAACTACTTTATATAGACAGTATATGAAATGTGACATAAATCATACAAAGGAGTGCATAATTTATGACAGAAAAACGGGGGAGGGTGTGCAAACCTAACTCACATCAAATGATTTCTTCCTAAGGAGTAGCCTCTGGCTGAGTTCATACACATTAACATTACAGATCAGGAGGACATCAAAGGCAGCATTCACACCCTGAAGGAAAATACATAGAGAAAGAAGGAGAAATGGCATTTAAATGTATATAGGTCAGCAACAAAATGAATTAGCTCATTTCATATATATATATGTATGTAAAAAAATGTGAGACTTCTTCTCCTTGTGTAAGCAAGAATTACAGTGGGATGGCGAGACAGGATGAAAACATCAGATCTAAAAATGACCTTACAGAAGGACTTCATACCAAGACAGTGATGCCTTGTTCTTTACAGAGCATTGCTGCGGCACACAGCAAGAGGCTGACCACAACCCACTGGAGAGAAAACCTGTCATCTCTGTCACTCCCTGAGAACACAAAGCCAAGACCACGCTGGTCAGAGACAGGAAAGGATTGAAATGTAGGTGTTCAGACAGATGCATCGAATGCTGGCAGATCGATAAGGTTTTGATGCCAGTGACATATGGAAAGTGCTTTGTGCAGTATAGAATTACTGTGTACCTAAAGAGTAATACTCGTGTCAGGTACCTACCTTTGTTAAAAGCCTTGCAGTAGGTGAGGAAAGACAGCTGGAAGAAGAGGGCGCATAAAAGGTCTGCTCGGCCCACTATGCCAGCGACCTTGATGAGATGGAGAGAGAAAACAGAGAGAAATAAAAGCTATGATACATGAGACAGGAAGGACGGATTAAACTACAAAAAAATACTTGAAGAAACAACATTATCTGGTAAACCTCTTTAGAAATTATTCATTTTATTACACATGCACCATATATTAGTTTTGCATAGTGCATCCAAGTACAAAAGGAAGCTTATTAAAAAGACGTGAGAAGAAACTCTCATTACCCGTGTAGCACGGTTGTGTGTGTGTGTTTCTATACGGTGTGTGTGTAAAGTATGGCTGGCATCCTGTGGTTGTCTCTTTGATACATACAGCAGGCCCAAGCAGACAGTCTGCCTCCCTCCCACCCCCCAGGTCTTACCCAGTCCTTGCCCTGCATGATTAAAGGGAAATGGACAGGGAATTGCTTCTTTCCAGCCATGCTTTACAGCAAAAAAACACATATGAGGGCAGGTCAATAAGCATCCCAACGTGGCTAATAGTCAGGTCGTACTATCGCACACACCTTGGCCCACGCTCCCAGCTGAGATGGGGCATTTGTTCTTGGCACGGAACCACTGGAGGCTCTGGATTGGCTTGTCTTGACGCGGTGTTGAATAGATGTTTTTAAGAAAGGTTTATTTGTGGCCCAAAATCAAAACTACCTCATTGAGGTGCACAGGTCCCTAACAGTAAAAGCCCAACCAAGTTCAAATAGAAACCTGGAGCTGACTTAACAGCTCATACGCCAGCATGCAGAAAGAAAGAAAATGATGTAAATATATAAAAGAAATACTTAAACACACCATGGCCAAACACTACTAGCTAAATGTCATCTGTTAGAAGTTAGCTGTAGAAATAAATGTGAAATACTGGTGAAAGAGCAGGGAAATAACAAGCAGTAAAAAGTAATTCAGGATAGGAACAGAATCAAGGATTCACTGGTGTATCACTCCTAACCACACAGCCTAAAAAAGTCCTACCTTAAATCGTCACATGTTTCTGTATTATACCTCCTTGCAGCTGTTTCTTAGATTTATAGCGTAAAGATATTTATGAATGGTATTTTACTACTCTCTTGTAAAATCTCAAGTCTTTGTTTTTCTAATCACTGTTGGATATATATAACCTTTTTATTTCACTGAATAAGGTGCTCATCATGGCTGTGTACCACTTTAATTATATTTATTTAGACTCTAGTTTTTTTTCATTATCTTGCTGTTGTAACACATGAATTCCGGTTGTGAAATCAATAAAGTACCTATCTATAATTGTTTTTCTTTAAGCTTTACTGTTTGCGTTTTAATGCAAAACTGTATTTTCAGTTTTGAGACTACGTCGACTGCCCAAATAAGTCCAAACTACACAATAATCATACATATGAATCTTTATACACTCATGTGTATGATGATTTTAATGCATACTGAACTATTTGATTGTCTCTTTACTTATAATATTATGCATATAAATAAACACTTCAACTCTACTTACACTTTCTGTGTGAACTGGGTGTGCGGCAAAGAAGATGGCAGCAAGCAAAGAGGTCTTAGGAGCGTGGTTCAGTATCCTGCCCTTCTCATCGTAGGCCAGTCCACCAATAAGTACTGCAAACACGTCAATCATAAGGGCGGATATGACAGCATGGAGGATGATGTTCAGCACATGGAAGCCAACGGGGTGAAGGCCTCCCGCTACGAGGTAGTTCAGCCTGAAACAGCGAGACAAGAGAAAAACTAGAGCTTAATGTACAGCAGGTGTAGGAAAGTATATGTGTGAGGATGGTGGAAGCTATTATAAAGCATAATGTGACATGATGAAGCCAATGGGACATGGTGAGGGTCATCAATAACCACAATCAACTGCACAGTTATATGCAGAGAATAGAGGAAAGGCACCTTCCCACTGTAGAAACACAACAGAACTCCTAAATGGCACAAACGTTTACAGCAATGGCTCCTAATCATCCTTTCCGTTTCCACTGCAGTGTAAGGTTAACTGGCCTCACAAGTTGATGTAATCAATTTGCAACAGTTTCAAACTGCAAGTGATGAATACATTAAAATCAGACTGATATAGCAGTGGTGATGCCGTCTCTGGTGTTTCCCTGTGGTGAATTTTAAGCAGCTGTTGGTAACGTTTGACTGGAGAAGACTGTTACTCAAGTCTGTCGTTATCCACCAGACTCCAGTGGTTGTGTTTGCTGTCGAGTTCTTCCCTGCAGTTTTTAGGGGATCAAGTACCTTTCTTCCACCCTGAAAACATCTTTGAAAGAGAAACTATAGAGAGATTTCCTGCTGTCAGAACATGCACACAGGTGCTGATTGACCTAAAATATTGTGCAAGTTCCTGCAGTAAGAAGTAACCTACAGAAACAGTATGATGTTATGCTTTTTCAGTCAAGTCCTTATTGTGGTTAAACTACTGACAGGAACCATGTAGAGGTTTTGGCAATTAACAGAGGAGTAAGTATTTGAAGAAGGATCCTCTAATGTGTGTGGCTGAAATTACAAGCACATATTTTTAAAATTCTGACTGAACTCTTTTGGATTGAAGGTTTCAGGTCAACTGTGCACATGCGATGTGGTCTAATGATTAGATTGATAGAACAGATTATTGAATCAATGCAACATGCAAAAATTATGAATGTGCTATGCTTTTATCTTTCTCAACAGCTGTGTTAACATTTAGTCACATGTCTATTCAAATCCTTTAATATACACTCACTGGCCACTTTATTAGTTACTGTTCAGCTGCTGATTAATGCAATTTCTAATAGAACAAATCACACGGCAGAAACTCGGTGCAATACCACACACCAGGTGCCACTCCCGTCAGCTGCACCCGTCTTGTGATGGCTGCTTCCAGCAAACCGGTTTCTTGAACATGACAGTGAGGTAACTGTACTCAAAAGGCCTCCACAGTCATCAGATCACTTGGTCCAAGGTGGGAAGGGAAATTCACATCATGGATAAGCAGCTGACAAATCTGCAGCAACTGTGTGATGCAATCATGTCAATATGGACCAGAATCTCTGAGGAATTTTACCAGCAACTTGTTGAATCTGTGCCATGAAGAACATAAGCAGTTCTAAAGGAAAAAGGGGATCCAGAATAGTGCTAACAAGGTAGTAAAATTAAAGTGGCCAGTGAGTGCATATAGGTATTTCAAGTGCAGTAGTGCCTGTTATTGTGTAGTGCTTTTTTAATCCTTTTAGAAGTCCAAAAATTTGTATTAAAAAAATCTCAACAGAGAACAAGTTTGGCTTTTTGTAAAGAAGACAAGTGCACATCTGCACACATTTACAATGTACAAAGGGAGCATGTACAGATGTTTTGAGACACCCCTCCGCAACCAAAACATAAATCAGTGTGGACCTGTTTATTCTAACTGAGTTGTAGATTAAACTGATCTGAATCTGATTACTAGTTTAGCTGTGAATGTATAAAGTGTGTATAAACTCAGACACTAAGTAGGACTCCTTACCTGAATGTAAGGACAGTGAGAGGTCGGTAGGATTTGTGACTAGAGTTGCTACTCAGGTTGGTTCCCCAGAAGTCATTGCTCCAGATGTTGTTCAGAGGTGTTGCTGGGCGCAAATCCTGCAACCACAAAAACAAAATGAGTGACGGTTATTGCCAGTGTAAGTGTGTAACTGGAGTCAAGCTGCTGATGAATGAAAAACTCACCTTGTTGTTAACAATTGCTTCAGAATCGTCAAATACAAAGTCTCCATCATAACTGTTAATGAAGCACAGGAGTGCCACCAGGGCAACAGTGACCTTGGCCTGAACAGGAGCAAGCTTTGGCAGGGGTATGTGGTGGTCCCAGTATACTTCAGTCAATGCCATAGTGCACTGCTGGGTCTTTGGTCATTCAGTTTCATTATCCCTGAGGAGAAGAGATGGGTGCAGGAAGTCAATTCAAATCACAGGTTGTAAAAACTGATAACTGCGTAATCAACACAGTGCAAAAGCTGCATACACACCTTGTCGTCTCAGTCCATTGTCTGAGAGGTCACGGTGTCTTGTGTTACCTCCATGTTAGCTTGTCTGTCAGATAGCTAACGGCTAGTACACGTTGACTCACTCAGAGACAGGAGAATCCCACCTGCATGCAAATGCGGCGATGTACAGGTACGATGATGACGCGGTCACTGGGACATCACAGTATAACGTGGAAGGTTTCTTCAGTGTAGCCAGCTAGCATGTCTTGAGACATGCTAAAAGGTCTCTGCTGCTCCTAAACAAATGACAGGCGCGCAGTTGCAGTGGCACTCGGACAGTAGTTTGACTATTATACTAATCAGCAAAGCCCTTGAATCGCACAGAACAGTCCTGCCAAGGTACGGACAGAGTACTCGAGGCTGTAAACAAATGTGCACGCTAGAGTAAACGACTTCCTCTTTAGCGTCAGAGTCACGTGTTCAGTGTCAGCCAATACTTGTTGCTAGATGAATGATACACGAGTGTGCAGGGTTGAGCAGAGGAGAGCGCCTTTATGGTGTAGAAGTACAAGGCTCTCTAAAGCCACGAAACATTTCTTAACATGTTCCAATAATATCAACAGGTGGACAACAGTGAATGTAGGCCAAAGTTTGTTATCAAAATGCTCTGTCCTCCTGGAATAACTTCCATTTTATTTTGAAGCTTTATGCTGATGGCTTTGGGTAACTTTGGAGATAATTTTTAAGAGGATGCTCTATTTTATATTACCAACAGTTTATAAGTAAAGTATGTAAATGAGCCTTAAAGAAAGGACAGAAAAAAGTCCTATTCAATTCAAATCAATTCAGTTCATTCGATCACTGCAACAACTGCCTCTTAGCACTTCATATTGTAAGGTAAAGAACCTATAATAATAGAGAGAAACCCCCAATAATCAGATGACCTCTTTTTAAGTAAGCACCTGGTGACTGTGGGAAGGAAAAACTCCCTTTTAACAGGAAGAAAGTTCCAGTGGAACCAGGCAGGGAGGGGTAGCCATCTGCCATGATCAGTTGGAGTTGACCTTTCTGATTTCACTATTGGCTTCTCTTTAGCTGATTACAGAGGTCATAATAGCCTTCCAGTTTTGTGCTGAGAACTAAGTGCAAATCCATCCATCCACCTTCTTCCGCTCATCTAGTTCAGGGTCCTGGTTGTAGCCTCTTTGAGCTGTCATAGTGCTAAAGACGAAGGGTACACACTGTACAGGTCACCAATTTATCAAAGGGCTCTGTCCAGTTATACTAGAACATTTCAGTCCTTGCGTATCGTCTTTCTTGGCTTTGAATTTGTTTTTAGTGGCTTTACTGTATTAGTACCAGCCCCTTTGCATTCATACTTTTGTGGTGAAAATGGAGTTATAGTTGTGTTTGTGACTCTAAAGGAAGAGCACTTTACAGTTCAAGATCTCCTGAGGCGAAGTCCACAGTTGTACTTTTGTCCATTAATAGCATTCATTAGAACCATTGTGAAAAGTTACTGATTATCAATTAGAATTTTTGGGTCTGTTTACATATGTTTGGATTCTGCGATACACTCAGGCACTTAAATGTTGATGCACTACATATGTTGATTTCACTACGTAAGCTGTAACTTCTGTAAAAATGTTGATTCAACATAGAATATTCAAATTTTCATTTAGCAATCTATCTTGCCATGAGCCACAGAAAACTTCTTTTACTGTCCTACAGTTCAGACTGATTGTATTTTGGCCACAGGACTGGATCTTTGTTTCTAATGCGAACACTGCCTTGAGGAGAACAGACTGGCTCCACACAGCGAAGCATTTCACATTAATTGGATTACGATAAAAGTATCCATGATCAGGTCTTCCTATCGAGCTCAGGAGTCATGCAGCGATGACACCAAACCCTTTTCCTGGTTCACACAAAGGGGGCTTTAGTTGGGATTCACCTTTAAAAAGGAAGCACTGTCCTGGTAATTGGAGAGACCTGGTTTAATTTAAGTTTTATGTAAGACATTACCAATCACACATGTTATATTAGGAAAAGCATGTGAATAATCTAATTTTTGATACTGGCTTCTTGTCGCAGTGTCATGTCTGAGAACAGAACGGCACCATTTTAAACGGTATTAGCAATTCATGTTCTTTTCTTCTGTGACAAGTCAATTTTTTATTTTTTTTTGCTGTGAAAAGGTCTGTTAAATTTGTCTTTTTCTTCAACTATGATTATTTTTTGTTGCTTTCTTTTTTTTGAATATATCTGTGTTCCTCCTTTGACATTCTTACTCAGTTTAGCAACTCCCGCTGGTTCAGCCTTTGACACAATGTAATAATCCAGTCATTGATTGTCAATCCTTGTTTTTGCAGAGCAGCTGAAACATCAGATCAGAGACCAGTGCAAAACAGTCTTGCCAGCATTTCAGTTATGCGTGTTAAAAAAACATTAAAAAAAATTTACAATCTGCCATGTTTCTGTAATTTAGTAACTTGTTTATCACCTTAAACTGTGGTTTTGTTAAAGCACTCGACTGCAAACTCATCCAGAGGTTTGTTACAGTAGGACTGAAAAGGAAGGCAATTTGTTTTTGGGTGATTTGGTCATGCAAATTATGAAGTGGCTTCAATAACAGGAAGAAGGGGTAATCATTCCTGCATGTGATGTGTTTTTCAATCAAAGCATTATGCATGCGTTTTGATTTCATTTTGAGATAAGTATTGAAAGGTGTAACAGAATATATTCAAGTATTTTTTTATTTGCATTAGTAAAAAAGTTTTTTTTAAAAAGAAAAGCATCATATGCACATATCCCCCTATAATGGTGAAATTATTTTCTTGTGTGACATTATACCGTAGTTCACTGAAGGAAAGGCAAGGGAATTGTGACGCATTCAAAATCACGTAGTATCACTCTGATCTGTTGGTTGGTTGATTTTAATGTTTTGGGGTATAGAGAATGTAACTTTCCCCCCCTTGAATTAGCAAGTTCACATTGACCTCAGACATTATATATGGGTAACAATCTATTATATGTTCTACTATACACAATATAAAACACAGTATATTATATTTAAGTTTCACCTAGTGACAATTTTTAGAAATGTAGGAAAAGCACAAGTGTGCGGTCTTTTATTCACCTTTTATTTGGTTTTGTTTATTTTATAGGATAATAGGTATGCGTGTCGCAAACACTGGTTTGTCTGTGTTTTCGTGTGAAGATAAGTGTATGTAAGAATCAGAGGTGCTGCGTTTGTGGAGAGAGCTTTTGGCGAGCTTTGGGATTTTGTGCTCCATTTCACCTGTCATTGCTTAGGGAAGGCAAGCAATCTCCCTAATGGCTAGAGTCAGGGGCCCTGGGAGATGAGAGGGGAGAAAGATTGTCAAGGGCACATTCTTAGACCTTTAAACATGGGTCTCAAGGATAGTTAGAAAAGCAGACACTTATTCAGCAAGAAAGTGTGCATAATTAAGGCTACACTTCAGAACATAGCCCTTGGTACAGTCACAGGGAGTTTTATGGGTTGTACCAGTTGGATTAAACCTCAACGTTTGAAGGTTACATTAAAACCGAAGGCGCAAATCACTGCATTACATGTACATGACCTTATCTATCTTGCCTATGTTCTTCGTCAACTAAAGCATTTAAAATCACTTTAAAGTACTAGCATGATTCTTTATTTACTCCCTTTTTTCTTTTAACATCTATTTTTAATGCTATAAACTTCAAAATGATTGTTTTCCCCATCTCATCAGGAACTTGGATACTTTGGCAGAAGCATTTAATACCCTCCAAATTCTCTAATTACCTCTACATGCAAAATGCATGAAGTATGGATTTCATCTCCTGGCTCTTCACCCATGTCAATCTGTTGGAATTCATGTTATTAGCATCGCTTTCAGAAACGGCAATGGTGGGGCGGAGGAGATAATGAGGGGGATGTCCCAGTACCACCAATGGATGATCTAGTGGCCCAAATGCAAGAAGACAGGGCTGCCAGTGGAGTCCCTGTCAGGGAGCGTCTAGTGTTTTTGTGATCACGCAGAAGGGGACAGACATTGATTGTGTGCAGTCTGACACAGAATCACAGCAGAGAGGAAAGGTCAGGGTCAAATGGCGTGAAAGTAAATAAATTGACTAAGCAGCACGCAATGTCCTTAGATGAACAATGTAGCCTGCATGTGTTTTTCATCATTAACTATTAATGTTAGTTGGCGCTGTTTTCTTCTCTCTGATCACAGTGGGTGACATACAGTGATAGTCTCCAAAGTCTTGTTTATTAAGGAGATGTTTACTAATGACAGACACGGTTTAGATATGTAAGAAAAGCATGCATTATTATGGTAAAAATAGATGCAAAAGATGCAATGTGTTTTTCTTGATGTAGAAAAATATATCTTGAGCCAGTATGTGTTTTTCCCCTGTAGACCTCAAACATCAAATATTTATTGGCTTCAGGCAATAATAATTAATCGTAATACATAGTTTTACTTTTGCTTATTTATTTGCTGTAACTCACCAAAGAATACGATGTTTTCAGTTGGTAGTAAGTACCCTAAGGTATGTGTGAAAGTATTCTCAAGTTTGATCTATAAAAATCTGTTTTTATTTAGACTAATTTTTAGGTTGTGTAGTTCAGGCTCCCCTCACAGTAGGAATCTAAGGTTCTTGCTTGGTTCTTGCTTTTCCTTTAATTTGCCATCCGTCTGTAAATGAAAAACAAGTCACACTGTAAAACGTGTGGCACAAAACCAAAATTCCACGTGGGGCGTGGACTGCATATCAGTCAACTCAACAGCCGAGGTAACAAAGTCCAGGCACTTAAGTAGAACTTTCAGTTATCTGTATGCAACACGTACCAGATACCTGGTCAGACATGTTCTATGTCTGAGCAACAGTCTGATCCGTCTGAATCAGATAATTTAAAATATAATTTATCAGACAAAAAACTGAAATCAAATGGAAACAGCCCCAGCTACAGTATTAGCATAAAAGTTAAGAGACAAAACAGACCAGTGCACCACTTGCATAAAGGACAAAACACACAGTCAAAGGCCAGGGCCAGCTGTGCCAGAGGTCAGCTACACTCTCTAGTCCCACCACACTGTACGGGGTAGGCTGGCAATCCTCCCCAGTCTCAGCAAGCCAACTCTTCCTTCAGCCTGTAGCACAAACAGTTGACCCCCATTATTCATGGGCGTTAGGGACCACAATGTGGTCTTCATTGTAAAACTCACAGGAGAACAAAAAGAACATCTACTTTAAAATATTTCTTAATATAAACCATCTTAAATCTTATAACATGCGCAGAGAAACTGTGACAGCAGTGTTTGCAGTGGGGCATATCAGTGGACTAGAGTGTAAGAGCAATCAAATACAATTAACCAAGCCCAAACACGGTCATTGGCTCAGAGCAATTGTGAAACAAACCCAAGGAGGACCGGGTTTTTCACACTCTGGGGAGCCCATGGATGTCCGGGCCCGGGTCTCCTCCGCGGCTCTGGGGTGAGAGGGCTATGGCGCCCCACACCCTCTAGCAGATGGTTACATGAAGAAACCTTTTGAACTTAAGCGCGCTCACCCACACAGGTGTACACACGGGTGCTCACATACAGAAACTATAACTTCCTTGGCTACCTTAAAGCATATTGTGTACTGTCAGTCCTGCGTGCTGCTCAATAACATTCAATATTTTGTATTTACTGTTACTTACACGTATCTAGGTTGTTCTCTCTATATTGTGTTGTTCTCTTGTCGTTTGTTTTCTCTTTTCTTCTTTTAACAGGTGATCCAATGGATTTTCGCAGTGTCTTCTTTTACCATCCCCTCTTCCCCTCTGTTTTCTTTCTCCATTTCTTTCTTTCTTTCTCTTTCTCCCTTTCTGTATAATTGTCTGTCCAATTTGTAATAGCTTAAAATAAAATAAAAATAAAATAAAATAAGTAATCAATGATAATATAGATGAATCAAGTGGAACAATATGGTATTTCTCCACTTAAAAAAATAAATCCGTTGGGCTCTTTCCTGGCCTTCAGACAACAATTCGGATTGCTAAAGTACCGAACAGGACAGGCCAAAAAAAAGAAAAAAAAGAAAAAGGAAACAAACCCACTCTCAAATGGAGATGATTTAGTGTGCAGGCAGTACCAGTTGACATGTTACATATACTTTGCTCCCTACAACTTAACACAATTATCTCAACTTTCTACTCATTACATTTTCAAAACAAGCTTCTTGTTTTAGGTTAACGACATTTGAGAGGAGTTATTATTTTCTATCACTGTGCAGTCAAACTGATTTAATAACACACACAAGACAATCTTACTGATGTATTATTTACTGGTGCTTATCAGCAGTGTTGGGGAGTAACGGAATACATGTACCGCCGTTACGTATTTAAAATACAAAATATGAGTAACTGTATTCCGTTACAGTTACCGTTTAAAAAGGTGGTATTTAGAATACAGTTACTTTGTTGAAATAAATGGATTACACGGCGGTATTTTCCTGTTTCATATTGTCGCGGGTCAGGACTGTTTGGGTTTGTTTGACAGCTACGTTCTGTTGTTCCAGGCCGCAGCGTTACGGTTGCCATGGTTACAGGGTGACGCCCTCTCTGCGACTGTGTGTTTCCTGGGAGAGAGAGCGCCTTTTTGTTGATGTTGTTGTGCTAAGCTAATAGGCAGAATGCTACAGCCCTAAAGAATGTAGCCTCATGGGCAGTGTAGTCCGTGCTGCAGGGAGAATGGTCTGCCGTTATGTGTCTGTGAGCGCGAGGAGGGAGAAAAAGGAGAGTGGAAAAGTACAAGTTGTCATTGAGCAGAAACGGGAGCTGGAAGCATGTAAATATAATAATAACCACTGCAGCCAAGAAGAGTGCCTGACGAGCCCAGTTGTAAGTAAGTTATTAAGACTCGACTGTACACAGTGTTCGTGTTTTCCTCCGAAACAACAAGTTGCGTTGGAGCAGCCTTTCAACGCCTCTCTCTGTCTCAAACTTGACCCAGACAACAAAGTAAAGCTATTTTTCGGCTACGAGCCCGACACGGAACCCGACGTATTAGTCAGAGGTCCCTTTACTATGGTTAGGAGCCGCGGACCTTCAGTAATAGTAATAAATCACACAGCAATAGTACATTCATGTAGTTGTAAAAAGCATGATAATATATTAACCCTTTAAGACCTACCATAGAACCAAGTCCGCCAGAGCTTATATTCTATTTTTACATGCTGTAGTGCCATTTGTGGGAGCATTTCAAGTTGCTATACATCAATACAACCATTATAGCCCAAATTTTAATAATATGTATGCATTAAGTGCATAGTAATTACATAAATTGCCAAAAAGTGCAATAAACTACAAAAAAATTGAAAATCGTTTTTGTTTTTTTAACATATATTTCTAGTTAGAGAAATGTAAGAGGCTTATCCCTCAAAACTGTAAATACAAAAAAGTTGCACAAAATAGTTTCCCACCACAGGAAATTTATTTTGAGTGTCTTCATAGTTTTATTTTTAAAATACACCAATTTTTATATACTGCAGGAAAAACGAAAATAAATATTATAGTGCAAATTTGCAAAAAAGCAGCATATGCATCAAAATAAACTATTTCCAGCAGTGCAATATGAATCCAAAGCATCCCAGAAACGACACAGAAAGTCATAAAGTCAAAGATAACTTTTAAAAACACCAGTACAGGCTCAAGAGGCCCTGATGGTAAAAAAAACTACATTTCCGCGAAAATGACGTCACTTCGGGTTTCGGGCAGGTCATGGCGGACATGCGAAAGTTCGGACTGACATCTATTCCAACCTAGGAAGTGCTATGAACAGCTGATCAGATCGGCAAAGCGTGTTTCTGGAATATTATGTTTTTGTTGCTGCAAGCGCTTTTTATGCAGTTTTTGCAAAGCCATATGTGGAAGGAAACTGTGACCTAGGACAAGCTGATGGCATGAGATGTAAGTACAACTCCTCCGGTTTCATATGCAAAAAAAATTATTGCGCTAGCTCACGTGGTTGCAGTGCTACCGGGATTTAAAAATAGTTACGCAAAACAGAGCGTGCCCGCTCCGACCGGTTTTAAAGGGTTAAGTAATCCAAAGTATTCAGAATACGTTACTCTCATTGAGTAACGTAACGGAATACATTACAAAATACATTTTGGGGCATGTATTCTGTAATCTGTAGTGGAATACATTTTAAAAGTAACCTTCCCAACACTGCTTATCACACAGAAAGAGATGAAAGAGCAAAAAAATTACATAATTTATGCATCATTTATAGCAAAAATACTCGAGTGTTAAAGAGTTTTTTGGTGCAGATGTCCATAAGTTGTGGCTACAGTACTTAACCCTAGCGCAGCAGAAGAGAAGCAAGGACAAAGAGACTTTATTTGTCAGGTAATTTCAAATGCCATGACATGCCACCCCTGCTTAAAAACCACTACACACCCACTCTCCACTTAACCTGCAAAACACATCTACCCAGTATGGCTGTCCATTTAAAGGTTCTATGTATGACACTTGGAACATAATTATAGCAGTGAGCAGCTATTTGCTGGGCAACAGCAGTTTAGTAATGAAGTCACACTTTCTCTGTCTGTCATATTTTGAGCTAGTCTTTTCTATGTTTTGGTAGATGTGTGTTGACCTATGTTAATGAAATTGAAAGTAACATTTTTTGTCCTGACAAAGACATTACTGTCAGAATTTGCCATAAAAGGCAAACCTATCAGGTGGAAATGAGTGTGTCAGTGATGATTTGAATACCACACCCTGTATGAGTATTGTTGCTGTCCATGGGCATCCCTTTATAGTCACAATTTACCCATCTCGTAAAGGCTGCTTATATCATGATAACGTACCATGTCCCAAAGCAGAAGCCATCTCAAACTGGTTTCATCATGAAAATGACACTAGTGTACTACAGTGGTATCCCCAGGCACCAGATCTGAATCCAATAGAACACCTTTGTGATGTGGTGTGGAAAAGGATTCACAGCATCAATGTGCACCTGACAAGTTTGCAGAAATTACGTGATGCAATCATATCAACATGGAACAGAATAGGGCTTTTTCACAGCAGACTTTTTGACTTGTCGGAGCAAGAAAAGCACAGGTGAAATAAATTTCATTAACAATGGCTCAGTTTCTTTAAGTGCCCCAGTAAGCCATGACAGAGAGCCAGCACGCACAGCTGGAATTCTCATAAGCTGAATGCAGCCATCATTAAGACACCTGTGCTTTTCCTGCTATAACATGTCAAAATGTCTGCTGTGACAAAGGTCTGACTTAAAGGAGTGCTTCCAACGTCTCGTGGAATACATGCTTCAAAGATTTGAGACTGTTTTCTGAGCAAAGGAAGGCTCTGGCACATATTAGTTCCTATGGATCCCACTGTGAACGTGCAATCCAGAAAGTCCTGAAGCTAATTTTAAATATTCTACAAGGATACAAACAGTTAAAGGGTAAAAACGGAAAGAACCTTGAAAGAAACCCTGCCACAACTTGCAAAATGGTTGTGCTTACTCATTTGTGGTTACTTTTAAAATATATGCACCTTCCAGAAAAATTAATATTAACCACCAATGTGAGAAAAAAAACAGCCATGCATAACACATACAAGGAATCTCTGCATGTTGGCTTTACCCAAACATTGGGAGCAGGGCCAGCAAAGACAATGGTGACAAGTCACTAAAGAAACGACGGGAAAGCAGGAAATCAAGATGATCGAGCAGGTAAGTATCTCTGTTGTCTTTGCCACTAACATGGTTTTGCTGTGCCTACTTCCGGGCCTGAAAAATACCCCACATTATATCCTCTGCCTGACCCTTACTGTTTCTGGGAGTGATACTTGTAACATGAATGCAGAAGTCTCAAAGACCAGTGAGTCCCCATAGACTTCAGTCTTTAAATGCTTATGCTTAATGTCTGGTACAAAATACAGGTTTGGCCTTTATGAATAACTGGTATTACGAGTTAGCTGCTAACAGCTATCCTTCACATCTTCTCATTGGAGCAGTGTTAATTTCATTGACCAGTACATTTTTGTCATAGTTTACATTAACAACCATTTTTTCTGATGAAAATAAGATGATAACTGAATAAACACTAATACACAAGGACAAGAACTAAGATAAAGTATAGTGATACTAGATTACTCGATATTTTGCCCCAGAAAACAGCACAGCTTTTTTTTGAGGGGGGAGGGGGATACAACTAGCTCTCACGCTCTGTGTTTGTCATGTAAAACACGAAACGTGTGGAAACACAACAAAGAGAAGAGCAGACATATAAATTTTGCATTTGATATAAACTAAAATAACACAATTTTTAAACCATGTGGACCAACTAGTAAAACTATGACAAACTTTTACGCTTTATATTTTGGTCAACTGAATCAACTCTAAACTTTGTCTACTATAATCCTATGATATTTAGACTAGACTAGACTAAAACTAGAACAATTTCAATACTTTAATTATGACTAAAACTAAATCACATTTTTAATCAAAATGAACGCCATTTTTGTCACTGAACACGACCTCTTTGGTGCTACTGGGTATAATGTAAAAACTGTGCAGGAATTTTGTGCTTCAGTTTTGGTTAGTGAAACGCTAGCAGTTTAATATTTTGATGCTTTAAACAATTAGCAGCTAGGCAACAGTTTATGGATAACACTACCTAGCTAACCAAGCTAGCGTTAGCTGATAACTTAGCACTTAAGGCTTTTAGTCGATCCCTTTGCAGGGCTCAGTTAACACGTTAAATGCTAGGTTAAAAGGTCGTGACTTTGCAAAAGAAAAAGACTGAAAGACCAAACAAGTACGGCTTGTTTAAAAGGATTACAGGCGAAAGTCTCTTCTTTCTTAAATGACATTGCATTACGACTTAGGTTTGCTAAGATGCATCTGAACAAACTGCAAACATTTGCAGATTGATTTGCCGTAATGCAGAGTGCCCATTTTGGAAAAAACAAAAACAAATACAGGATATCAGTACAAACTCATCATACCAACTGTCAAGCACAGCGGTGAGAAGCGATGACCAGACCTTAACTAGACTGATATAATTGTGGCAGTGCATCAACTATATACTGACGGAGGGTGTTTTTTCTTTCATCGTGACTGGATACTGTACATCAATGACAGACTAAACAGGTTAGATTGACTTTAAAGGTAGAGTGCAATCATGTTTCGAAGAAAACTACTTGCACAGC
Organism: Pelmatolapia mariae; assembly: GCF_036321145.2. NCBI lineage: Eukaryota > Metazoa > Chordata > Actinopteri > Cichliformes > Cichlidae > Pelmatolapia > Pelmatolapia mariae. Next base: position 23,560,298 of record NC_086241.1, read on the forward strand.
TCATCCTTTTTATGTTTAAGCCTAGTCAGTAACATAAAATGTATTCTGTATTCAGCTGTTAAAGTTTTCTCGTCTTTTTCCTAGATGCAACAGCCATTTATTTTCTACATCTTTCCCCTATTAAAGTCACTGGACTCCAAAGCGTTCTTGAAAAACATTCCTATTTTTGTCTGAGTATCAGAGGTTTAACAGACATCTACAACAAAGGTGAGGGAGATTTAATTGACTTAAAACTGTGTACTGAGTCATCACTTGTCACACGCCCCATCTGAACCTGTTTAAAAGGCGCTCCTCACTCATTATTTTGATACAGCTGTAAGCCTCACCTTTTCTGATCAAAAGTTTCTTAATATCACAATCCCCAAACTTATCCTTAAAGACAGCACTGTATCGTTATACGCGTTTCATCTCCTCAAAAACTTCTTGTAAGCGACTATTGATGCGATGGAGTTGAACTGCTTCCTTTTGAAATGCTCACCTCAAAGGTGCTGAATCCAAATCTGAGCTGAGCCACAGGGACTTTGCGTGGAAAATCAAACACTGTTTCAAGCACTTCCAAGCTCTTCATCAGTAGCTGCTGATGTTCAAGGCTCTTCTAAACCTCCCCCTGCCAAACTGCATGTAAGAACTGCTAATTTGTTCACCTTTTGTCACTCACTTAGATATGCAGCACACAAAACCTACGCTCACATACGCATGTGCAAAATTGCACAAAGCATAGTATTTAAATAGATGGCCAACTTTTTTATTTTTTTACCTGCTATTCTTGAGCAGGAGTGTTTTTTGTTTTTTCTCAGCCTTGGCTACTCAGTTTCACTTCAGTTAACAAGCTTGGACAAATATGTTCTCATAATGAACGTGAACAAATTCTAACAAAACCATACTTTTTGCTCTCTGGAGTTGGATGTGGGATGAGTTTATGTACTTCAAAAGTATCTGAAACAGGGCATGATGTTGACACTAAGTGTTGCAGTTATTGGGTTATGGATGTGCTCTACAGCTGAATGGAAAACAGCTGGACTCTGTCTGACAGATGCAGCTGGAGGAAGGCAACATATACGGCATCCATCCATCGACTGTAAGTGCAGCTATTTCCAGTCGGAGCCCCGTGGAATGGCATCAACTCTATTGGAAGCGAACTAGCTACACTTTAATTAGGTGTGTAAGCTAACAGTAATTTTATTCTTGTCAAAGTGCTTTGGCCTGCATGAGGAGAGTCCCTTCATAGAGGACGGTGATGGAGAATAGCTTCCATTAATGAGGGGAAACACAGCAGGCAGGAGCAAGAAACTATCACTTAAAGAGCTAAGATGGTGGCTAATATCCATTGCCTACAGAAAAAAGGGATGAGATGACACATTATAATAATGCACAAGTGCAAAGTAAGCATTTTATGGTGAAACAAAGTAAATTTCTTCATAAAGGAAATATGCAGTAGAACTGATTCTTAAGCGATTTTTGTTTCTGATGGAAAGTTTACAGCTTCATTATAAGACTGTCCGCATGTCAAACGTCGATTTTTTTTCAAAGGTTGAAAGATAAATTCAGTATTTTTACAACAAGATGGTTCCTTTCAGCAAGATAAGCAAAAAATTCCTTTTTTAAATATCTCAGTGACTCAAGTTTATGCCTGGACTTTTTGGAAAGTATTCACATCTTTTTCTTTAGGACTTGATTCCCAGACAAATGTGAGAACACGCCTGTTTTATTTAATTGTTGTATTTATTATTGCTCTGTATGCTGAGGGCAACATGGGTTATATTGGATGTATTATATGAAGGATCATGCACACGCCTAGAAATATTTGAATTTTGATTCTTTTCCTATTTAGGAATTTGTGGGTCTGTTAGTCTAAAGCAGTGTGTTAGCATGGATAATTTTATATTATTGTTTTTAACATCAGCACATGCCTCATGTGCCTAAATAATAATCATCTCATGCAGCTTCTATCTATTACATCTGAGTTAATAAAACTGATTCAGCTTTCTACACACAGTTGTTAAATATTGAGCACGTGTGCATATGTGTATTTTCACAAAGTCACACTCTGAGCACTGTTAGACAGTTGGTGCTGAAGGTGAATTCTTTTGTTCTCTTCAAAAAGCAAAGGGACAACTCAGGGGAATGGTGGACCTCTGTGACAAGGGCTCTACATCAAGATGTGAACCTGGGAGACTGTCGTCCAGTCTTTAAGTCTGACGTCATTAGTTGTTTCCAGGTCCAAACTCTGCTTCAGGTCCCAAAGTCAAACGATCACTGCCGCATCACTGAGAGTTAAAAACTGTCTAAATTCTTTTATCTTTAATAAAATGATCAGTGATGCTGCTTTACCAGGTGTAACAGTTAAGTTTAACACCCAGGCATCCATGAAAACAGAATTTATTAAATTAAAGTTAGCTCGCTAGTTTCCACCTAAACACAATATAGCATGTTCTGACTGAAGGATTTCTGAAAAAATTAAAACGTACAGCTCTGCTGTCACTTCCGACATAAATGAAGACAGGAAACTAAACAGCAGTGACTTTTGTAGGGTTACTGAAGTTGGGCTAGCTGATATATAACGATGTGCTAGCTACACAGCTATGTTAGCATAATATAAACACACTGAAGCTGGAGGATGAACGCTAACTTTTTTTCACTTGATAAAAGTTAACGTGAGGGTTCCCGATGGTTTGGGACAAATGCAATTACATGGCAGGATGTTGTAAACGGACCAAACTTCAGTCAGGAGAACAACTGAGATAATCCATCCACAATGCGAGGTTAGTCATTAATATTCTCCTGCGTGAATTTATTCCCTATAAACCTTGCTTTCTTAGTCATCTGCCACTGGGTATGAAATAGCATAAGTGAAGACACGAGCGCACTCACAAAACAGGAGAAGATAGCACTGTCCTGTTCTGTAATTGTTAGCATAATGAGAATATCTGTGGAACTTCTACCCAGCAAAAGAAAAAAAGAGCCTTGTTGTGGAAGTAGACAAAGACAGTTGGAAAGCCCAGAGTCTTCAGGGAACTCAAAAATCAATATTCAGTAGGCGTTATTACATCCAGATCCAGTAGTGAAGTTGATGTTTTGATGTTTTAAGATAAAATGTGAACTTGATTTTCTAACAATGGGAGGGTTACAGTTACGGTGGATCAGGCAAAAGGTTGAAAAGTTCTCCGTGGTCACTTTCCCAGTTACATACATGACTTATTTCTTTGACAGTACCACTACTTACTGCATTTTCCTTGGTCAGGTTGATTCTTTTGATATTCATCAGGGGCACTGATAACTCCTGGGCAAAATAGCTTTTCCCATTCATGTGTGAGAGGCTGTATTTCTTTATTGTAAATAATAAATAATGCAGTCCTAATGCAATATTAATCACTGGCGAATTTGAGAAGGTGTTTGAAGCTGTGGTTTAGTCCACACAAGAAAGTTATAATTTTTACCTACCTACCTTGATAACTGGATTGTTCATTGGGGCAGATGATTTATCACGTTAAATCAAAGTAAGACCATATAGCTTGGTGCAGGCGGTTTCTTTCATATTCCACATAATCATTAGGCTCGTGGTTAGTAGGCAAATCAATAATGCACTTGAACAATAACGGTGAGCACTGATTTCATATTACTGATGATATAGAAACCTTCAAAGCAAAGATTATATATAAAAGATGGACTAATAGCTAAATGGAGGTAAGTCTCTTGATCACAAAAAAGAAGCATTTTTTAAAACAGTGGTTTTCATACAATTTGTCCTCAAAACACACTAAGGAGAATATCTGTGCAAAACGGTCTCTATGAAATGTCATTACTTCTGTCAGGTTAAGACACTTTTGATATGCATAAGCACGCATTTCTTTTTCTTTTCAAAAATCTCCACTATTATATAACTTCTCTCTATTAGTTTATCACTTTCAAACAATCCAACAACCACTTTTGCTTCCTCTGGTTATATTAAATGCTCTTAAAAACAGACCAGGTTTCTCTCAAAACGAATGTTTGGTTTCTAAGTGCTAACATTTCCAAGGAATTGAACTACTAGTTCTCGATTCCCATACTTGCAAGTGACTTAGCTTAAGCGTGCAGTATCTTGGGGTTCTCTTCTATTCTATTCAGTTTTATTTATACAGCGCCAAATCACAACAACAGTTGCCTCAAGGTGCTTTGGGTTGGTGGTGTACCAGTGGCTTCTCTTTAAGACTATGCTTCCTCCTCACCATCACCCAGCCATCCTGTTTCCCCGGTTGCTTGGGACAGTTTGCCGGGGGACAGCCTTTGGGGCCTACGCTACCTTCGGTTGCATCGGCTACAGGGGCCTGGCTAGCTACGGGTTTTTCAAGGGTGGAAGCCGAGTCTCCAGCTAATCTTATATAAGATATAAGAAGTTGATATAAGAAGTTTTAATTAAATTGCTACGCAGACAAGCTACACAAAAACACCACTGTGTGCTGGAACAGGAAGTGAGAGCGAACACCAAGTGACAGTGCCACCCAAAGGATGAAAGCATCCTTCTGACAGGATGAGTTTGGTATTTTTTTCTCATCTACAACTTAGTCTTAATTACTTGTTTCAAACAAACAAAAAGCCCATTCTTAGAAACAATGGGTGGTGTCAGAGTGGCCACATCAGATTTTTAGAGGCCTATGTCACAACAATATTATAACATGTTAGCATCAGGGAATTTGCTTAATTGTCAAAACTATGAAATCCAGCAACATAAATACTTACTAAACCAAATAAAATCAAAACATCCACAACTGCCACAATTCTTTAACACCTGCAGTCACCAACAGTCTTGTATGGACAGCGACAGAGATTAAGTCCTGTCCAACCACATCAACTTTATCCAGGGCCTCCACAGGTGTCTGTAGCCCTGCCTCATAGAATGACGGAGCTATCATAACACATCACGGCTCAGAGTGGAAGAGTGGCAGCACCCAGCTAGTCTACTGTACAATCTAGGCCCCTGGGCATGAAGATGGGGTGGATCAGATCATTCCCTTGATGCCAGGGATGGCTCTCTCAGGGCATGACAAAATGCTTTGTCTGCATGTGACTCCCACCAGGTTCTTTCTTACAGGGGTCAGGATTCAGAGCAGGAGAATGACCGCATGAATTGAAAGTGGCCAGAGGGAAATTGCAGGGGGGAAAAAAAGAAAGGATGTGTGTGATGTGGCTGTGGTTAAGTTGATTTGTTATGTACTGCGGACCCTGCTGTTGCCCCTTTCCTGGTGTTGCTCACAAAAGTGTTCTGCCAAAATCCCTCTTGTCGCCCTGGTACCTCAGGCCCTGGTATGATTGACACCCTGTCACATTATCTTATGACAGCACTGGTGCAGAGAGAGAGAGTGCTAAGAAGTGATACTGGGACACACACGCACATGGTTACACATACATGCCGGTGCAAATGCATGCATGCACACACAAATACAGTAAACAGAAACACGCCCTGAGGAGCATCAAGACACACCAGCTGGGTAATGAAAATACATCTCGGCCTTGATGTGTCTGCATGTGTAGATTCTCATGCTCTAGAGGCAGAATTCACCAAGCGCTTGAGAAGGTTCATACAGGGCCACAGATGTTTTGCACATCATGTATCATGCTCCTGAGATGTGCTATTTTAGGCAACAGGGTATATGGAACAATCCACCGATTCCTTTATGAGCATCAGTTTCTATAGCCGGTAGCTTCAGAGTTTTATTTATGTAGTTCGATGCCCAAGAGATGTTGTTTCGTGGCAATGTAACACCTCTAGCATACATATCAAGGAATGATAAATCAACAAAGGGGACCAAAATAGATGAAAGTCAAAAAAGAGGAGTTAAATGTTAGTCTCATCTTTGTTCTGAAGTTAATATGATGCGAATCTCAGAAGAAGCTGAATTGTTAACTTTGTGCGTTTATGGAGTAACATGACAGAAAGCTTACTCTTTAAAAAGCATGTAGCAAGTGAAAGACGAAAAAAAAACCCAATTTTTTTTTATTGCTGCTGGATTCTGTTGCAGTACAGTACGATTATCAATACAGATAAGTTGGTATCAGTTGTAACTTCTGTTTTGATATGTAGTCCTCATGTAAATGAGGGATTGTCATTATTTTGGGGGACAAGGACCCCTTACAACTTTTTCCAAGGTCCACCTCATAATTTTACACATTTAAATAGAGGTTAATTTGATTCAGATTACATTTAGTGACAGCCTTTATAATGGTCATACCTTTCAAGTAACTGCTCTGCTCTGTTCTCAATAAAAACAGCTTCATAAAAAACCTAACTGGAGATCTTCTAAATTTAGCTCGTTCTTGCTTAGCATCACTTGATGATGCCTGACCTAAAAATATTTCTCCATGTTCACCAGTAAATGCCGGTTATCTAAATATGCACTTTCCAGGAACTTTTGCTCCTAGTAGTAGTTTACCTGCACTTGTCCTTGGGAGTCTTCTTCTAGTTTAAGTTTTTGACCTGCCAAAATCCTGCCACTAAGGTCTAACAGGACTTAGGATGAAGAAGTGAGAAGATCAAATCCCAGTTCTATTAATCCTCCTATATAATTTTCCACTTTCAATCAAATGCTGCACACTGGACTTTTATGTTATGACAAACATCTCACACAAAACTGTTGGTTTTTGCTGTTGCAAACAAAACTTTTTTGTCTTTTTTTTTGCTTCTTAGTGTTTTGTTGTGTATACTTGGGACAGTTCGGGAAGTATGAAATTCTCAACCATAAAACTTCTTACACTTCAACCCTCAGACCTAAACTGTTCTGTTGCCTATATATCAAGTGTCAATATCCTGCTTACTGGTGCTAGTTTTCTCTTTTAACAGACAGCTTTTGTAAGCAGATTTGAACAACTGCCACAGAAAGTAACTTATTTTAACACTTATTTGCCATGAAACCTCACAGTGTGAAACTACACTAAAAATACGATAGGTTTAGGGTTTGGCATTCGTCAGAAGATGTTAAGGACAGGTTGAGATTCCCATTTCTTTAAGCAAAACAGACAATAGTAGCCCCTTCTGTAAATGGGATTCACAGGGATCCTTGGCCAACAGTGGGCCACAAATGTTCGTAGGCATGGACCTTCCGAGGGCCAGGTCAGGTCATGCATGCCGTTAACAGCTGGATAAGGATGATGGATGTCAGACCACAGCACACGTCAAAGTCCAGATATACATCTGACAGCTGGATGACATTGAACTGGAAGTTAAGAAGAAATTATTATCAGTGAATGCTGTTCATAAACCATAGATATATATTATTTCAACAAAGGTTCCATCTTTTGCGCTTTGGTATTACGTTGATGTCGAATTAGTTTAGTTTATTTTGTTCATACACACCTGCAAGGTCAGACCAGTCTTTAGCACAAAATCTGAAGATTTATTTCAGGGCATTTCCATCAGTTATTAGATAGGTTTAGTGAGCAGGGTCAGGCCAAAATGAAACCCCCGATTAGCATCTGAGGCCCACTTTAAGGGTTGATATTCATCTACCTTCGTCTCCCGCACTAAGAGGTGGAGGCTAATCTCTAAGGGTACCCCGTAACCCCCTATTGCCTGTCTTTCCATTTCCTACACCCCCTACTTCCCTCCTTCCCCCTCTGGAGGCCTGCATTAAACATAAAGACTCTTCATGGATGAGTGAGTCAACAAATTACCACAGCCAATAAACGGGGAAAAAATGATCTGCCCCTCTATATACCACCAGTCTTTTATATTCTGTCTTTGCCTTTCTCTCATCACTAGCCCCCCTTCTTCCGCCCAAACCCTTTACCTTACTGTCCTCCATTACGTTATTGTCCCAGACTTTTAAATAAACATGATCGTAGCCCGAGCCTCTCCTTATTGCATTTAGTTAGAGCATCCGTCCTCATGCTTGACTGGTTGTGTCCATCAACTCAGGGGAGTCTGACTTGCTGCAGAATCCCAGCTAATACACATGAAACTGCTACAGCTGTTGGTCTAACCTTTGAGTGTCTCCTAAGGAGCACAGTGATATTTGCACTTAATAAAATTATGCCTACCAGGAGAATATGCCGCTGACATTTGCCATTTGTCAAGTTGAGGTGGCGGTGAGGCTTTATGAGTCATTAGTGTTCAGCGTACAGCTGAGAGTTGCTTTGGCCACAAAGGTCTATTACTGTACATGGCAGAAATCTTTGTTAAGATCATCAAAAACTGCCATCGGTCTTGGACCTGCATTTTTAAAAATCTTTTACACAATGGTGTAAATCACCACTTGATTCAGACAGAACTTGTGTCGAGCTATGCTTTGGTTTTTTGGTGTTTCATGTCGTGCTGAAAACAGACCTAAGATGCTGAAATCATACATTTAGGAGATAAAATTAGGGGTTAATGAGTCTTAAGTATTATTCGCAAAGGATGAGTGACTGGTATATGGAAGTTGTAATCGAGTTCAATTCCAGTTCATTTCTTCTTTGCAATGTTTATCACAAAAAAAGCTTGAGTTGTAAAAAAGATTTTTCCAGCGTGGTGTTCATAATGTGTGCAGTCAGTACACGAGTGTTAAAACCACTACACAGATATACAGGGGAAGTGACTCATGGGGCACGACTGGATTTAAGAAAGTGTTGTATAGCATCATACCACATGTGTGGTTATCCTTATATGACATGACATTTCCTTGTTAAGTTGCTTTTATTCTCCTGAAAGTTGTGTTTTGAAGAACGTCCTTATTTGAAGTTATCTTGAACAACAGTAACGATGATGTAGTGGGAATACATCAGAGACATTACAATGTAGATAAAAGACCATAGTGTCTATTAAAAAGAAAGTCTTCATTACTACATTCTCCATGGACGCTTTTTATGTTTCCTTCACAAGAGTTAAAAATGATATATTTATATACACTAGCAAAAACCCGCCCAGTTTTTTTTGCCAGGCATGTGGCGCTTTGTTCGCTTCGCTCACGTGATTTAATGTTATTCTTTTTATCTTGGTTTTAGTACCGTATATAGCCAGATGGCAAAAATAGCTATCCATAAACACCAAACAAATGAACAATACATATATTTGTACGTCTTCTTCGCAAGCTACATATTCATTGTATAAGACAAAGTAATCAGTTTCACTGTTTGACGAACACTTTTTTATATTTATATACTTTTTTAGACATCCATCGCAACACATTCCAGTTACCCCAAAATGCTGCTGCACTAAAAATCGTTCAGTAAAATTTATTTACAAATAACAACGTACATGTACCATATACCCATACCCATAACGTACACATTATGCCAACAAAGTACATGTGACGTACACGAAATGTTGCCATAGAACGACAATTTACAGATGTGCTGAACTGTTGACGTAATCAGTTAGTATAAATAATTTGCAAGGATTTGAGTTTTATAGAAATATTTCCAAAAGCTACGCACACGATAACAATCCTGGTACTTTATATGGTTTAAGATTCATCCCGTTCGATTCACGTGCCTGGGAGGAGTTAGCAAGCAGACATACGTAACTTTGAGTATTTCAAGTATGATGTCTTTGAAACAGGCAGCACGGTGGCACGGTGGTTAGCACTGTTGCCGCACAGCAAGAAGGTCCTGAGTTCAATTCCAACATCAGGCCGGGGTCTTTCTGTGTGGAGTTTGCATGTTCTCCCCGTGTTTGCGTGGGTTCTCTCTGGGTACTCCGGCTTCCTCCCACCGTCCAAAGACATGCAGTTTGTGGGGATAGGTTAATTGGATATCCCAAATTGCCACTAGGTGTAAATATGTGAGTGCGAATGGTTGTCTGTCGCTGTGTGTTAGCCCTGCGACAGACTGGCGACCTGTCCAGGGCGTACCTTGCCTCTCGCCCTATGACAGCTGGGATAGGCTCCAGCGCCCCCCGCGACCCTGAAAAGGATAAGCGGAAGTGAATGGATGGATGTCTTTGAAACATGAACATTAAACATCCTTTAATAAACAGATAACAATGTTGAAGATCAGAAAGGACACATTTAAGCACATCAGCGCTCAAAGATATAAAACTTTATCGGGGTCTCATCAGGCGTAGTGACTGAGAAATGATCTTTAAGGTCTTTTATACCAAAACTTCTATGTTTTTATGTGCTGTGCTATGTAGTACTTTACTTACATGTGCTATAATTTCCCTAAAAAATTAAATGATAACACATTTAATGTTACTTTGGGGTATTTTGGTTGATAAATAGTCAATATATTAGGCAAATATAATTTTGTAGATTAATTACAAACATTTGAATAAATTTGTTAGACACGGTATCTGAAACACTAAATGTTCCAATTCCAGTTTTTTTTAAACAATGAGTTGGATGTTTGTTTGAAGGGTTTATGTGTGTAAGTGGTTTTGAACATTGTTTATACAGATTTATTTCTTTTTCTTTTTTTTGATTGATGCTGGTTGTTCTGTGGTTGAATCACTGTCTGTGAGAAAGACACTTTTTAGATGCTGGCATTTACTTCCACTGCTGGATTATCTTCAAACTCATCCTAATGAATCCCTAGCTAGCTCAGTGCTCAGAGCGCCATTGCACATTATTTTAGCAATCATGTTTTATTCAAAAGCAGCAGAGTCACACCGGAAAAAAATGACAAAAGAAAGTATTCTTTGTTGCATGCAGACCAAGATCATGCGGAATATGTCGGCTGATAATGAATCCATATGCGATGTGATGGTTCAAAGAGGAGAGGATCGAAACACGTGACACCAGGGGCAGGTAAAAGTCCAAAATCTGAAGTTTTGATGCACACAGAAGGATCAAACGCAGGTAGGCAGCCAGCGGTGCAGTCAGAATAGACAGGACGTAGGCAGAAAAGTAAAACTTAAAAAAAGAGAGAAAAAAGCAAATACAGAGTTAAGGAACAGGCAGAGGTCATACACAAGGAATGTAAAAACATTAAAACACAAGGAAAACTAACCAGGAAAATGGAAACTGCAAAAGAAGTGAAATACTACTACGGTGAAATAGTGGAACACATAAAAACTGTGGATTTTAGAATTCAATGGAAAATGCCAAAACATAACTCCCAAATCAACTTGCAGGGTTATATTCTACTATATATAAGAACTGCTGTCAATCAAAAGAAAGCGATATTAAAAAGTGACCGGTAATGAGAATATTTATAGATTCAAGTCACTGAAACACAAACCACATAACAGTAAATGTCACTTTAGAGAGGACTGACTACTGTGTGTTCTTATCATCATTCCATTCATGCCAAATGTATAACATGTTGGGTAATGTGTTGAGATGCTTCTCTCACTCTTGGGGGGGTCTATTTGAAGGTCTCACTGTGTGGTCAGAAAAAGCAGCACAAACTGATTATATGCAGGCAGCATTCAGGGGAGTACTTGAAGAGCAAGAGCAAAGTTACCGACCTACTTCACATTTGAAGAAGTTGAACAGCAGCAAAACTACCGGAGAGAGAAATCTGTTACGGTAAACTAAAAAGCAGTCTGAGCTACTTGGTAATAAAGCAAAGAACATTTTAAAGGTCTCCTCCTTATGGCTTTGCACTTTTTGTTGTTTTTGCATAATCTTGCTGACAGGAAGACAAACAATCAGCACTTTTCACATATTTCTGCCTCTGCGCTCAGCTTTTCTGAGGAAATATAATACAATATAATACTTCCCAGCAAAAAATATCACTCTACTGAGTTTATTTCAAAAAGGGCCAACACAGGTTCCACATAAATCAAAATATAAAATGTACAAAGGATGTCATTTTTGGTCCTGTACAGTGTGGCCAGCGGTCAGACACCTGCCCTTCACTTACAGTGGAGATACTGTAACAAGCAGGCTTCAAGTTTTTGGTAGTTTAACCCTAACTCGGGAAATGCCAATAAAATATTTACTGTGGTAAGTTACTGTGTAAACATGAACTGCCAGCGAGCTATTGCAAACAGTCAGTTTAAATATGAGCACTTTACAGGACTAATAGTGTGCGCAGAGTATTTCTATTCTATGTGAGTTTAAAAAAAGACAGAAAAATAGTCACATGATTGATTTACAGCAGGGTCACGATAGGAAATAAATGATTGCACAATCAATTATATGTGATTTAAATTTCAATTCTTTTTGAACCCATTTATAAAGAGAGATACATTTATTTCATTTTATAATATTTCTACAATCATTATCCTATGATTTCAAGTTTTCAAACAGGAAAAAGCGAGCCGGTCTGAACTCCAAGATGCTTCACCCTCTCCCACCCGGAGACTGTGTTTGTCTGCGCTCCAGTGAGCCTCAATCCCTTGGTCTCCATTACTCCTGCACTGTTTTATGGTAAGTCCAGTCATTCATATACAGCACGCCCAAAGTCAGCAAACTTACAGAACATTCAAGCTAATCCCACGATTTTTTATTTTTTATTTTTTTGCCGACTCACATCAGCAATAATGAGCTGTGTGGAGACTGAAGAGGTCTGTTTCTGGCAGCGTGAACACTGCTCCAACTTTATCCTCAAGGATTGGGTTAAGCTTAACAAACCATTTGATGGTACACTCACTGACTCGCTTCTTTGCCTTCTTTACCGTTTCTAGTACATAAGGCAGAACCTCCTCTGGAAGATACATATAGATTTTAAGTACAATATTGATGGGCACAACAGTATTTTGTGATAATTGGGTTTGCTCAATGAAATTTAAGTAAGTGTGTTGCATGCTGAGGTAGTGTCTTAGAATGAGATCCAATCATCTCATTTGAGAGCTGCACGAAAAATCTAATGACATTGAAAAAAAAAGCAGAAAATATATATTATATATATTATGTTATAGTATTTAGCAAATTAAATAAGCAAATTAAAATGTGTATTTACCCTTAAAAAAAACTTGTAGTCAGCCATTTAAGTATTCTCACTTCCTGGCAGGTCCTGTCCCCAGTGTGAAATTAATTGCTGTGAAGTTGTCATGCCAATTTCAAAATGTTATTTTCAGATCAGATCTACACTGTCTTAAAAAATCAGAGCCATGCCAAGCCAAGCAGAAAATAATCTGTAACATCACACAATCCATGAAGGACACTGATTTTCACTTTGATGCCGTTTGATGTTGTTTGATTTTGTTTGTTTGGAGCGTGTGTCCGTGTACCCGTCTGTTTGTATGTAGGCATGTGCATCTGCATGCCCTGCACATGAGATAGATTTTTTTCCTTTTTTTTTTTTGAATTCTGAAAAATTGAGTGCGACTGCGGAGCAGCAAAAGGTTACATTTGGAAAACAAACTGTATGACAACAGCGCTCTCTTTTGATATTGCAATTGGGAATCTTCAAATGCAACCACACAAAGAGGAAGTGAAAAGAGAGAGAGAAGAAACAAAGGAAAGGCAAAATTGAAGTTGTCAGTTTGTACCTGAGTTGTCCCAAACTATCCCATTCTGCAGCCTGGTGGGGGTTTCTGTCAGCTGGCAGCCTATCTGTCACTGCCACTCCATTTCTTTTCCTGGGCTTTTATATACTCTATCTCAGGGTCTGGGCTTGCAGTGACTGCACAGTAAAATTAAGGGGCACATGACAAATACATTATAAAAGCATTAAAATCATTGACAGAGGAAATGATATATGCACTCTTTTGTATTTTAGTAAGAACCTACATATGGATACTTACACAGATGTTGTTCTTTTGTGTGAACAATATTCCTGAGCCAGATTTCTTTAGCTCAACCCACTGTAGTGTGTAACATTGCATTGCTATTTGTTTTTCTTTTCCTCTCTTTGAAGACTTTCTCAGGCTGATACAGAACTCCAAAAATCCCTAGAGAGGATACTGGGACAGAAAAACGGGACAAGACATCGAACTTAACAAAGAAATGAAGGAATCGTTTGATTTTACAGTCGTATCTTTCTTGTGATAGACGGTTTCTTTCTGTACAATGACACCGCTTCTGCTAGTACATTGCAAAAGTAATTTCCATGTACTATTTCTGCCTGACTATTTTGCACATTGCAGTCTAAAAGCTTTGCCTCTTTATAATGTCTCAACCATTTTCTGCATCCTTGCTCACAAGTGCCATATGCACAATTTGACATAATAGCAGAGTAAAAACATGAAATTATAATGCAAGGTCTCACTGAGGGTTATAGTCGCATTTAAAAAATGCTTTTCCAGTGATCTCAAAGATTGCTCGCTGCAGTGAAATTTAATAGTTTGAGCATAGCACCCCCTGCAGGTGGGCATTATTTCTTGCTAATAATACCTTCAACGCTCAGACTGAAGCAGAGGCTCTCATTGTTTCCCTGCAATTACAGGCCTTTCTACTTTGATTGGTGGGTAATTGACTTGGTTTTACCCTGTATGATTTTCTTTCCGAATTTGCCACTCATATTCTAATCTTGGCTCCAGATCAGACAAAGCCACTCTCCTAGTAATTAAAGACGGCAAAGCCAGGTGTAGGACTGGGGAACTAGGGAACCATAGCCGGATGAATGGGACTGATTAGGTGTTTAGTGAAAATGAGATTTTCTGGCTCAAAGACAAAGTAAAGCCTCTCACTCGGTGCTCACTGTTCAGTGGGGTGGCAATTGACTGCTGTTGATGAGGTACATGAGGTAAAAGCCTGAAAATGACTTTGTGCATTCATCATATTTGGAGCAGAGGAGTCGCGGCGTCAAAGTCGGAGTGTAAATCTGAGAGACACACCTCAAGCATTTTTAATTTGAAGTGTTTTTGATGAAATGGAAGGTCTTTATTTTAATTGGGGAGAAATCAGACTCTTGAATCGGCTGAGAAGAGTAAAAAGAATCAAGAAAAAAATGGTAGCTTGAAAATTTGTGTGGGAAGGTGAGCCGTAACTTGACTTTGGTTTTCAGCAGAAACAGTATAGTCTTTATAAAATGACATGAAAGACAACTTCTTTCATAAGGTAAGCTTCTCATGCTGCAGTTACACCAGTGGTGATGGATGAACTCAACAAATCATATTTCAGTTCTACGGTAAGTGAACAACAGCTGTGATCAGGTCAAGGTCAGCGTACTTTGAGGGGTGGATAGACGCCAAGCGACTGAATAAAAAAAGAAAAAAAGTTGGGGTTTTTTTCCTTCATTGAGACTGGATTGGATTTTAATCAACACATTATGCCAGTTGTTAATTGCTTTCGCCGCCTGCTGCTAAAATAATTTGCTACTTTTTTTATTGTAGTAGTAGCCATCTGTTTCAAAACACAAGGACAGGATCAGGCTTAGACCTGGGGTGGATGTTGACATGAGATACAGGCGGCTAATTTGCACCGCCACCACCTTATTTATGAGGGCAAGAATGTGTCGAATGGAGGAAATCGTCACAATGAGAGCCTAAAATGAAGAGCAAAGAGTGCATATATAAAATATATACATATCTATAGTCCTCCATCCATAACGCTTCTTTGTGTAGTTTTGTACCATAATGATAAATGAACAGTCACTAATGTTTTTTAAATAACAACAATGGGCTCCTTTTGCGGCTCAAACTGCTCTAACCCATCTTTGTCTATTTAACTGGTGAAAACTGCACTCAGATGCTTTCATTAATGCCTAAAAGGGACAACAGTCACAAGGAGATCAGCGAAAGCTTTTACCGAAAGCTTGACCTCATATTTATTCTCATGAATCTTACAGTTGAGGCTCAAGTCCCTGGTTGTGTAGACGGCTCTTCTCTCTGATATGGTCTCACCTCTTTGCTCAGCGTATGGCATCTTTGGCATTCTTTCCTTTTGTGTGTTTCTCTTAAATGCAGATGACAATATCTTCAGGTACACTCCACTTCAAATCGGGTGAAGCTTTCCTTCGCTTCTCTGGTGTTTCCAACTCTGCACCGGAGAAGTAATGAGGTAAAAACCAGTAGCTGGACAGTAGCTGATGTGTTAGGAGGCATTAATGTGCTGAGGTTCCTCAGATCAGATCAAAGGTTTATGAGGACTCACTTGTTTGTTGTTTGAAAGCATTAAGCACATTTGAGAGGAACCTCTCACCTCATTTTTGGTTAATATTCATAAGTGTGCCTTTGTGAGGTGGGAATTATGACAAGTATCTTAGAAATGTTATCTTATTTCCAAAGTTTCCTCCTTTAGAACCAGTTTTTAATTATTTCATGAAGCATCATCAACAATTTTATCATGCTATACAGTACGCATGTGTCTGTTTTATTGACTGTCATGCATGTAGTGTTCACATCTGTGTATGTGTGTGTGTATATATATAATACTCAAAGACTGTAGTACAGACAGGGAAGGAATTTTTTTAGTCTATGTGTTGCCAGTGCCAGGGTTTGAATGCGGCTTCTCTACAGGAGGGAACCAAGCTATCAAAGCCATCATGTACTTTAATTACAGGTAATCTCAACTCACAGACACTCGTCCACTCCCTCAGCTCTTAAGAACTTCCTCCTCAATTACCAAAGTGCCTCAATTAGGCCCTAAATAAGCAGTGGACATGCACAAGGGAGAGGTGGGCAAATTACAACAGAGAGGGTAAAAACAACAGGCCCTATAAGAGCCAGTGTGATGCAGAGGCAATTAAAAGACAAAAAAAGAGTTCTACCACGCAGGGCGAAAATGAGCAAAAAAAAAAAAAAGTGGAAAAAAAAAACCTTTGATGAACTAGCTTTCAGCTAAGTGGAGCTTAAGAGGTGATGGTTGAAGAGAAGAAAGAGTGAGAAAAGATAAAGACAGTTGATTGGCAAGAAGGTTGATGTCACACTGTTTCCCTACAGGACCATATGTCGGGGAGAGCACTCAGTCACTGAGAGAGTGGAATGTGTGAGTAAGTCATGCTTTCTATAGAGCAAGTAGGCGTCCCACAGGCAGCTGATTCTCTGCTCTCTCTCTGCTTTCCCTTGCATTCATTATCCAGCCAACCCCATACACACTCCATCAACTGTGAAACTTACTGGGCTTTTGAATGGACAAATGAAGACCCAGTCTCTTTTAATAGGCTAATTCTGTGTCTAACAAGGACCCTTGTTAAGGGAAAATACTTTAGTATGAATTTGAGAGCATTAGTCAATTAGCTCCAGTATGACCCAGAGTCATTATACATCATCAAAGGAACACAAGAAATAAATTAGAGGCTTATACGCTCACGTCTGTTTATCTGTTTGGTTCCTGTGCTCACAGTAGACCGGCTACTTTTCATTTTGTGGACACACACTGACCTGGATGGTTGGCTAGAAACTGAGCTCATCTAGATCCACAGCAAGCTGCTTATAGCAGACGACAGGGCTGTCATCATAGGTCATCGCTGTGAAACGGAGAAAGTGCTGAGCACCAGGATAAGCAGTAACTCAACAGGGGTGATATGCAAAGGAGAAAGCGAGAAGGAGTAAATAATGCATTCGCTTCCTCCCGTCAGCCTAGCTGTAGAATTCGCCAGACTGATCAAAGTTGCACAGTATGGCTCATCAGGACCGCTTCTGTCCAGGAGAGGGCAGTGTAATCCAGAGACAGTGTTGAGACCATTTTTTTTTTTAGCAGATCCATATGAGGAGAATCATTAAACAGCATCTGTTCAGTCAATTACCCTCGTTGCTAGTCTAATCATATGTTAGATAGAAGGCTAATTAATTTTCCTATAAAGTGAACTGTCTGGAATTAAAAACAAGTCATGATAGGAAGGGAGGGGATGTATGCTCCTGATAATTAAATGTTCAGAACAATAAAAATTCAACATTTCTGTTTCAGTGTTGAGTTTGTATCATATGACACTAAACTGGCATTTAAAATGATCTTTTAAAAGATCAGGTTTTCAATTTATTGGATGCTTTTTGGAGTCTGAAGTTTGAAAGGTTGAAATTTTAAATATATTTTAACATCATACTGTACAGCATGTACTCAAAGCTTAACTTGTTTGGCAATTCCACTGAAGACATCAGTGACCTATTCTAAAATGGCAATGGCAGTGAGTGCAAATGCCAGAAATGACAGCATTTTCTGGTTCTTGAATAAAGCTGTTATATATTTTAGTCACTGGGCTCTGGAGGCCACCCCAGCTGACACCGGCAAGACGCACTCGTGACAGGTCGCCAGGTCATCACACGGCCAACACATTCACACCCACAGCCAGTTCTCCAAATTAACTTAAAACGCACATCTTTAGACCATATAGCTCCTATCTGCCGAGAGATTCCCTATTTTCTGTCTGTGAACAGCATATTTCATTACAAGGGCCTTGATTTTTATTAAAACACCATGCATTATAGACACCTGTTTAAAAAAAATGTAAATAAAAGCTAAAAAAAATTACGTTTTTATGCTTTTCAAATTTTATAGTGGAATATTACGTGGTTTATGCTGCTACTTACCCCATAATGGAACTTGCTAAGAACGGAGATAAATGACTGGTTATATTAAGAACTGTGTTAACTATAAATCTTTAAGTTGCCTTGTTCAAAGGTATCCTGTAAAAGTATGCAATCGAATGTAAAGGAAAGTAAAACAATCTGCTCAGTCTTTTACCTCATAAATGCCCAACAAGTTTGGGCCTTTATTTAATAGAAGAATTGAATACTTGATAAAGCTAAGAATTTATAATAATTTACAAAATAGTTAACGTTTTAATGCCACACAAATACGGATAGATGTATTAATTACATTCACAGTCATCAATCTAAAAGTTTCATTTATGTAGCTCGTTCCACCAAAAAGAACAAGAGGTCTGGTTTAAGTATAAAGTGACTATGAGGAAATCAACATTTATATGAGTAATACTGAAGACCACCAGAGACGTCATAAGAAAACACTGACTAAAACAGAAAAACAGAGACAAAGCATCAACATGAAAGGATGTCAGAAACTGGAGCTGCAACAGCACAATGGCCAGTGTCAAATATTGACACGAAACAGTAGAAAACACATACAGCAGCAGCTTCTTGGTTTGTATTACACGCCATGGCCTCAGTCATTGAATAATCTTTAACACCATATGTGCCTGCATAGAAAAAAGTCCTCATTATAATGAGTGGAAACTGTGGAAAAAACAGTCATTCCAATGCCAAACCTAAAGAAATTCTGTCTGCCGGATCGATGGCTCACCGACAGCCTCCGCACACGGCCTGCCAAGCTTTTCGATCAGAAAAAAGAGCTAAACATTTTTGTTTCCATTGGTCGGATTACAGCAAGAGAAAATGAAACAACTCGAGTCAACCAGCAAGATTCCAAGCTCATCTATAAAACACCGCAGGATGCGGCGCAGCTCATCTCTAAATGTCAATGAGGTCGTCGCCGCTCTCGTCGCTCTCGACGGTCAGCTGACGGGTCCACCACTTCTTCACCTCTGACCCTGAAGAAGCCTCGTCGTTGACAGGGTTCATCTTGCAAACAATAGACTTGACACTCGTGCGACCTGAGAATAAAAGACAAAGACATTCACACCCTGAGTCTTGTGATGTCTGCATGTAATTTATGATGTTATATTACCAATTCCATTCAGAACTGCATGCCGCTGTAAGCAAGAGTGTGTCAAGATGAGGTGATGTCTTTTTTAGAACATTGAAGCTCATAAACAGACTGCCTGGATTTTCCCACGGCAGAGAGAAACTTGAGGAAAAAAACTTTGCTCCAACCTTTTCACTTTACAGAACGCCCTCTAAAGAAATGTTGCCTCTTACAGTACGTAGACAGCACACTACAGCAGACACACCTGCAGGCAGCCGCCACTGTCCCAGCTTCCTCTGTGGTCTCCCCAGGTCCGAGGAGTCCTGCCTGTACCCTCCTCTGTCTGACAACGTGGGGCTCCGAAGCTGCTGGAGGCCACTCATCTAAACAAAGAGAAGAGATCCTTTGTTTCACCAATGCAAGCGCACACCCGCAGATTATATTATGTGCTTGCTATAAATCACGCTGTGAGCATGTGTTGGCTGTGTATGCAGTGGTGGTATAGATGCGGGGCTTTACCTCAGGCTGTGAGGGGTTGTCTGGGTTGTTAGCATTGTGGTCTTCACTTGGCACTGTGGTCTCTATGCTGGGAGGGTTGAGGAACCGGTTCAGCTCCTGCTGCTGGCTCTCTCTCAGGCTGTGAATGATGCTACACGACTGCTGCTGCTTCTGTGAACGCACGCATACATTCGTGGTCAGTGTCGTGCATGTTTACAATACTGCGGAAACTGCAGGGGAAAAAACACAAAGCATGGCTATGTATTTTCTGTTAAGACACTAACCGCCCGGATGCGTTTGAGGCATTTCTTGAGCCACATGCGTATGGTCTGCTTGGCAACCTCTTCCTCAATGGTGTACTCCAGCTGTTCCCTTGCCAACAGCTCCTCCAGCTGGAGAGACTTTCTTATGTCCACTGAGCGGTATGACAACATGCTGCACGATTACACACATACACAAACAACAAACCACACACACACACACACACACACACATGCAAGAACATACAGAAAAGAGAGATATTTAGTTATAGATTTGGTAGAATTAAAAGTGGTGAATGTGATGTCACCTGATTAAAAGACCTAAAAAATTCAGATATTTAAAAAAACATCATTTACGTCTCTCTACATTGCCAACTGTTTATACTGGAACCACGAGAAGCACTTAAAAGAGGCTTTTCTCCCCTGATTCGGGTTTAAACAATGTGACTCATTACTTTGATACGAATTTTAGGTTACTGTTTAACACTTCCATACTGACCATATTCTATGCCTTTAAAGCAGAGCCCAGAATTCCCTGATAAATGTCTACAACACATTTTGAACTGCAGATTAATTTAGAATGTAATAACAGCCTATCTGACATTAAAAGATGTATGATCAATCCTTAATTAATGCTTCAGAGAGAAGGGAGAGTGTCCCATATAAGACCTAAGATCACTAACCTTTATAATAATCAATATTCATTAAATATTAATAACACTTAGGGAACAAAACTTGTTTTTTGCAAACTAGTCAGTGGATTCAAAGCAGTGGCAGAAAGCACGTGTGTGGATTTGAACATGTTTATATATGACCCCCAAACTCCTCTTCTGATCTCTGCTTTAGTCTCAGTTTAATCTCAATAGGCTCAGAATAAATGGACTCTAATTTCTTACATTGTGGGTACCAGTGTTTGCAGGTGCAAAGTACAAGCACCTGTAAAGTGCTTGTATTTATAAAGTGCTTTTCCAGTCTTACTCACCACTCAAGCAGCTTGTAAACTGCAAGCAACACTTAAGATATAAAGTTTATGATATGCATCACACAACAAAACATTGAACAAATGCTTCTTGAATGTTTTCTTGACATTGTGACACAGGTAAATTTGCTAAAGAAAAAAACTATTTCTAAATTATCCCAGGCCACTAACAATGGAAGGTATTTATTTCAGGGTTAATCCTCTGCATCTATGTGTGATCTCAGTCACCTGAGCACATCGTGAAAGGTCACATCTCCTCCGCTGTGAAGTCGCTCCATCTCATAGCACATGTGTTTAAACAGCAACTTGTCTTTGTCCAGGTCCACCTCCAGCCTGCCTCTGAGCAGACGAAGCAGAAACTTCACCCTGGATGTGGGGATTACACCCTGGAGAGAGACGGTCACACAGTTCACGGGGTAAATTAAGAAATTATGCAATGAACTTTAAAAGCCTGAAATCCTGGGATTTAGGTGTATTTCAAAAGCTGTAAGATATCAACTGCATTTAGATTTTTTTACTCACAAACTAACTACGATTGTTACTAAAGTTCTTCAACAACCTTAAGTAAATCATATTTTATGAACCTTTGATTTTCATAGCACAGGAACTATTAAGGTCCCAAACAGAAAGTGACCTGATATCTTAGCGACTGGGGACGACATTCTAAGCAAGCATATTTGGCCACTAGTGTGTTCCAATAAGCTGAAAAAAAGGATTTTGCTTCATAACAGTCAATGTGCCACCAACTATGGTTTTATCATGGCCAGAGATGTTGCCATGGTAACTGTGCCCACTCTCCTCTTGCTAATTTCTCACCTCCCGTTTGTCATCCACCATGTTCCAGATGATCTGAAAGTGCCTCAGGTCATTATAGCTCAGCAGCTGGTCCTCCTCAGTGGAGTAGAACAGAGAGAAGTTCTCCACAATGATGGCTGCAGACACAAAAAGAGATATTAATACACACACACACACAGAAATATTCAATAATACCAGTTCCTCTATCTATGAGTTTTCATTGTGACAGCCATCATAAATCTTTATTTGGTAACACTGAATGCAAGTCACCTGCTGCATTTTAGAGCTTTAGTTCCAAATGTGCGTGCTGCACTATTCTGGGATGTCCTGAACAGCAGCCGCTTGTGCCGCTGGGTTTATTTTCAAGCACTGTTTGAGTTTTGAAGATGTTTTTCTAGTTAGTGTGAATGCTTAAAAGCATTCACAGTATTGTTATTCAAATCTTTATTATTATTTCATATTCCGTATGTTTTTGGCATCTATTGCCTTCAACACCGTTCAACTTAGAAAAACCATTCAACCACCGTTAGATTCCTCTTCTTTTGGACATGACTGCTTCTATTTTTCTCATTTTTAACTTTTATATATATATTTTTTTTAATTATTCAACTTTATTCAACAAAAATTTACAATGTATTTCAATAGGAGAATCTTCAAATTCTCATTCAACTTACTCATTTTTCAACTCTAACTACTTCCACATTCGTTGACCTAAAGCCACCATTCAAACTTTAAAACGAAGCCAAGACCTTGGAATTTTCAGCTTGTATTTATCTTTTTAATATCTGTTATACTTTTTCTTCAGTTCCAGTTTAAGTTTCATGCTATTTTTCATGCTAAGATTAATCTTAAAAACTTCTTTCAACTGCTGCTGTGTGCACAGTGTTTGCTCTGCAGCCTACATTTTACCCTCAAAACGTGGCCATCGTTGTTCTTTCCAACAGTGTGTCTTTCAATGCTCAGAGAAGTAAACTTTTTGAACTGTGTGAATCCAAGTAGAGGGATAACCTTCTAACCGACCCATATAAATACACTGTATTTTTAGTCAGGAGTTTGTCTCAACAGCAGGAAAGACCCCACTTGTTAAATCGCTCCTGTCATCACAGTTTTGACAGCACAAGGATAAATGAGACACTGTTGTGTAGAACAATTCTTCTGGATCCTCACAGATCAAAAGCTTTTTTATTATGAGTTACGGTCTTGGATTTATATGCAGTTTTTCAACAGGTGCACCAAAGCAGATTTGACAGGGTTTTGTCACAGAATAACAGTATGCCAGTAGTTAGTGCAGGCCAGCTAAATACAGCATTCTGATTGGCCCATTAAATTCAAGCTTATTGTTCATTGGTGGATTTGTCTTCTGCACACAGGTGGTACAGATCTGGGCAGTTGGAGTCAGTTGATGACTTTTAGAATAATCTTTTATGACTGAATGATTAAATCTTACAACATTTAGCTGTCTTTAGTGGATTTTCCCACTTTTCAGTCAATCAGTGTTTTAAATAATATGAGGTTTCAATATTCATTCAGATGTTTTCTGATTTTTTGATGTTTTCTGATTTCTGAACTTTTCTTTTGTCATTAGTCAGCTTTTTCTAATTTACATTTTAAACATGTTCACCTACTTTTCAACTTCATCTGTGTGAACGTCAGCTTTTAGCAGTTCTGAACTTTTGTTTTCAAGTGAAAATTTCTGTATTTTTAATCTCATTCAACATTTTTAACTTAAATTCAGCATTTATGTCATTTCAGCTTAAAACATTCAGCTATCAGCATTCACACTGCAGTTTCTTCAGAAAATGCATTTTCTAGTTTATATTGATATCATTATCCTTTTGCCTAAACTAAACTAAACTGTACTAACCCTAATCAAATCATAAAATATAACAAGTTACCTAGTTTTTTGACCCGACATTAAAGGTGAGTCAATAAGATGACATTACAAGGTTATAAATAACAAAACATTGACTGACCTACAAGAAGGTTGAGCATGATGTAGGCTATGATGACATAGAAAGAGCAGAAGTATATAAGTGCTCCAGCATAGTTGCCGCAGTCCGTCTCCCAGTAGCGATGTTTATCTGGGGTGCAAAATGGTGGTTGCACCTGGGGAGGGGGAAAAAAATTGCATCAACCAACAGATATTAAAACAAACATCAAATATTCTAAGAAACTATGTTAAACATGTTTTCTTATTTACTTATATGGCTAATATTAACAGTGTCCACTGGTCCTCTTTTTTGTTTGTTTTTTAATAAAGTGGTTTAAGAAGAACTGCAGCATTGAGATCAGCGGGGTATGGCCAAATAATAAAAATATAAAGAAGTAACCACAATATTATGCTGTGAGCACTAAAGACAACAATCAAATCCTCCTACTGCACTGAAATGGCCCCAGAAACCACTTCACATTTGTCTATGGGGAAGTGCACTGGACCTGCAGCCCATCT
Source organism: Pelmatolapia mariae (assembly GCF_036321145.2). NCBI lineage: Eukaryota > Metazoa > Chordata > Actinopteri > Cichliformes > Cichlidae > Pelmatolapia > Pelmatolapia mariae. Next base: position 23,584,601 of record NC_086241.1, read on the forward strand.
TACCATGCAGTCATGCATGATTTTATTCCAATCTTCTCCTGTGACAATACGGAAGAGAACAGTGATAGCCTTGCCTGCTGTGGAGAAGTTGGCATGCCTGCGATTGAAGGAGATAGACACACTGACACAACTGTGTAAAGAACTCCTTTACTGTACCCGCTGCTTACATCCTGTATTGTTTATTGAAAAAAATAGTAATAATAAAGATCGGAAAAGCAATGATTACCGGTTTATGTTCTCTCCGTATTTGACGGTTCCGAAGAGAACAACTCCAGCAAATGCATAGCAGAGAAGAAGGAGAAACATCCCCACGATGATGAAGAAGCTCTTGTACATGCTGACGACTACAGTGAGCAGCAGCATCTTTAGTGTCACCTTTAAGATCATACACAAAGGTGAAAAAGCAGAATTTTATTCCTACACTAGAAAATATATTTGGATAAAGTACTTTATCTTTTTTGTTGACTAATGTACTCACATGTTTCCCACATATTGTGAAGAACCTGAAGACAATCACACATGTGCCCATCATGTAGGTGTACGCATTCTGTAGTAGAAAATTGTACAGTAATTTTAGCTGTAGTGAAAAAAAATCAATAATACTGACTGAATTTGAATTTCTTTAACAGATTTTTCTAACCAGTAAGGAAAAGTGCAGAACAATCCAGATGACACCCAGCGATGTGACCAGGAGGTCATACCGATTTCGTCGACTCTGCCAGTAACCAGCGGGGGACATGGCTATCAGCTTCATTGTCACCTATAAAACAACAGCAGCAGTAAAGTAAATAAAGCCACTCAGGTACATTACAAATACCCCACCCATTCCCCCCAAAACAGGCTCACCTCCAGGACGAATATGAAGGTAAAAACTACAGACATAGTGGCAAGGGGAAATGTTACGCCGTCATCACCTACATTCCACTGAGGAAAAACACAAAAAGACCGACGTCAGTTCATACATATAAAATTGCGTTCACGCGTGCGATAATTAAAAAGCCAGCTGAGAGTGTAAACTGAACAAGGACAATTAGAAGCACACTCAGGTAACACGGCGTCATATACCGTTAGATGAGGTGTTACCTTGACTGAGAGGAGGACAGACTGCGCCAGTACCAGCACAGCAATGCCCCGTTTGAAGAAGGGATGCTGAGTAATGTCGTACATCTTGGCCCGGAAACCTCCGTTCTCTGTCAAGCACAAAAGAAGGCAAAAAAATTCAGTGAAACCTAAACAACGATTTTGGAGAATTGTGGCATTTTTGATCATCAGTGATCAGTTATAAATGTCTGAAAAGGCTCTTGTATTGAATAACCCGGGTGATTTAACTTTCAGTAGTAACCCTTACCGTCCAACAGATGGCACTCATAGACTGTTTGATTGTTATTACCTGGCCAATGAGACTTTAGTGCAGCATATTTATTCAAGTAGATAAAGGGAAAAACATGCCGACATGCTTAAGATTTTGTGAATTTGACAAGTTTTATAGACAGGCTGTCTCAGACGGCAGCTTCTGCACTTCTATGAACCAAAATGTTGATCCTCTTAAGCATATTTAGAAAACCTTTCTAATCTTATCAAATCTAAGTTATCTAAGGCAGAGTACATTCATAGTCTGAATGCAGTGTCTTTGCGACTTTTATTCTATGAGCCTTTCAGATCACTGTGGAGTAACTTTGGCAAACTCCTCTTTGCAGAATTGTTTAATTCAGACACACTGGAGGGTTTTTGAGCATGAACGGCCTGTTAAAGGTCATGCCAAAGCATCTCAATCAGACGATCTTTGATCGGGTCACTCCAAAACCTTCATTTTGTTTTGTCTTGTTTGGAGTCATTAAGAGATCGTCCTCCTGCATTACCCAGTGTGTGCTTGAACTTCAGGGTATGAACTGATGGCTGGACATTCTCCTACAGGATTTTCTGTTAGAGAGCAAAATTCATGATTTCATCAATGACAGCATCATGAAGCAGCAAGGAAGCCCCAGGCCATTACAATACCACCATCATGTTTCACTGTTAGTTGACTGTTCTTTTGAAATGCTGTTCATTTTACACCAGACGCAACGGGACTCCAACCTTCCAAAAAGTCCCACTTTTTTCTCGTCAGTCGACAGAATATTCGAGTTGGATTGTTCCACTGAGGCCATTTTTGCCCAGTCTCTCTCTTATTGATGAAACATGCACTGTGACCTTAACTGAGGCAGGTAAGGCCTGCAGTTCTTCAGATGTTGTTCTGGGTTATTTTGCGACCTCCTGGATGAGTCGTTGATGGGCTCTGGGAGTAATTTTGATAGGTCGGTCAATCCTGGGAATGCTCACCACTGTTCCAAGTTTCCTCCATTTGTGGATAATGGCTCTCATCGTGGTTCACTGGAGTCCCAAAGCCTTAGAAATGGCTTTGTAACTCTTTCCAGACTGATAAACGTCAATGCCTTTGTTTCTCAGCTGTTTCTTTAGTGGCATGACGTGTTGTGTTGTGTTTGTGAGACACTTTTAACCTACTTAAGCATCATATTTCAAAAATATAATGTTCCTAAATATTATATTGCAAACTCTTTTTACAGTAGTTTCTCTTGCCCACTTCCAAGGATCATTTAATATCAAATGAAAAAACAAGGAAAATCAAACAATGAAATTTGCAGGTTGTGAGTCTATATACTATATGAGTGCTGGCCACAAAGAGTGTTTGTAAGTACTTTGGATGTGACTGTGTGAGCACAGACCAGCTCAGTGTTTTAATGAACCATGGGTAGTGAGTGAGTGAGTGAGTGAGTGGTGCCTGCACTGAAGACCTTTGGATGAGGATCAAAGTCAGGTTGATGGTGCTGGAATAAGCGGCGGTGATGACTAAAACTTAAGCGATTGATTTTCTGTTAGCTCTCAGCCTCAACTGTACTAACAGGCAATTTCCCACACTGCCTCTGAGGCACTTCTACTGTTCTCATGACTCTAATCACTAAAGGGAGAGCAGCCGCATGATTTGACTTTGTAATAAAGCTGGTAGTTTTCTTCAACTCGGGTAGGAAAATCAGATAAAGTCTGAACAAATATTTCCGCTTGCAGGCAGCAAAAGAAAGCAATGACATGTAATTCAGTGACTGAGAGTTCCAGTGCTGTTGCCGGTCACATATGAATAACACTGTCATACTGAACCACTTAATGCCATCTTATGTGCTATTCTGTTTTTTGCTAGTTAGTTAGTTTTGTTTTTACTGTAATGTTTCACTATTTTAACCTTTTTTTAACTGCTGTAATAAAAGAGTTTACCAAAACTGTGATTGGGGGGAGACATCGCATAAAAGTTATAAATTGATTTGCCTGTCATGGAGTGAAATAACTATTTGATCCCCAAAACGTGACTTGTTATGGCAGAGTAGTTAGGCGTTACTTGTAGTTGGTTACCAGGTTTTGCACACAGTCACTGGGGGATGTTGCAAAAAAAGTATATTTAAAAAAATGTTCCTATTTCTTGGTTCTCTTATTGCTGCCTGCAGCTGTGTTTTGCAAACCACTGGTGAAATATATTACGTTATTTTATTATGTACACTCAAACCTGGGCGAGGGGGTAGGTGGAGAGGTTGGGCTATTTTCAATCGACTCTTCAGATCCTCCCATCTTCTCTGGTCCACTGTTAGCAGAGCAGTACCCTGTTGAGATGAGACACAATCTTAACTCCTCGTGGTTGCAAGCCTAGAGGCCTACAAGGAGCAACACATAACTGCACCATCACCAGGTTTAATTTGTGTTGCACTATTCTATCTGATGCCAAACAACAGGGAAACACGCCTCACAAAAATCTAAAACAAGATGCATTTTAATTGGCCAGTTTTGTTTAACTAGTGGTCAGAGTGACACCATAATGCCCCACATACCACACAGTATGGTGGCAGGCAATAAAAGGCAAGAAGGTGTATCTACTATAATGTATATGCAGTACGGCTCTTACCTTGTTCTCATTGAAGTTTGCAATGACAACACCCACAAACAGAGTGAGTCCAATCATACATCCCAGAAACACAAAGACATGAATGTAGATGCCATGGATCTGCAGACACAAAGAGTTAGAAAATGTGTAGAGCAGCTGACACAATGCAGGTATAAAATGAGAAAATTTATTGTTATATGAAAAGTTAAGGATCAGTACCGGTCCAACGCGGTGAATAATGACATCTCGGACCTCCACCCACCCTTTTAGTGAGAGCACTTCAAACAGAGCCAGCATGGCATTTCCCACATTGTCAAAATTAAAATTTCGTGGATTGGCCCTAGAAGAGGTCATAATGTGTGCATTAATGACTGGCTGTGCAAAAACAAACGCACACACAAGCAGAAAAACAAGTCTTACCAGACCCGTGGTACCCAGAAACCTGGTTTCTTTTCTCCAGGCTTCAGTTTCAGGTTCAGATTTCTGGAAACACTAACGTTTATTCGGAATATCCCGTGACAATCCTCCTGTGACAGGCCACAAAGTTTAACAGCAAAGCACAGAAAGGAACAACAATCAGAACATTTAATGAAATGGAAGAAAAGGGCTATTTTTGGATTCATGATTTATGAAAATAATATACCAGAAGACTTTCACAATAATGAAGTCTAGTGCATTACAGTAGACTTAAATAAAAAGCCCTTGCATTTAACTTAAATAAGAAATACTTTTCTAGATACAGTCAATTATCTTGGAACAACTGTTTATAAAATAAAAGGTTTTGTTCTAGCACAAGCTGAAAAAAGCGTGAGGACTGTTGTTAAGAAAATAGGATAAAAGGAAACACTGGTTTATTGATTTGACTGGGGAGGCCCCTTCTACTTATTCAGCCTGTAGTTCTCTGCAGGAAGTGTAGAACAGTGGGTCAGTGAGGAGACTGTTTCTTGCTGTACCCGTTTAAGAACACTGGGGTCGTTGCACTTGGCAAGCTTTCCGGCAAACAGTTGAACTCCAAAGCTTGCGAACACCAGCATCAGCGTGAGGAGCAGAATGGAAACCTGCAGAAAAATCAATCAGGAATTTAAGACACAAGTTGAACATAATCCAAGTATGAGAGCAGTGGATGTAGAAACCTCCGTCAGGAAAATCAATCAGACAGAGTAAAAATCAATAACTACAGCACATTTCTTGTAACTATAACATTGTAACACAACTATAATTATATTCAGTTTCCAGAAAAGCTGGTACATGCGGTCCGTTTGGAAAAAACTTGCGCTCAGTTTGTAATAAAATTGGTTAATATACATAATGGGGTATAAGAAGAAGCCACTGTGAGCACTAATGCAAGTTAAGCCATCACTAAGTCACTGATCAGATGAATTAAAAAAAAAAAGAAATGTGAAATTTGGGCATTAATTATTTAACACGCTCTTTTAAAAAAAAGTACTAAACACTCCGCCTGCAGTCCCAGTTAGCAGATATGAAACAAAAAAGTACAATAGGGAATACCTCAAACTCTTGAGCAGCTAAAACAAGCAAGAATGGGAAAATGTTTTGCTTTCTAAATTTCAATTAATAGAATAGAATAAACCTTTATTATCCCATGGATGAGAAATTTCAGTTGAGTTGGTCAACTTAACTGAAATGACGTCAAAATCCTTCTTGATGTTGACGTCATCAAGTTCAAACTGTTTATTATTTACAGATTGATACCAAAAAAAATGTTTCTGTTCGACATGCTGTGCATTATGATCTTCAAAGCACTGTATAATGTCTTTATTTCCTGTATTTTATACATCTTCCCATTTGTTTTCTGAAATTCCTGAGCAGTGTCACTTTATTTTATAAGCAGTGTGGCAGTCAGGTTGAAGGTAAGGTATCAAGTTTAAGGTAAGAAAAGTTCATTTTCATTTAGACAAATATTTGAACCCTATTTAAATAGTTCTCCTGCAACAATAGTAAGTCCTGTAACTGAAGACTGAGTTATATTAATCGAAATTCACAAGTAGGTTTTTATTTTGTTTCCCTCATTAATAAAAAACAATAATCTGCAGCTACTGTAGATAAAATAATCTTGTTATCTGGTATATTAAAAAAATAAATAAATAAATAAATCACACACTCTGCCACACACACGTGGAAAATGCAAACAGGTGCTAACCAGAAAAATCTCCTTGAATCCTTTGAGAACCTCCCGCACCACCTTCCTCATCTGGGGTACCAGCTTGAAGATCCTGAGCGGACGCAGGCAGCGCAGCATCATCAGCAGCTGAGCCCCAGACTCAGGAGGAACGTCAGGAGGTAGCCAGCACAGAAAGATCAGACTCACCTACAGCGAACACAGCAAAGCAAGCATGAATAGCATCCTACTGATTTTACAACAACATGGTTCATATTTTAGTTTCCAACAACAACAACAATGAAACTATCCATTCTCTTTTCATTTCTCTCAGTACTAAACACTGGACAAACCTGATCTACTGAACCCAAACCAAAGACTCTCCAACTTTGAAGCCTGAATAACATTCAACATAAAATATTTCTTCTATTGGCCACTTCTATTTCACATCAAAACTGCAACTTTCAAAAAAAAGATGACTGTAAGGCACTAAAACTGGATATAGTTTTTGATTCATATGGTCACTGAGTAAGGCAACATTTGCAGCAACAACAAATCTGTGAGGTGGTTGTCAGATGTAAAATTTTCTGGAAAGTCATATGAATGTTAAATGAAGGGGGCTCCTAAAAGGTCCAAAATACTCCTATAATAGTTAATAGCAAACAAAAATGCATAATCTCTTTGCATTTGGTCTATGTACCCTCAATCGACTAAATGGAAAGACACGATGAAGCAAGATTTTTATTTGATTTCTCACAAGATAGATAAAGATGTCCATGACGCCTCCAAAGTCTCTGATGACAGCTGTCGGGGTGAAGAACAGACCGTCGGCCATGATCTTCAGGTTGAGCTCAATGCTCATGAAGATCACAAATACATACTCCCCAATCTGAAACAGACGCCACTGGTTTAGTGCATTTATCCCTGCGCTTGACTGTTCATGAACCATCAGTCATCTTTTTAATACCTGAAGGGTGGGGGCGTGCATAACCCTGGTGAAGGGGGATTCGAACATCATGGAGATGCAGGAGCAGATGGTCACAACAATCATAACCCAGTCCAGATAGGTGACTAAGCCAAGAAGATCACTGCAGGGAAACGCACATCAGATTTCACGCAAAGAAAAAGTAGGTTTGGTATACAGTGAGTAGGCCAAGAGAGCAATTTGGTTTGCTAGCCAGAAAAATACTAATGCAATATAAAAAAAAAGATAGGTACGGCAAGACAAAGAGAGAACAAGGATGAGTGGGGAAAGGTATCAGAAAGTGAGAGTGAATAAATCTTAGTGTGTGTGTGTGTGTGTGTGTGTGTGTGTGTGTGTGTACGTGTGAGCAGGCCGATCTGTTTTACAGCAAGATGTCCCCAGGCACCAACGGTATCTGATACAAAGGACTGCTCTGCTTCTCACTTCAGTAATCAGTTTCTCTGCTCGGCTGAATTACTATCAGGCTGCATAATGGGTGAAATATATTTCACAGCTCTTCACTTCACAATTTTCATTCCTTACCACAGTTTGGGGAAGCACAACAGACAAATAATAAGCCACAGAATTAATGAGTATTCCACTGTTGCACAATGAACAGATCGATGGAGAGTCAGGCAATCAATAATTCATCACACTTACTACAGCTGGTGGTATTTGGTGTTCTTCACTGCTCCAGTTATTGGATCAGTTTTTGATCTAGATATGAAGTCATAGCAAAAACAAAAAAAAACACACACAAAAAACATACATATAGACAGAAAACATAAGGTTGAAAACATTTTTCTTACTACAAAGATTCATATAAACACTGTATGTGTGTGTGTCTGTTAGTTTAGATTTAAGACCAGTCTTACGCATTGAAGCGAGCTCGAACAATCATCCTGCAGAAGTTCCTGAAACGGTGCTCACGCCCCACGATAAAAAGAGGCTTATCGAAGTAAGGATGGTTCTCCCTCAGCTCCTCCTCCTGAACCTTCCTGCTCAGCCACACAATCAAAGACGTGGAGAAAATACCAGTGACTTCACATCAATCACGTCAGAGAATAAACCATTGTTTAGTCATACTTAACTGAGTTACTTTTGGTGAAGAACTTGATTTAACGTAATTATAATATTGTGTGTGAACCTTTTCATTTCAGCTTGTTCTTTCTTTTCTTGGATCATCTTGATCTCGCTATCCTCTCTCTGGGCATTACGATAACGCACTGTGCTGGAATGCTGGGGAAAGAAAAAAAAAAATAGACAATATATATGACTCTTTTTTATTACAGAAATTCCCTGTCATCTTCTTACACTTCTTGCATATACTAAGATATATTTTTAAGGACTATAGAATCAGAAGAGCTTTATCTGGCAACAAACAAGCCTAGTGCAAAGTATGTGTTGGGATGTGACTTTGTACTGACATCCTGAGTGAGAGTCTCCAGCGATTTCCCTCGGCTGATCCTCTGACTAGTAGAACCATGTCGCAGAGATCTGCAGACGCAAAAGGCAGACTATAAGATACAAGGTCTCGACAGTAGAGCACAAGTGTCTAAGTTTCTGTTTGTGCGTCAAAGTGTACGTCAGACCTGCGCTCTTGCCGCACGTGATGCTGGACACTGAGTATGGAGCGTTCTTTGGCAGGTTGGCCTTCAAAAGATCCACTTTGTATCCGCTGTGTTGTGCAAGCGCTTGGAAACATAGACACAATACAGTTTGTTAATCATAATGCAATATCAATAAAACAACATACTGCCTTGCTACCTCTTGTTATCAAGTACCAATTTTTTATAAAGACATGTAGATGCTCTAAACATGGTCCTTCACCAGAGTCACTAGTTCATGACTCCAGACGGTGGTGTTTATCCAGTGAATGAGGGTACATTTAATTGAAGCTAATCAGCTTGCAGTGAAGAAGAAGAAACTCACAGGACAGGAAAATGGCAGCTATTACTGACAGTGTGGGGCATAATATTAGAGAAGTAACTGAATTGCCACATTAATAAAAATTTCATATTAAATAATGCTCAATACAGACACACACTGACACCACAGTGCCGCCAATAAATACACTTTTGCCTTTTTAAGAGCATTTTCCCCTTCTTTAGTTACTCATTCATAACTGCTTTGCAAGTACCTAAGAATCGCTGTGTTGTTATAGCATATTCAAACCCCTAGTGTGACAAGATAGTTAGCTCTTGTCCATCTTTTAGTGTAACAAGCCATCTCTGGCTTTTGTCAGTCTGGAACCATAAGAGTACTGTAGTAACCCAGTCTACCATTGTGAAACTGGTTTGAATCATTCCATTAGTCAGTGTTTGTGTGTGAGTGAGAGAGAGACTCTGATCATTACTGTCTGTTCTGACTAACAGCAGAGCCATGTACCAGAACAGAGCTAATGACATTGTGGCACCAGCAATGTGTGTACTTTAATCATTTATGGAGACTCTGAGCGATTGCTTGTTTACTGGCAATAAGTACGCATGAATTCCTGCGTATGCTGGACTGCGCGTGTTTGACTATGCTGGTATGTGAGCCTAATTGTGTGCTTGTGTGGAGGACGGCTGGCCAGACAGATCGTGTTATGACTACTGATAAGCTGTCTATCTTTCAGACTGACAGAATATTGGAATGGAAGGGGAGGGGGGACGGATTGGACACGGTGCCGGCAAGCTAATCTGCACTTAGTGCCAGCTCTGCCATGCTGAACAGCAAATTATCCATTTACTTCATCGCAACAGTAAATGAGTCTGAAGTGGGCCCGTGTGTGCGTCTGTGTGTGTGCCGAATAAAACAAAACAAAACAAAAAGCAGAGAGAAGCATTAACAATACAAGAGTGCTGCTGTGGCACAGCTACACCTAATATGTACACACGTTATTAGTTTCACTCACACAGAGCCCACGATGCATTTTTATGACTATGGATAATGCATTGTAAACACATTTAACTCAAGTCTTTAAGGAAGGTCTAAAACTGAAAGTGTATGAATTACTGTAAAAAAAACAAAAACATGCAAATAACTGATTGCCTAAAAGCAGGGAGTAGATGGTCAAAAGATGTCTGTATGCGCAGGTTAAATTTAGAATAGAGGCGGATGAAACGTGAACATGTTACAGAAATATAAGTTACATTATAGTTTATTGCAGCATATTAATATCCTCATTTCACTGTGATGCGCGAGCTGGCGTACGATACGTGTATTAATCAAATTTAGCACAGTTTGTCACACTTACTCAGGTGTAGACGTGTCTTACCGTAGGATTTTATTGATTGTAGTTTCTTTCTCCAGGAGGTTACGAGCTCGGATGCTAAATATTGACCTTCGAAGCTAAGAAAGCACCGTCAGTTAAAAAAAAAACCTACACAGCTGTAAATATTAGGTACAACTGGGCAATCTGCTTCTTTTTGCTGTATATTTACAGTCACAGAGACAAAGAAAGGAATAGCGTGTAAGCGAGCAGGCAAAGAAGTCTGTGAAAGCACCTTTTGGTCAATATATTTGTTGTCTTCAATTGCTGAGCGTTTGGAGTGGTCACAAGAGGAGGATGAAGCGGAGGGGAGACGCCGGAACAGACAGCTGGTATCCTGTTGCTGACGATCGATGAACTGCTTCATAAAACTCTCCCTAAAGTACACGACAAACAGCACGCACAGAAACATCATGAATTTTAATGTACGGTGTCCCCCTAAAGAAATCCATATTCAGAAGTTGACGATCACAAATTTATAAAGCTTATCTTAGACGCATAATTACATCAGTGCAAATTCAGCTGCAGTGGAAGCTCTTAGTGCAGCAACCCAGCAGATGGGCTGCAGAGGGAGATTTCTTTTGGGTGAAGGACTCGGCCCTGCGCTACTCGGCAACTAAACAATAAAGCTAAATTATGAGCCGGACTTTGCATCAGATATAGTTCAGTTTTACCGCTAAAGGCTGCAGAACATAAAAAGTCTGTTTTGCAAATGACCAAATAGCTGCTTTAAACTAGGAGCAGGAATGAAAACGTTACTTTTTAGTTTGTTTCCATAATGTCTGGAAACTACTGGTGGAATTCAAAAGCTTCACATCTTTGGTGGCCTCTGTTAAAACCCACACTCATAAACCCACACTGAGAATTACTACTTAACATAACATTGTCCCTATATTTAATCTAGCTCACTTTAAACGTCTGTGTATCTTTTTAGCTCTGGTGGATATCATTGCTCATTTTCTCTTCATGACAAAAAATAGCCCAAATTATGCCAAAGGAAAGTTTTTGTGTTTAGGTGTGTGTGTTTGTGTGTTTACCTGATCCTGGGCACAGTGAAATCAGATGGAAGCTTGGAAATCTTCACCATCTGAGGTCTGTTGGGGAACTTTTCAAAGATCCTGAGTCGTAGAGGGAGCTTCTCTTTGGTGTCAGCATTGGCTTCGCTTTGCTTGAGCTAACAGAGGGAGGATGAGAGGCAGTTTAGGCACAGAACAGAACTGCAGGGCACTCTTAAAGAATGCAGTCGGCCTTGACAGCATGATGAGAATGGGGAAGAGAGGGATTTAAGTTAGAAACCAAGGAGGGGGGAAACGGGGAACGGTTAGACTGAGTTCGGGTTGTATGAAGGTTTTTGATCTTGAGATCTGCAGGTTTTCCTTGCTATTCATAAGCAAAACGTGTGAGGTTATGTGTGGGATTTCCAGAGGTAACGGCTTTGAGGGTGCAGCTTTATATTTCTGCCAGATGATGGCAGCAACACACTTACCTACAACACTCACAACACATACAGTACAGACAACCACGTTTAGGATGAGATCCCACTTACTTTTCAGAAAAGAAGGGAGAAGGCAACAGAAGATAAAAAAAGAAAGATTACTCTGGAGGGGTTAATGGAGAAAAGAAACAATAATGACAGAATAATGTGCATGTGCGCAGGCTTAAGTAATGTAGCGCAGACTGGTGAAATCAAAAGATGACAAAGGGACTGAAACCAATTATTTCCATTAATTACATAGGGGGGGGGGGGGGGGGGGGGCTGACTGAAATTCTCTTGCAGGTATTCTCTGTAGGGTGCATGGAGATAATCCCTGATGCATTGCAGATTAGGCCTACAAGGGGAACTGCAGCTTATCATTCGAAGAAGGTAACTGCTGTGAAATATATTGACTGGGCTCTGTGAATATTTCTCTGTCAGTCATGACGTTGTGTGACTGTCTGTCTGCTGATAAAAACGTCCCTGCGTTCTGTTCCCCGTATAGGTATTTCTGTCAGCGGCTGTCTGACTGTGAGCGACCAAATGACTGGAACAGCCTCTCGGATCTGAGGGATAACAGCCAGAGAACGGAGAAACCTGACAAAGGAAGGGATGGAAATCTGCCTATCCACTTCCTCTTTTTTTTTTTAAGCAGACTAAAATGTTGGAGCTTCTTCTTTACCCTGAGTGGGTGTGTGGCATACTGTGAAGATGGAATTATGCACTAGCGTTCTCTTGCCTAGGCTTTCTGTCTATACTCTGACTCCCAAGATAGACACAGGGCGGAAAAAGAGACAGAGACTAAAAAAAGGTAAAAGAGACAAGCCAACAGATGGAAGCCGGCAAAAATAACGACACAAAACTTAATTGATGATTGAAAAAAAAAAAAAGACAAATGGATTTCAAGATGTAAAACAAGTCATTATTTAAAAGAAGTGTGCGCTGTGTTTGCTGCAAGAGTACAGAATAGGAAAAAAATGTTTTGAGCACAATCGTGAGCTTATTTTCAGTGCTGCAGTTCTTTTACTGAAATTTGAAACACACACACACACACACACACACACACACACACACACACACACACACACACAGCATTAATATGGACCTCCTGGCTCCCAAGGGTACTAATCAATTGGGCCAACTCAGTGAGATGTGCACCTTCAACAAACCCCTATACCCTTATCTGCTACAACAATGCAACAAAGCAAACATTTCCCTCTATCCTTTACAGAACTTGTTCTTTTCTATCAAACTCAAAGTCTCAGTGTTTCTTTATATAAGATCATCCTAACAAGTTCCTTCTTCTCACTTACAAATCCCTTAAAGCCCTGGTCCTTCAGTACCTGTGTGATCTGCTCCACCCATACACAAAGTCTCAGATGCTAAGATCCCCAGCCATGGGACAGAGCCTTCAATGTGGCAGCTCCCACCCTCTGGAACTTTCTCCCAAAAGAGCTTTGCAATGCTCCGTCAATGGAGTCCTTCAAGAAACTCATCAAAAGTCATCTCTACAACTAAGCCTTTAACCCCTAGCCTTTTGTTTTTTGTATATTTATATATTTGTTTGATTATTTATACTCTTTTATAAATCATCCTTGGGTGTCTTGAAAGATATTAAAACAAAAGGTAGCATTAAATTTCACGATCTCAGTTTTAGGATCAGATTCCATTTATTCTTTCCCTCACTGACCTCTAATTTTTTCATCCTCTTCTAAGAAAAACAAAAACAAAAAACACCCCGTCACTGTCGTGTGAGCTAGACAAACTTATTCATACTCGCATGCATCGAATTTACATTTAAATTTATCAATGGAACGTTGATCAGAGTCCACTGTGCCACAGATTGCTGTTTGGGGTGGCGAGTGTAGTGCAATGCATAGTTTCCTCGACTTCTAACACTGTGGAAAGCTCCTCTGTGAAAGGTTCGCCTGTATGTGTAGTTACACTCATAAGCTGCCACAGATCACCAACTAATGCTAACACAGCAGGTCTTCTGTCTGTAAAATCAATAAAGTAAACAAGAATGAGGAAGAAGAGATTGCTTTCACACAAAATCTATTCTCTGCTGATTTACTGATTTTATGTGTTCCTGAAAATGAAAGTGCACATTTGCACTGCCTCTTTATCAGGTTTTCACCGTACTGTAATAATGTATCAATACTGTTACAAGGTTAAAAGAACCCAGGCCAAACTGGTACAATCAAGTATTATGAACATATCTAGTACTTAGTTTAAACAGTTTAAAATGCACCTATGCATGTGACTGTGAGTTTTTCAGACCTCTACATTAGCAGTGTGATCCCCCCCCCCCCCCCCCCCAAATAAATTGCTCAACACGTTTTAAAGGACAAATTGCACAAAAATGCCAGATGTAGAAAAATGATAAAAATTGAACCTCATATATGGAAATTGAAATTTCTTTTCTTTTTTCATTTGTCAGAAGGTTCAATAAACAGTCCAGTTTTTAAAACAAATGAAATTTCTGGCTATTATTTCATGTTTAAGGCTTTACAAGCTTTAAGGCACCAGAATAAATAGTTTTGTTTTAAACATTGATCAAATTATTACTGTGACTGCAATAATCAAACGTATGACTGCACTGAGATTTATCCCCAGCTCTCCATTGTTATCCAGTTTGCGGTCAGCTCTTTGTTTTGTTTTACTTTAACATCTCACAACTTTTGCACTTGGTTAAGTCTCACGCTCCGATCGAACAAGGAATCTCTAAAAATCCACTTCAAAGCAATAACACATGACATTAGTAAACTGCACCGTGCACAGTGAACGTGTTGGAGCAACAGTGAAAGGGATAAATATTTTCCTGAAGACTAAAACAGCATTATAAGTGACAGCTCGCATTCGCTGCCCTATGTGCTTTGTTATACACACCTTAAGGAATAAGCACTAAAAGTATGTGTGTGCATGTGACAAATGTGGGATATTTATATTCCACTTGTATGTCTATGTGCACATATGCAAGTGGGAAAAAAAGGAATTTCTTTTTGTGTCATAGTTAACGGCTGATAAATCAAAACTACTGCTTTCCCTGCCACTGATGAGATTTAATGCATGGCGCAGTTACAATGGAGCCAAGACTAATGTGCTTTGCCTTGAGACCCATTCAGGTGACCTGCCACTGCTTCCCCCTTCATTCAAGCCAATTTCAGGCTCCGCTGAGCTAGGGAACTTTCCATCTGGGATTTCCACAGCTCTCTTGACCATGGCTGAGAGGGGTGAAAAAAAACTAATACTGACCATTAGCATTAAGCATTAAACCCAATTCAGTCATAGCCATAGTTCAGGGAGAGCATGGAGAAGCAGTCAGGATTGAAATAGCCAGAGCCAGAGAGTATTGAAGATTGAGAGAGTTCAGAGGGAAAAAATCAACTGCTTTTATTTCTTTGCTGGTAGAAAGAAGCAAAGCCCTGTATAAGGATGAAGTTCACCTTGTTATCCAATAGTAATACTTTTATCCATCTGCAGGTGAACACCCCAACTTTTCATGATAGCTTCATTTTACAGCTGCGAGAACAGCTCCATTCCGATAAAAATCCCATTTAGCAGAAGGACAAATGGATCTGCGAATTAGAAGAATGACTCAAGCAGGTTAGTGTCTACAGTATTGTCGCAGTGGCTAATCCTTCTGAACTCTCAGTCCTGTAAAGCGAATCTAGCTCACGCAAACAACAATATTATTTGCGAGTGGCCGAACAATAAGGAACTCATGAACAGCCGCCTACCAAACTGCGGCCCACACACATCCGTCAAATGCCTGTGGGAGTGCATAAAATCATCTGCATTTTACCATTCAGCCTGCCTTTCACCAGCACCACCAGACAACAGCTGTGTATGCGTGAGGATGTGTGCGTGTGTGACCCCAGACGGCACATTTTCGTAATAATAACACAGCTTTAATTGCTGTGCGATCCATCATTCGGCACATCTGCAGTGTGCGTCGCTCTCTTTTTATGAATTTGTGCCAGCTCAACAATTTTAGCCATGATATATGCCAATATTAAAATGCTGAAAAATTCAAAAACACGCACGGTCATTGTAATTGGAAACAACCTATTTGCATTCCACATTCCTCAAAGTCTTCCCCAGGCCTGTGAGCCTAAAGCTGCAATACCCAGTGGAAGGAGATCAGAGAGCGAGTAAGCAGGGTCACCCTCTTTCTTCACATTAGTTGGGTAATGAGGCATACTGCGGAGTTGCTGTAAAGCCACACAGCCCATAAACCTCTAATAGCTACCCCTGATACTCAAAACAACTGCAGGTGCCATTGTCTCAAAGTCCAAAACTGTATCACGTTCAGCTATGTTGCTTTGGGCTCTGAGGGGTGTAATATGAAAAAAAGATTAATGGGTTAAGGAGGTATGTTGAACCTAATTTTTGTTTTGCTTGCCTTTTTTGGTCTCACATAGCCTCTTGTTTTTTTCCCCTATTATAGTCTGTCCTTTTTAGATCCAAAAGTATGAAAATACTGTCAAATATTCTGTATGCCCACATGTTGGAAATTCTTGCCATGAATGTGTGACGACAGCCCAAAGCAAACATAATAAACATGAAAAGAAATCACTTAAAATTGCATTTCGATAAAGACTTCTTTCTTTTATAAAAATGTACATGTGCCTGTGTTTTATTGTGTGTGCTGATGCTAGTTTCAGAAAATGACAGAGGCACAAGGCCAGGAGTGTTTTTAATAGAAAACTGAAAGTGACATTGAAAAGATAAGAAAACATTGTTTTGGGATTCTCTAAGGGGGTATGCTCTTTTCTTCTCCGCTCCCTCTGTTTTCCCCGCCTTTCTCCCCCTCTGCTAGATCCCCAAATAAGTCCATGGTCCATTAAATCAAGAAGATTGAGGACAGGCTTTTACTTTAATTCATAAATAATGAAATCTCTGGTGGGAGGCAAAAAAACAAGAAAACTTTTCAACGCATCTGGTTAAACGAAATTCTTCTGAACAAAAGATTTTTAATGTTAAACATCTAATCAAATATGGAGGTTCGAGCACAGATATAAGAGAAGACAGAACTGACATGTCCAAACAAGCTACATCATATTTACACAAATGTAGAGTAGCCTTTGTTTTTTCTCAGAATTTATATAAAGACATGTTAAAGTAATTAAAGGATCACTATTGCAACAATGATACAGCATGCTCCTGTCACCGTTTTATAATAGTAATTAATCATTCTCTACCGCATTCATACCCAACTGTTATGTCACAACATCAGATTTTCAAGACACAGTTATTGTGGGAAAAGTGACAATGATATTATTACAATGTCAATAGAAAATTTAAAAGAAAATAATGCTGCTGGTCAAGTTCCCTTATAAATTTATCTTTTATTGCAAATGAGTTAATGCTCACATATTATACTTACATGTCTTGTGACAGGTAAAGGCACTGGAAAAATAAGCTTATTATTCTGTTCTATATAGTGCAAATGTTGCTCTTTAAGGAATTCTGATCAACAGCTGCACTATATGGGATATACCTGCAGCTGTTTAAAATAAGCTTACTAACACTGATGGACAAAAAGACAATCACAATGCCTTTACCTGTCCTCTGCCCTTTCCACATAAAACTATAAAATAATTTAAAAGCCAGAGAGAAAGTGTCAAAGAACAGAAGGAAAAGACTGCATAGGATTCAAATGTCAGTTTGTTTGTATTTGCTAACCGACTGCAAATTCTAAGGCAGCATAGCTTTTAGCTTTTCTTACTTTCTTCTTGTCCCCTTTAAGTATTTTGCAAATGTGTTCCTCATGACTCATCTACCTGGCCTGAGGACCTGTTTGGTTGCTAGAATATTCAGCTTCACCCAAACACACAGATATGCAAAAATCAGTGTGTGTGTGCAATAAGAAACAGATTTTTCACTACTGACAATTCATACCTTGCACAAACAAAAAATGCATTATAATCATCATCATTGCCTTTAGGGGTAAACACCTTTCTCTATCTTTGGGCACTCTAATAACATCCCCCTTCCCTTTCAAGCTCCTAGCCTCTGGTCCTGCACTGTTCTGCAAGTAGGAACAATTTGTTGGATGAAGACAGGCCATCAGTCTCTCTCACCACATAGTCCACCAAACTATGGCAGCATAGATGAAGGTAGCGCAATAGCAGGCAGCAACAACATGCAACAAATCAACTTTTATTTCAAAGCACATCAACCCATTCTAGGTCTTTTCCTCCTTTTGAAAAGGTTTCACTCACAATTTAAATATGCATACCGCCTGTGGTTTTATGAGCACTGTTAACAAAAGTAAGTAATAAAGAAAGAGATGTATTACTAAACCTTAATCGATTATTATAATGATTAACTTATTAATACAAAAAAAAGAGTAACATAAGAGAGTAAAAACATTTCCCTCCTCTATAATTCTTGTCTTGCATGCATGACTTCACCTTGTTCTCCCTCCTGGTCAGTCACTTGATCAAAGATTGCGATTTGAACGGTGATTTGACTGAGGACGTTTGACAGGTGGAGGTGCCGCCAACGTTGTGATTAGTGGACAGCTTGCCCCACCACCTGAGTCACAGTCACCCTGTGAGGGTGTTTCCTGTTAGTTGTGTACTAAAGCACACCTAGGGGGCTGTGAATGAGTGTGTGCGTCTAGTGTGTGTGTGTGTGTGTGGCAGGGATCTCCTTCCTCTTTTCATTTCTGTCTAGTCATCTCCTGTCCCGGTCTTCCTTTCATTATGCATTTCCATCTAATTTCATCTCAAGCAATAAATACACAATCCTAATCAACATTGATGAGTGGAGGATGAACATCTGTGTATGTGTGCGTTCAAGAACCATTAAGACTTTCCTGTTACTTTTGTACTCATGATGCTTGAGTATGGAGGAATAAGCCAGTTTGTTAATCAGGTGCAGTCCTGCTTACAGTCATGTCTGTGATTATCCATGATCCCTCTTTATATGTGCATACAGTGCATGCATAGTTGAATGTGCCTGTGTGCATACAAGCATAACTGTACTCCTGCTTCCGGGCTCTCTGATTACAATGCACTGATTCACGACTGTTAAACCTGCCAAAACCTCATGCATCATTAAACCAATCAGATAACACAGCATAGAAAGTTTGATCCCCTTGATCACAGTGCCTTTATACTCCTGCTCACTTTTCCCTTACACTCAGTAAAAGAATAAAGACAAATAAAGGGGAGGGGGGGGGAGGGAGGGGGGTCATCTTGGATCTTCAGAAAATATGTGTTTAAGATGCTATACTTTTTTCCCTTTTTTTGATTCACATGCCCACTGTGAAACAAGTGTGTGTCCTCTTGGCTGTGTATTAAATCTATGTCTCAAAGGTAAATCTCGATATTCATCTGTTGATGGCTATATGATCCAGAACTGTTCTAAAGAGGATACTGCTGACCTAATATGCCTGACAGGAAAATTTATTTCCAAGTTGGACCAGTCAAACATTAAGCTGACTAAATAATGTTATAAATACCTGCAGGAAATGGTTCAAGAAAAGAATGTAACCTGCCAGTGTTCCCCAGAGCAAATTATCAGAAGAACTGTGAACTACTGTGCATGGATATTAATAAGACATCTTATTTAACTGATTTGAATCCATCAACCCATCTGTTTTCTTAACCACAGGAGGGCTGAAGCCCGTCCCAGCTGTCACAGGACGCCAGCACATGACAGGGCTAACAAAGAGACAGACAACCATGTTTACTCACACCAAAATACCCAACAATTATGTCTTTGGACTGGGAGAAAGCCACAGTTCCCAGTGGAAAACCACACAGTTACAAAGAGATCATGCAAACTCCTAGTTGTTCTCAACTGAACCTGGAACCTTCTTGCTGTGAGGTAACAGCACTAACCACTACACACCAGTGCACTAAATCAAACGAAACAAATTAGACCAGTATATGTTCATTAGGAGTCATTTATCATGTTAATGTCAGAGAGGAGTATATAACAAGACTATGATGGATTTCACGTAGAAAACATTCTGCAAAGTGGTCTGCTGACTTAGCATCTGAGGACAACAGTCATTTTTTCAGGGCTTCTGTTGTATCCCTTGGATTCTGAGCTGAGACGTCCAGTTCCATCCGCTCATTTTTCACAAGTGCAGATAAATAAAAAGCTAATACACTTGCCACTAGACAAAAACTGATGGTTTTCAGATTTAAACTTCACTCTTATCTTCATGCAAACAAAGCCAGTTCAAATGTGTCTAGTCAATAGAGCTAAGATTACAGCAGACTACAAACAGAAAGCTTTTGACACCAAAATCTTGACCTGTGTGGACATCAGGTTTAAAGAGATTACATAGTACATAACACTGGCAGTGGCATAACATACATGGGGGGGAAATCTGCATAACTGAACTGTGACTCTTCCAAAGGCTTGACACCAAATAAGAGATACGCATACATAAAGATACTGCTAGCCCACTAGCCCATCTTTCTGCCTGCAACCACACTGGTCCTGTATCCTTGACATTTTTCATGGGTGGAAGCTAAACACAATGGAGGTTAAGGGGAGCTGACATGTTTGACAGGTTTTACAACTGATATTTCTGAAACACAAAGAGCGTGACCAGGGCCGTGAAAGACAAACAATGTCACCAACCACCTTCGAAAGCATAATTTTCCCCTCAGTAATTTAAAACTCATTGTTCAACATTACCGTAAAAGCACTGCTCGCATTGAGCTAATAATACCACTAATTACGCACTGTATGCAGTGTTCCCTGTACTGTGCGTCTTTCTACCTAAAGCAGAGACTCAGTATACACACTGATATAAAAATATGAAAATTCATATAATATACAAGGTAACATTCTATGATTTGTATGAAGTCACTCTTTGAATAGTTTATTCTGCTTCAATTTGTTGTTCCATTATTTCCAATTAATTTGAACACAGCATCTGTCACTGTGCTCAGCCAACTGTGAAGAAGAAAGGATTAAAAATGTCTCAGGGAGGACAACATGCACACACATGGCTTTTGTGTCGCATTCTTACTCTAAATATTGATTGATATCCAGTCTGTAATCACAATACTTTTAGTAACAAAACAATTTTTGAGCTGAAAAGAAACAAAAAATTTTGTTTCTTTTTTTAAAGTGCTTGTCATGAATACAACTCACACCTGTGATAAATAGTGAGTCAAATAGTCAGTGAAGTCATTCATCAAGAACCAGGCAAAAATTACCCATCACATACACCGTAATTGGTTTCTCATCCCTCATGGCCTACATGTGTATTTCTTAGATATGCTGGACGTGTTGTTGGGCGTTTGCCAAATGTTTGCAGAAGCCGTCTCATGAAGGGAGGGTGATTACCATCTATCATTTATTTATAGTCAGCCCTGTATCCATGATTGAAGCACCTGTAAAATAGGCAATTTTACACTCACTGCACCTAATCACTCAGCTGTGGGAAATAACCTGTCCAAGGAAGCTGAGACCTGCCAGCCATCTACTGATACACAGTTTATATGAGCGCGTGTGTACACAATGCTATTCAAGTTGATTAAACAATTGTGTAAAGGTTTTGTATGGATACAAAGAGAACGCAAAAATAATCAGCGGGTTAAATCTTTAGTATGTCTCTGTTGAGCTTTTCGTAGGGTGACAACACTAGGAGTGGAGTGGTGCAAGTTAGCCATGATTCGAGTTTTAAACTAGAAGACGATTCGCTTTTTTTCATGGTGGAAAAAGTCTGAAAAATGAAGCAACAGTTTTGTTCTAAGTGGATATAGTACATGTGTAGAATTCATTTCATTGTTTAGTCAAATTTGTGACATTTCGTTTTTGTTTCATTTGTTTTCTTGTTTGTTTTCCATATTTTACTTTTTGGACTACTGCTATTGCAGAGGTTAGTGTCACTATATTTTTCGAATACAGAGTTCTTGTGGAGGATCATTGCAGACATGTGACCTCACTTCCTGTTCGTCACCTTTGCCGCTGCTGATTGTGACTGCATGTCATGGATGCTTTCAAAAACCAAATATCCATATGAACTGTTGTATCTGTTGAATCTGTTGTGGCGTGTGAACAATGTTACACAATGGTTTTTTCATGTTACCCTATATGAGGGTGACCATATTTTGATTTCCAAAAAAGAGGACACTTGGCTCAGTCGTGAAGAACTTTAATAATACTGTTTGCTTAAAGAAAACTTACATATGTTAGAAAACTAACATATGTAAACAATGTCTTCTCTGTGTGGTTAATGAATGGTGAAATAAAAATTGTCATATAGGCTTTTACAAGTCAACAAGTGCAAAAAAAGAGGACGGTTAGTCACCCTACCTATATACTGGATCCAATAATATAGCAAAGAGCTTTCAAAAGAAAACCAGTGGCACCTCATTTTTGAAAAACAGGAAAAACTTGCATAAAAGAGTCTTTTTATGCAACAGTGCTAAACATACTGAAAAAACAAATGGTAAAAGAATCAGTGGACTGCCCCAATCAGTATAACAATTTTTTACTCCTTTGTAAAAGGATCTAATGGCAGCAGAAGAATAAATAAGCAGAAAGAAGATTAACAAGAGAAGGTGGAAACTATAGATGACTCGACAGCTTTGCAAATAAGCCAGTATAAAAAACAGCATCCCGTAGCTCCAGTACAACACTGCAACACATAAAATCTGAAAATACCCCTCACAAAGCTGTTGGCGATTCACTGATATACAATACAGTACATTGCCATAGTAAATACGAGACCGCCAAGGCAAATCACACAAGCTTAGCGAAGCAGTGTCATGACAACAGCTTTATTCACATTAGTCTGCAAAACCCATGGATGGTTTAGCTTGTTTTTAGCTTGAATTTCACAGATTTTAATAGTTGCCAGCAAGGCTTGTGTTCTTAATGAGGCAATATTAATATCTAAACATTTGAAGACTGGCTAGTACATCCTATATTAAAAAAATAAATAAATAAAATCAGACACTAAACTTGGCTTATGAGATGGAATGAGGTAAGTATTCATTTGAACAGTCAGCATTTTCATTTAACTAGCGAGCCTCTGTATCTGATATAAACTTCTTACCTGCTTGAGCTTCTTCAAGTCTTCATCCAACTCCAGATTGTCCAAAATAACAGCCACAAAAAGACTGAGCAGAATCTAAAATGCAATGAGACAAAGTGCCATTGAACATTTCCTGTGTCATTAATATCATTAAAGTAATAATAAGATGTTTTCAAGTATGGAGTCCGCTCAGTAATTGTATTTGTTGCTCGTTTTCTCACGGGAGACATCCTATCTGTCTAGAGTGAGCTGTGAGTCATCTAGAGAGCGTCTGTGCTGTCTGATGGCTCCCCGTATCAGAAGGCCAAACACTGAAATGTCAGCACTTCTTACGCCTGCAAGTCTGATTAACTGTGATTAGATGTGCCAGTTGAGAGAACAATGAAGGGGCATGGCACTAATTGAAAATATAAAGAAAGAAATCCATGTATCCTTTGGCCACTTTAAACTTCTAACTAGTTTTTAACAGAGCAAAAACAAAGAATACAGAGTTCTAATATAGATTTATATTGTAAATTTACAATGTACTAAAACACAATTCCAACAGTCTATTTAATTAACTTTACATTTCATGCAGCATCATTTCTTCCTCACCAGGGTGGCAAACAGATGGTAGAGGATGAAGTAAATGGCTACAACTGGAGCCCACATATGACCTACAGCCACCAGGGTCTGGTCCATGACATCTATCCAGCCCTCCTGTGTTAGAATCTGGAACATGGACATGAATGCCTGAAGGGAGGGAAGCACAGGGTAAAAGCAAGTGAGCGAGACCGAAGGCTAGAGAAGCCAACTAAAGTGAAAGCAGCCCAGAGCGGGAAAGAAAGACAAAAGCAAAAAGGAAGGAAATCAAACTGAAAAAGACATTTGACATTTGAAAGATCCCCTTTCACTAGTGAACAAATCACACAGCTAACGCACATATCCCCTTCTGACCATCTTTCACAACCGTGTGACTAAGATTTCCAAACATAAGCAATGCAGAAAAAAAGCGAGGAGACAGTTTTTTCCTTTTTTCCCCTCTCCTCTGGTCTCCTGCCCTCTCATGCACTTGAGAGAGGTCAGATGAAGGTGTAGGGAACAGCCAGCTGCGACACGACAGCCCCTGGAGTCAAATGGCACGCCTGCACTTTCTTCTTAGCCTTTCTCCTTCAGACAGCACCCACCCAGCTGGCCCCACACCCCCGCCCACCCCAACCGCCTCTGCCCCTCCCACCTGCTACAATGTCCCAGTCACTGCACATAAAGACAAAACCCAACAACAGGTCTGCCCATAGGGAAGACAGCCAAACATGATTAAGTATGACATGACTGGATGCATCTATGTGAGTGTGTGAAACAGAAGAGGGAAAGTAAGAGAGGGAAGGGGAAACACAGCAAACAAGTGGCATCTGTTCATGAGCAGCCCTTCATATCCCGCTGTGCCTAGGATCAGAGAAACGTTGGAAAGGAGAGAAGGAAAAAAATAGGAGATGGAAAGACGTCGCTAATGAGAGAGAGAAGCTTGTGAGCACTTAAAAATCAAAGGAGATGCCACATCTGTCGACCCGTCATGCTACCCATTATCAGCATCTGCAGGGCCTCCCCACTGGATGCATGAGATTTCCTTATTGGAGCTGCTCATAAAAAAATAAATAAATAAATTCCATTTGGTGTAGTTTATGTACCCGAATAGTTCAATTTAAATTGCACTGCATGTTTGCCTGAGAAGAAACTATTCCTTTCCACCCCACAGGTCCCCTCTTCTGGGTACAAGATGTATGTTATTAAAACACAACCTTGGGCAATTTTGAAAAGGTTGCCGAGTGTGGCACACACAATAGAGAGGCTGCCTGGCAGTGCAATGGAAATGCAAGCAGCACTGCTTTTTCTTAATTTCTTAAGAACTTAAGAACATCATGCTGAGACAAAGCTGACAAAAGAAAAACTGAATTTTAACTCTTGATGGCAGCCTACCAAACAGTCTCTTCAAATAAATTATGGTTACTGAAGATGTCTAAGGAATTAAGAATGACCACAAACCCACAGACAAGACAATCTTGGCTCTATAAATATACATAAGCTTCAAGGTTGCTTACCCTGGGGAAGGTGGTGAATCGGTCCAGCTCCTCCACAAAGCAGAACATTTGCAAGCTGATAGCAGACATTACGATGAGAAGGCTGGCTGTGAACACCACCAGGCTGCCTAATTTTTTACCTGGTCCGAATATCTTATAGACAAAGTCTTCCAGAGCTGGGGAAATCTTAATCAAGCGCACCACACGTAGCACCTAAGGGAAAGAAAAAGACATATCACTACCATCAGGTTGCTTTCTGTGCCCCCCTTTTCATAAAGTTTATAATTTAGGTTTTAGGAAGAATTTAAAATACATATCATGGTTATAAAAAGCAAACATAGCAGCACATTGATTACATATTGATTTTAAAAGTGAGAGCATTAAACTTGATCCAGTGGTAACAGTGAGGTGATACTGTGGTCTGTCAGTGGGATTAGTCCCTAAATTGCTTGTGGTGACAACAATCCCAAAAGGTAATGCATCTTTGTCAGGCTTGGATCGGAGAGTAGCTATTGATCGAGCTCCTCTCTACAAAGCCTTCGACCATAGGCTTTTCTTTAGAAACCCATACTAGGCCAAATAAACGGCTCTCTCCTATATCCTAGATATACAACAAAATAAAAAAGACAAACATAGGATACTGTTCTAAAAGGAAGCCTCTAGTAAAAAAATAAAAATAAAGACAGTAATAACACTCACAGCAGAAGTCATACAAAGTATGTTCCACTCTTCACTTACCATGATAGCAACTGTCTATTTTAAAATAAATTAATAATTTGAGGCTAAGGACAAAGCAAACAAGGGTAAATCCACAGAGGATACAAGGCAATTACCATCAAAATTAGTCCCCCCCCCTTCTTCCAACAACAAAGCTGCTGCTGTCTTGTTTTTATTCTCAGAATTCATATTAGGTACATTGAGGTATTGCTATTATGGCAATTCAAAAGAGTGAAACGAATCTCCATTCCTTAAAACCAGACGTGACATTAGCAAAAAAGCAGCTTGGTTTGGCAACAAGATGATGTTAACTAAATCAAAACCTTGTTCTTGTATGCCAAATAATATAGTGTATCTGACACTGATAATTAACAATAAATGACACCCAGAGAATCGTTTTCCAGCTGGGTTGGTGCTTGAGCTTCTGAATCTGGCTTCTTGCAAGACAATGCAATTCTTAACACGAAACTAAACTGTGTGATGTGCCATACTGTCACTGTCAAAGATATCAAAGATAATAATAAATACCAATGATTGGAATTTGAGCAGTGCACTCTTACAAGAAACACTGAACAATTATACCACGTCCTGCCTTTCTCAATAAATAAATTAATAACACACACAGATGGGAAGTGTCCGTTCTTTTGGCCCATTTATACAGGCTGTTTTGGCTGAATAGACCTGCGTGCGTGTGTGTGTGTGTCAAAGTTGTACAGTAAGTAGGAACCTAAAGAATGAAGCTTTTTAAATGTCCCGTTAGACAGAACTAAATAAAAAAGAGACAATACAAAAAACTGCTTTGGCTAGTTTCTTCTAGTTTCTGTCCAAGAGAGAAACCTAATTTGAGAACAGAAATTTTAAATAATTACTCATGACAAAATGTCATCTTCTTAAAGTGCAACCTGCTTGGAAAAAGATGAAAAGTAAAAGTGATCAATGAATAAGGCAGAAGTAATGCACTTAAATTACAGATTCTCTAAAAAACTGACTTATCAGCTAAAAGGATGAAGTAATTGCATTAGAAAAAAATGGACAACATTGTGTACAACCACTGACAGCATTTTTTCCATACACATAAATTCAATCGCACTTAACAGAATTAAAATAAATACAATGTTCATTTTGGAAAAACTCATATAACAGTGTAACAAATATCAAGTGAACTGTAGCTTTCAACTGTTCAGCCACAGCTAATCTCTATATTTCCAGGTCTCGAATTGAAAGCCTTGCACATGTGGGAATGGCAGCTATTGTGAGAGAGTCAGCAGGCAGATTGTTTGGTCAAGGCTCATTAAAAACCCATCGAGAAGCCTCTTCCCGTTAGATCATCCTCAGAGCTCTGTCATACTTACTAGATCAAGGTCAATGGGTTCAAATTTGGTCCGATACAATACTTAAAGGCTTTGTTAGAGCAACAAGGCACCTTCCCTCATGGGCCATTTGTTTTTCTGGCCTGAACACTGGAATGCAAAAAAAGAAAAAAAAATGTGCAAACCATTTTAGAGGATGTCAGATCACACCCACACAAGCATTCAAGGACAACACAGAATTTGTAGAGAAAAAAAAAAGCATGGAGCACTACAAATAGCACCTCTACAAAAGTGAGGCCAAAGGCATAATACACTGTTGCTTCCACCAACAGAATAACATCCCAGCTGTTTGGCTCATATGCAAAAGTCACATAAGTGATCCCTACAAAATACCAATAAATAACCAGAATGTAACTTTTCACTGAAAATATCCCTGATAACATCAGCTATCTACACAATACTGAGAAATAAGGAACATAAAAACTTAATACTAAACTAATTTTATCCATCCACTCATCCATCAAACCGCTCCCACTTATTCAATTCAGGGTCGCAGGAGGTCAGGAGCCTATCCCAGCTGCCTTAGGGCGAGAGGCAGGGTACAACCTGTACAGGTCACCAGTCTGTCGCAGGACTAACACAAAGAGACAGCCAACCATTCACACTCACTTTCACACCTATGGGCAATTCAGAATCACCAATTAACCTTATCCTACTAACTGAATGTCTTTGGACTGTGGGAGGAAGCCCAAGTACCCGGAGAGAACCCACAGAAGCACGGATAGAACATGCCAACTCCACACAGAAAGCCACCAGCCAAGTGGTGGATTCGAACCCAACAAGGTCCTGGGGTAAAGAAATTTTAGTCATCAGAAAATACACAGTTAGTTCCCTAAATATGTTTAGGCATCTTTACATTACCACAATGAATTTTAAATGAAACAACTCAGATGAGTTAAAGTGCAGACTTTCAGCTTTTATTCAGTGGACTGAACAAAAAGACTGAATAAAAATGTGATGAAATAAAGCACTTTTTAATACAATCAGAAGTAATTGGCCAAATTAAATAACTGAAAATAAAATGTTCATTTCTAATACTTGGTTGAAAACTCTTTGCTGGGAATCACAGCCTGAAGTCTCGAACTCATGGACATCACCAGATGCTCGGTTTCCTCCTTTTTAATGCTCTGCCCGGCCTTTACTGCAGCGGCTTTCAGTTGCTGTTTGTTTGTGGGTCTTTCTGTCCGAAGTTTAGTCTTCAACAAGTGAAATGCATGCTCGCGTCAGTTAATATCAGGTGACTAACTTGGCCATTCAAGAATATTCCGCTTCTTTGCTTTAATAAACTCCTAGGTTTCATCCTGAGACGTTCAGGTCTTTTTGTGACGCCGAGTTCACCAGTGCTTTCTTTCTTTATCAGGATGTACCACTCCTAGAATGGGTTTTTTCTGTTTTTGCAGTTAAAGGATAGCTTGTTTCACTTTTATGGAGAGCTCCTTTGACCGCATGTTGTCTGTTCACAGCAAAATCTTCCAAATGCAAGCACCACACCTCAAATCAACTGTAGGCCTTTTGACTGCTTCATTGACAATGACATAACAAAGTAAGTGCCCACACTGCCCATGAAACAGCCTTTGAGTCATCATCCAATTACTTTTGGTCTCTTTAAAAAGAGGGTGGCACATGTTGGAGCTGAAACCCTTAAACCCTTTACCCAATTTGAATGTGGATACCATTAAATGAAAGCTGAAAGTCTACACATTATGTCCATGTCCATTGTATAACTACAATTGGAATATGTTTCAGTAAACAGGTAAAAAATCAAACTTGTGCCCAAATATATATGGACCTAATTGTTGATTGTGTGGATGGATTCATGGATTCAGGGGTCCAGTCAGATCACAACTGTAAATGGTAATTTTACCTCTTTGCGTGTTCCCCTCAGATCCTCAGACTGATTAAAGACATACTTTGAATTGGCTTTGGATTAAGTCTTAAGACGGAAACATTTATAGTTAAGTAAAAGGCAATGTTTTGAAAACCACTTAAAACCTACTTTTATTTGATGACAACAAATCAGATGATGAAATGGACATTTCTTTTTTATTTGACTAAAAAAGCCTGGGACATGGGCCTGTTTGCTATTGTGTTGCATCACATACTCTTTTAGCAGCACTCCAAAAGCAATGGGGTACTGAGGAAACCAATTACTTGCCATTTTGGGATCTTTTGTTTGTATATGTTCTTTTTCTTTACACAGAAGAGTTTTAACATATTGTGGGTGCAGAAACAACATTAACAGTGGTTCCTCAGCCTGTGCAGCGATTACACGTCTGTTCTTAATGCAATGCAGCCCAAGGGCCCGGAGACCCTTGAGACGGCCATTCAGTATTGGCTTTCAGCCCGGGCCCTCGGTGCAGATTTCTTCTCCTGTCTATTGTTGCCTCCACTTCTTTTAAAACATTTTTCCTGGCTTCAATTTAAAATAAGCATATTCTCAGTTAAAACATCTGATACTCTTTGTTCTATTTGCAATTACATATAGAGTTGAACTCTTCTGCACATTTTTGTATTCTGATTTTATTAACATTTTTCACACCAACAACATTTTTTTAAGTAGAGTCCAGAAAATGTTGCAGAACGTAAACCCGACATGTGATGTTTGAGGGCTCCTCCAATCCCAGAACCGATAAAGACACTCTCCTGATATATTTGGAATCATTACTGTCACAGCAAAACATGAGATAACTTTAAATGTATGGAAGAACAGAGACTAGTGATATGGTTTATTTGCATGATCACGGGAAAGTTACAAAATGATTCACAGCATCTGTTCTTCATGGGACTGATAAATGTGTATGGAATCATGCTTTTTCAATCAAAATGAATGAAAATGTTTATGCATGTAGTTGTGCAACCATACCTGAAAGTAGGTAAACTGGGAATGGTAGAGGTCAGGGTAGATGTGCAGTGTGGTTCCCACCACCAGCAGAGATTCAAACTTGTGCAAAGAGGAGCTGATGTAGCCAGTGAAGCCTAGACACCAGATCTTCAGAAGAGCTTCTAGGTCAAACAGCACAGTAAATGCAACCTAGGACAGAAGAGGGAAAATCCCTTTTTGCATTTGACATCTTTCAGGAGGGCATATACTATAATATTCTGTGAATTACCTTCTATTTATGGCTACAATGCACTGTCGCAAAGCATGCTGATATATAACAATTTTTTAATATAAAAAGAAAATGATGATGAAATTGTTTAAAATAATACAACCCCATTACTAAGAAGTAGAGAGGATGTGTCCAACCAAAAACATCCAACAGAAACAGAGAGAGCTCAAAAAAATGTAGGACAGTGAGATGTTTACCACTGTATTACATCAGTACTTTGCCTGTTTCAAAAAAGTATTTGAAACAAAAGGAGGCTGATTGTTGTGCTTTTTTTTTAAGCAAAAAATATTTTTTGTGTGTTTCTCTTCATGCTTTCAGAGGGCGACAGACCAGGACTGCAGACAGGTCACTTTAGTACCCAGATCCTTTAACAGCAGAATATGGTTTGGCA